>NC_083764.1:57392830-57727708 GCF_963514075.1 Conger conger
GAACACTCGGAGCAGATGGCGGGGAGCACTAAAAAACTGGGCGCTCATCCGTGGATATCCGCCTGTGTGTTCAGTCTCCGCGCACAAGCACAAAACAAACAGCCCTATTTTTCTACTCATCTCTGATGGAGCACGACTTCATGTAAACTGCCTTCATGTAAAGATTAACCGATGAGGTGAAAGCGGTCATGAAATACACGTTTATTAACAGAAAATACAGAGCAAATATGTCCCCCACACTGCCACTCCCACTCTAATGACCATGAGGGGCACAGTCATACTTGAAGAATATGACATATTATCCATAGCAACACGACCCCCCCCCCCCACTCTGGTCACAACTGTGAACTCTTTGAACCCCCTCCCACCCCCCATGTAAAATGGAAAAACCACAGCTGCCCTTCGTACCTCCCAGTTCCAAACGCTTAAATGCCTCGCTGCTACATTAAATGTATAAGGTTGCATAACTGTCCGTAAACAGATCAATGGACAACGTTAAGCTAAATGTGAAGAATGTAAATGTTTTAAGGATGTGATATTCGATAGGCCGTCTACAGTGCCCCGCAACCATGTTGGGACAAACCGTTCTTTTTTTCCCCGTACTTCCTGCCGACTCGGAGGGAGGGGGAAAGAGGAGTTTGCCGCGTGTCGAGGGAGGTAGCGGTACGCATGCTGAGCTAAACAGGCCCGCTTCCAGTTCATTCCCGCAGGGAGGCATCGGGGCTTTACGGGGTGGTTGGGTATGGCACTTTGGTCTGCCCCTGACGGTCTCCCTGCACCGGCCCTCAGCTCTAAGACACTCCACACAGCCGGTCCACTTCCTTAAGCTATGCCAGGAATGCCTCATATTAGAGGGCCGGACTCACGCGTTGTGTCATTTCCTGTGTGCCGTTTCCTGGATTTATGTGCGGGCGTAGCGTCCGTTTACAGAGCGGTGGGCCTTGCGTGACTGTACACATTCCCTACACGCAGTGTCCATCGGCGCCAGAGAATCAGCAAAGCAACGCTGCAATTCCAGATACATTCACATAATCATAAAATCAGAGGGGGATTCAGCTTCTGCACTCAAATGTGACCAATGAGGTAAAAGTGAGCTAGGTTTAGATCTGTTGTCATCTGCCCATTACCCCTCTGTATGCTCTGAAAGCCTCTACGTCTCTGTAGCAGGGTGGGACATTTTGTTTTGTTTCAAATATGGGAAAGTTAACTAAAGAACAGCATTATTAGCGCGCTGGGGATTAGCAGAGGTGTCAGACGCTGAGGCTGAACCATACAGCGTTTGCTGGTTTTAATGCCCAGAGAGAGAGAGAGAGAGAGAGAGAGAGAGAGAGAGAGAGAGAGAGAGAGAAAAATCTGTTGTGGAAAAAAAAACAAGTTTAATAAAAAAAAAAATCTGACTCCGCTGTCAGATAAAGTCCTACTGTAACAATAGAATGGAAAATAAGCAGCGCAAGCTGCCTTTGTGCTCCGTCACTTAAGCAAATTGTTTATGAATGCGACGGCGCTCAGTAATAATTCACGACTGTATCACACACTCGACTGCGAGGCTGCCACTCCACTGTCATGAGGGGGAACCTAAACCTCCCGACACAATGCCTCAATATTCTGATGGGGCCGGATCCCGAAAGCTGCAGGAAGGACGACCCGAACCACCACGCCTCCACTAGGGGGCAGTAGAGACCCGGACACCGAGCCTGGGGGGGGGGGGCTTTGTTATCGTGAACATATTTCACGCCTGCTGCTGATGCATGGCAAAACACAGGGGTAGGAGACATTGATTTATGTGCAACTTTCCATTTCATCAGTGCTAGTAAGACCTCAGCAGGCACCTCCCCCCGCGCCTGGCCCCCCCTCCCTCGCCACCCCTGCACCGGCGCAAATCATTTATAAAGGCTGGAATGTGGAGCAGGTTAGTTAGGGCTGCCGGTGTGGTCCCGGGGCCTTTCGAGAGCCCTGCTCCCAGCGCATAGTGTCCCGCTTCCCGTCTCTCGGTATGGTCCAGAGCCCTGCTCCAGGAAACTGCACTGCCTGTCTCTCGGTTTGGTCCCGAGGCCTACAGAGAGCCCTGCTCCCAGCAGACTGTGCCCCACTGCCCACATCTCACTGTGGTCCCGGGGCCTACAGAGAGCCCTGCTCCCAGCGCATAGTGTCCTGCTTCCCGTCTCTCGGTGTGATCCAGAGCCCTGCTCCCAGCAGACTGTGCCCCACTGCCCACATCTCACTGTGGTCCCGGGGCCTACAGAGAGCCCTGCTCCCAGCGCATAGTGTCCTGCTTCCCGTCTCTCGGTGTGATCCAGAGCCCTGCTCCCAGCACACTGCACTGCCTGTCTCTCGGTTTGGTCCCGGGGCCTACAGAGAGCCCTGCTCCCAGCAGACTGTGCCCCACTGCCCACATCTCACTGTGGTCCCGGGGCCTACAGAGAGCCCTGCTCCCAGGACACTGTTCCCCACTGCCGGCCTCTCGCTGTGGAGCCCTGTGGCCGAGCTCGGTACCGCACGGTGCTCGCTGGCCCTGCGGCTAGACTGGCACACTGGCGCACTGCTGGCAGTGATGAACTACATCAGACTTCCAGCAGCTGCCAGCTGCAGCAGCCCGCGCCCTACCCCCTGCTCCGAGCCTCCGGCTAACGCTGCTCCACCTCCACCCTGGGACACCGCTGACGGAGCTCACAGCACATGACTGTTTAGTCATTACGTTCCATGGTAACCCACAGGTGGGCGGTGGCGACTTTTCGTAAACCTGTCCACACAGTTCAGACACCACCCTGTGGGCGAGGGTGGAAGAGGGCCTTCTGGGGAGGGGTCGGGCAGAGAAACCTCAGCATTCGAGGTGGGCAGAAGTCAGGGTGGAGGCAGTGTACTCGGGATCAGGACAGCCAAGGAACAATAAACAGAGGGACCACTGCAAGCTGGCAGGAAGGCCGCTCCGTCTGGTAGTCGAGGCAGTCTTGAGCCTAGCACTGCCTGTGTCCGAACCCAAACCGCCCATCTCAGAGTCCAGTGTCTTGCTGTAGTGTGGCAGAAGAGCTGGGGAGAAGAAGGGAGTGCAGTAGGGAGAGAGGGAGGGAGGGTGTGGGGGGGGTCTCACCTGAAAGAATCCGGGGGGGATGGCTCCAGGCATGCCCTCGCTGGGGGGAATGTTTCCCAGCACCGGGCTGGGGGCTGCGGCAGCGCTCTGCAGGAGACGAAGAGGGCAAAGGTCAGGGGTCAGAGGTCAAAGGGATTCCAGGATGACACGGCCTGCGGCAGAGCAAGGCGGTGACACAGTGCAAGCGACCCGTCGAAACGGTAATGACCAGCATTATGGAGGACCATAAGCAATTCATAGATCCCTATGCACATACTACTGCGACCTGCGAACACACTGACACACACACACACAGCTCCCACTAGAAACGGTTTAAACAAACTCCAGTAAAGTAACTATGGGTTCCGGCAGATTCCACCAGGAGAAGACACAGCTAAATAAACGGCCATCACGCACACTGAGCGTGACAGTACGCATACCGCTTAGAGAAGGCCGCTAATAAGTAACAAAACGGCGTGTGTCCGCAGAGATTGCAAATCTGCCCGCACCAGTAAATGCCCGGCGCTGGCCCACCGTTGGGAGGATAATCTAGGACATGACAGCGCACCACAAATAAATGAAAGGAGAAGTAAAGAGGGGACCGCTGACCTTTCCCGGCACCAAAGACAAACTGTCCTCAGATGTGCTAATTAACCACGCGGGCCCGCAGAAAGAGCCCGGCCCTGCTTGGGGCCCGTTGGCTAACTACAAAGCGGTTATTACCGGAGAGGAAGTGGCGTGCTTGGCTGCTGCTGAAATCAATTTGGCTCAATAAAAGCCAAGCGTGTGCCTCACTCGTGAAGACGGCACGCTCCCTTTCCCAGCTAATAAAACTCTGCCTTTTCACCGCGCCCCGCGCTACGCCGGGGTGCGCCTTCACGCCGGCGACAGGGAACCCTCGCTACGCCTTTCCCCCCCAAAAAAACAACAACAACAACAACAACAACAATACAGACGTAGAAAAGGCTAAACGAGAAGAAAACTTACTTCGGTTCATTTGTGTCCCATAAACACATTAATAATGCAGATTGGTATGCGGCTAAATTGATTAGGATTAGCGGTTCAATTAGTGGAACAATTCATTTGAACAACCAATTAAGCTTAATCAATTGAGACGCCGGCTCTGAATTGAAGGGGCGGATAAATCACGGCGGTAATTGAACGCGGTTGTAATGAAACCCAGCGTACACCTCAGGGTCCTGTGAACTGAGACTGGGTACAATGACCTCATCAAGAGAAGGTGTACTTACGCCCCTTCCCTTTTTTGGAGTGGCCAATCGTAACCTTTCAAAACACTGCATCACAACTCAAGCTGGGATGATGCAGGACCTGGCCTGACCAGAGGGGGCGCTAGAGAGAGACAAAGAGGGGCCAACCTCATACGGTCTCTCTCTTGGGGACACTGTGGTCAGTTATGTGTCGCTTTGTGGAACTTGATCAGAACTACAGGACCCATTGCATCATCCACATCCTCTAATTCCTTTAAAAAAATTTTTTTTTTTTTATTGATGAAGGGTCTTTTTGGCTTGACTGTTTTAGGAGATACAGCGAAACCAAACAGCCGTGAAGACGCTTGTCTGCACAAAGTGCAGCCATATCGCTTGCACACCTTGAAAATATGCACACTAGGACTCACTCAGGCTCCAAGGAAAGGCCCACCCTTCACTCCCACCTCAACCCAAGACTAAAGCACACAAATAACCGAGAGCCTCTACTTTATGTGAGTCAGCTCAGCTCTTCGACTTCATCCCTAAAGTCTCTCTTAGCTGTGCCTGGGAGCTCCCGCCTAGAGCTGAGAATGTTCCGGTCAGTCTTTCAGCATCTGCACACAGGTGCCTGTTAGAAGAACGCTGGTGTACAAGTGAAATGATGCGTTCAGCAGGAGTTACAGAACAGACACATCAAGTTCACGTCATCTCATTTGCCTTTGACAGCGCGGGAATAGGGAGATGTAATCCTGAAGTGCATGGTAGAATCCCGACTTCTTATGGAATAAACAAGGGTCTCCATGCTCTTTAGGGAGAGACGTGAATGCCTCTCCTCAACACAATCAAATTCAAAATATTGAATATTCCTGCACAAATCCTGCCTCTTCAGGGACTCCTCAGTCCCCAGCAAACAGTACTCAGGGTTCTGCGTCTCATCCGGCTCGATTTCATCTCAACCCAACACTCTCTCCATTGTTGTCAATAGACTTTTGGCTTTACCGTGTCTACAGGTCATAATTTAGACCTGATGACACCCACCACCCCTGACAGACAGCTCTGTATCCCCCGGAAATCACCTGGGCAGGTGTTACACAGCGTCACGGTGCTTTGAGATGTAGAGACGAATGGGACTGCACAAATTCACGAGTGCACCAGGACTACATTTCCCAGAGTGCCTACATTTGCCTTTTTTTTTTATCCATCCACCCGAGCAGAGAAATGGGAGGGCAGGGTGAGGAATGTGATGGGCCCTGTCACGTCAGTGGGAGAGGATGCCATTCCATTAGACATTCAGCAGACACTCTCAACACCTTCGTAAAAGCACAGTGACTTACACAACCTTCTCATTTTCTATGCAGCATCCATTTGTACTGCAGAGTTCAGGTTAAGTACTCTGCTGAAGGATACACCAGGAGCGTCTTCTACCTGGGCACTGAACCTGCAAACTGTCGGTTACAAGCCCAGTCCCCTAACCGTTACACCACAGTGCCTGTGTGTGGGGCCCGGTCTACACCACCAAGCTCTTCATCCTCCCTCCCCTCTCCCCCCCCCCCACTGGTGACCACGCTTTCCCAGCGTGCTTTGGGGTTTTCTTCGGAATTGATCAGCGCGGTAATCGATTGGTAGACACTGGATTCCTCTGGATCATGAGGGAAGACTGAACGGCTTCAATACCTGTGAGCCATTAACCGATCCTTACCCTGCCCACGGAAGACCTCCGGTTTGTGTATCCACACGCCACACATTACACCATTTGCTTAGAATACAATGGCAGCCTACATAGATCAGGCATGATTTGCAACCCATTTAAACAGCAGGCCGCTCCAGCTAAGCTGAAGGTTACTACAACGCGGCTACAACTGCAATTCAAACCTGTAATATTCAGGTTTTAACTACTACGAAATGCCACCTCAATTTCACACTAAAAGGTTATTTTAATCCAGACTCTGTTAGGCAGAAAGAAAGGCTTGTTAAGTAGGAATATGAAATTATAGCAACGCAGGGCACTAAATTAAATAACTGCCATTATTGTTAATAGTAGCTATTATCTAGGCTGAACGAGAGAGAGATCCGTGCAAAGGTGAGTGGATTTGAACCAGCACCAAACTTTGCTGTTTCACTCCATACAACAAAAGCAAAATGTGTGACTGTCCGTTTTAATGCTGCTCCTCCCACTGCTCCGTCACTCCGACCTGTTTTTAGACAGCCTTAAATTTGTGTGAATTAAATTTCCCCCCCAATTTCAGGGCCACTCCTCCAACCTGAATCCACTGATGTCTAGCAAGCTCACCTGTGTGTGTATGTGTGTGTGTGTGTGAGAGAGAGAGAGGTATGGAGGGAGGGTTAGAGAAAGAGAGAGAGATGGAGGGAGAGTGCCAGAAAGAGAGACGGAGCGATATTGCTGAAGGATTACAGGTGGCAGACATTATAGGCATAGCAGTAACAGAACAACTTTTATTGAGGATGAGAGAGAAATAGATACAGAGAGAGGGAGAGAGTCAGACAGAGAGAGAGTGGGAGAGAGAGTCAGACAGAGAGAGAGAGTGGGAGAGAGAGTCAGACAGAGAGAGAGAGTGGGAGAGAGAGTCAGACAGAGAGAGTGGGAGAGAGAGTCAGACAGAGAGAGAGAGAGAGAGAGAGAGAGAGAGAGAGAGAGAGAAAGGGAGAGGGGGAGAGAGAAAGAGACAGAGAGAGGGAGAGAGAGAGAGAGAAATAGAGGCAGAGAGAGGGAGAGAGAGAGAGAGAGAGAGAGAGAGAGAGAGAGAGAGAGACCAGCAGCCAGCAGTAGGACCTCCAGCTCAGCAGGACCTGGGCAGAATCTGACAGTCTGCTGGACTCCTTCTGTCATCAAATCTGAAGCCGGCCTTATCGCCGCGCCGCGACTCCCACGCAGGATTTTCGACAAGTGCCGGGACCGGCGTAAAGCCCCGGATCTGGCCTGCGATCCGATTACACCGGGAAGCAGGTAGCTGCCACCTCGCCTTCATCCTACACTTCTCACAGGGAGCTTACGCTACCGTGGGTGGTTTTTTATTCCAGTAATTTACATCTATAACTGTAATCTAATAAATGTCAAACTGAACAGGATGGTCTCAAAAGATTGTGCTTGTGACATTTGCTTGCCAAATGGTTCCTGACAACAACAGGGCTCTACACTGTCAACACTGATAAAAGCGATGGGTATAATGAGCTACAGAGAGATTATATTAACCCAACGGAGCTGCTAAACTCAGAGGGTTTAATGCGTTATGAAAAATTCCAATGAGTCATTCATTCCCAAAAATGATTTTCATTTGCAATGCTTAACGGAGGCGGGCATGACCTGAAGATCGCGCAGCAAATTTAGATTTAACCGGAAAGCTTTGAAATCAATTTCACATTTGATTAAAAAACACACAGCCGTACACCTTCGAGAGATTTGTAAACAGGCCGGACCACGCTACGAATATCAGTGCGTGGAAATCGGCGGAAACAAGGCGGGCTGAACATCGGCGACAGAGGAACACCGGAGAACCCAACGCCTCCACCGACGCTTGGCACAAACGCGCACGCTTCCGGGGGCCCCTCTCTAACCTTCACGGAAGGCTAGCGGTCACTCGGGTCACTGCGAAGCTGATGGCTCGCACTGCTTATAAACCCACAATCCTATTAGAACTCTATTACCTTGATAAATCGCTCCGAGGCTACAACGGTTGCGGCTAACGCCCCCAGGAGGATCAGGCATCACACAGGGCTCCCTATACAAAGGCCTGCAGCGGTATAGAGGGCAGGTGCAACCCTCAGACCGAACAGGCCTGAATCCACATCCAAAAAGGCCAGGAGAATATGTAGCCATACTGATGTACTCCAAAAGGGAAATATATCGCCGTCAGCTTATCTCTTACAAAAGAAAATGCTCTTCAGTCCTCTTTCCAATTCTGCTGACCACTTCCCCCCCCCCCCCCCCCCCCCAGTGAAGCAAGTGGTCAATAAGTCATAGCTTGAAAGGTCCTACAGTCCTGGAACACAAAATCACCCAGATCAGCTAGATATTTAACCCTTTGAAGAGTTGGTTTAATAGAATGTTTCTAGAGCCTGACTGTTACACCCACTGCTTTCTATGACCAGTAATGATTGTTATATCATGTTCGTAACTGAACAATCACATATGTCTGGCCTCACACCTTAAAGGGTTAAAGAGGAGGTGGTAGTGGGGGGGGGGGGGGGGGGGGTGGCATTAATGATATGACAAATTGCAGATTTTAGAAATGGACCAAAAAAAAGGAACTGAACAAAGGACCCCATCGAAGGCTCTCAGGCCGACACCCACGCAGGAGGTGGCGGGACGGCAATGTGCGTTAGAGGCGGAACGCTGGGCCACTCCATCGCCATGGCAGCCTCCAGCAGGCAGGGGGCAGTTCTGTATGTGGATACAGGCAGCCTCCAGCAGGCGGGCAGTTCTGTATGTGGATACAGGCAGCCTCCAGCAGGCAGGGGGCAGTTGTGTATGTGGATACAGGCAGCCTCCAGCAGGCAGGGGGCAGTTGTGTATGTGGATACAGGCAGCCTCCAGCAGGGGGGGCAGTTGTGTATGTGGATACAGGCAGCCTCCAGCAGGCAGGGGGCAGTTGTGTATGTGGATACAGGCAGCCTCCAGCAGGGGGGGGGGCAGTTGTATATGTGGATATAGTCAGCCTCCAGCAGGAGGGGGCAGTTGTGTATGTGGATATAGTCAGCCTCCAGCAGGAGGGGGCAGTTGTGTATGTGGATATAGTGAGCCTCCAGCAGGAGGGGGCAGTTGTGTATGTGGATACCGTCTCTAAAGCACAGTGCCCGCGTTGGCGTCTCTCCACGGCCCTTGAGCGCTGCCTCCCAATTGAACCGCTCATCAAAAAATCCCCATTGATGGTAATTAGGCCCCATTACGCGCTTAGCAGAGTGGCCCACTTTACCCGGTCAAAAGGACCGAAAAATCTGATAGCCGGCCCCGCCCAGCAACTAAAGAGGTGTGGAATGGTGGAGAGAAAAAAAATAAAAAGATGAAAATAATCGGACGGATGGATGCGGCAGGATTCTGTAAAAAGGTGGCACGGTTGGACCAGCTGGGGTCTGGACGCAGGTCATGCATTTTGGACAGGATGAGGTACTGTGGTGGAAAGCCCCGTCTACCCTTAACGGGACCCCAAGGGCAGGCGCAGGGGGTGACCAGCTGGGGGCTCAATGTGCTGGGGGCTAAAGGAGCCTCTCCAGGAAGCTTTTCATCTGTAGATTGATGAGCATGTTTAACAACACAACACACACACACAGAGCTAATGTTAGGGTCTTGGCGAGCCAGCCGGGGGAAAGCCCACTCAGCAGCCCGACAGATGTTCCAGTGTAAGGAGCAGGACGTGACAAAGAGCAGCCCGCACCGAACTGCGGAAGTCCAGGGAGGAAAAGAAGAAAAAAAATAAAACCCCCCGTCTCGTACGTGGAAAAACAGCCCCGCAGGCCAACCGCTGTAGCCACTGCACCAAACGGGAGAACCGTGGCGGAGAGACCACAGTGTCAGTGCGAACCGTAGACGGAGCGTTTCGGGGGGGGGAGGGAGCGTCGCAGGGCCGGGGAAGGGGGATGGAGACAGAGCTCAGGAGGAAGGGGCAGCGTCCTGCCAGCCAATCAGTCACCGGGCTTTCACGCAGGGCCGGTTTGTAGACAGGGGCGAGCAGGGCCCCGCGGCCCGGCCCATAACGGTGCTAATTGGGGCCCCTCCCCGCCCCTCCTCAGGCGATGACATGCCCACCGCTGTCCCGCTGCAGAGACCCAAGCTGGCAGGCCCTGACCCCGCCGCCCCGCGCGGCCTCTCCCATGCCCCGCGATAATCGATTTGTTACCATCGTTACCATGACAGGATGGCACGCGGGGGAGGGGGAGGGGGGGCGCATGTTAACCCACATCTCCCTCCTCTCCTCCTCTCCTCCGCTCTCTGTGAAATGAGTGAAGGGGGGTTGTAATCTGGCACACAGCCACCCGACCCACGGAGAAGACTCCACTCCTGCCTGTGATCCCTACCCTCCTGCTAACCAAACCATCCCATAATGCACCCCCCCCACCCCCCAATACCTTTCATCAGCCATACTAACTTCACCATAAGGAATATGAAACCTAGCGAGGGATTTTTGAGGGCACCTTGTCAACGTTCCCCCCCACTTCCTGAAGAGGGAGAGCCTTTACATGCTTAGCCGGTCTGAAGACTATGTACTGTAATATTTCCCTTCCAGATTGTGGTCTTCCTCACCGATATCGAGGTGGAGACAGTTGGGCTGCTTAAGGCAGGCCGGTTTCCCCCCCTCCCATGTGTGCGGCAGACGTCTGAGAGGCAGCGGCAGTCACCCAATACTCACAGCTTTGGGATCGCCATGGTTACAGCGACGCGTCCCCTGGACGACGTGCAGAATACGTCTCGGATCATCAGCCATTTCCCTGAGGAGGCTCTTCCGCCCGTCCGCCCACCCGTGAGGAGGTGCTCAGTCTCTCCCGCGCCCGTCCACGTCAGATAGCGCACGGGAACAGACGTTTGCGGAGTAAGCGGTTCGAAATAATGACACGCGTCTCCTCAAAAAGCGCCGGCTGACATTTCGCTGATCCCTCCGATCGGGAAAAAGTGCTTTTGACTGAGGAACGCGTTTAGAGGGAAGAACCTTTTTCCGAGAGAGGAAAAGAGGTTTTTTTGCTGACTTTTCAGGTGTCTCCCGGTTTAAGCCGTTTGCGGAGGTGCCACTCCGGTTGTCAAAGGCCCAGACGGTATCATCTATATTTAGTAATGAGGACAGAGTCTGCCCATCCTCTTGAAAGAGAAATACGATCACCTTCACGTGATAATACCAGTAAGCCGGCTCTAACTGACAGAAAGCGTCTCCTTGAGGTTTTCCCAGTTCAAATGAAACGGGGAACGAGGCTGCGCTTATTTAATTACATTTTCAGATGCTTCGATTTCCAGTCTACTCCGAAACTCGTTTAGCGCTCTCCTGTTTCCTCGGTTCCGTCACCTGACCTCCGCGACGACGTTTTTCTTGGTCAGATCTGATCAGAGCTTCAACGGCCCCCCCAAACACATCCAACCGAATTTCATCCCCTTTTTCACAGGTCATAAATCGCAGTTACAAGTTCAGGCTAATATACGGTCCTGTCTCTTCCTTCTGCCCATTCTTCCATACTCTGACACACTTACTTCATCACACTGCATTCTCCATGAGGACCATGACCCTCTTTCTCCTATGGCATCTAACTTCATGTTGAATGATTTTATCGACTACTGCTATTGGCCGGTGACCCTGATGACTTCAGGGTCACAACCAATCAGCGCTGCCGGTTGATGTATTTATGCACTTATGCAAGGAGAAGTGCCTGACTGTGATGTGAATATTACAGGAGGACTGGTGCTGATCCAGAAGACAAACCACTGTGCATTAAAGAGACGTTAACCTCACTTTTTAAAACCACATTCTGCACTTTTTAGCAGGATGAAGAAAGACTGAGTTTATTCATCACTATGACTGTTTTATGTAGGGATGCTATGTCTACACGAATGCCAACTCTCAACCACTCTGCTAAAACATACACACACACACACACACACACACACACACACACACACACACAAAACACACACACAGCAGTGGTTCTCTGCCACATGCGCTCGAGATTCTCAATGGCAGGTCGTTCTCAAAAACGCTAAAGGAGGCTCAAAGCATGTACTTACAGAAGCTCCATGCTCAAATACAGCAGAACAGATAGAGCCCCACTGCTTTAAGGCCTATCGGCAACTGCTGCCATCCAGTCAGAAACCCACAGTGTAATCAGCTGGGTGACCTCAGCACTCAGCTGGGTACCAGCCTCTTTTGTGCACTCAGATACCAAAACCAGCCCTATCGTGAGTGTCCAGCGCATTCGCAGCTCAGCTAATGCACACCCAGGGCAGAGTCAGGTCACAGCCCACCACAGTCATAGCCGACACTGTCAAAGGTCACAGCTGAGCACATTCGTAGCCGGCATAGTCACTGCACAGCCAGCTCTCTGCACACCGTGGGGCTCTGTCCCTGACCCCAGTAAGCACAGCCAAGCCCAAGAGGCAGGGGATCACCCACAGGGCCCGAGGAAGCTTGGGTCTAATGCAGTCAAGCTCTTAACCCTTTAAGGCGTGAGATCACAAATAGGTGTGAACGTTCTAACTGAACATTCTAATGCTGATGTCACAATCACTACTGCAAATGGAAATCGATGTTTGCTCAGTTCCAGAACACGGACTTGGAATTTTGAAAAAAAAAAAAAGAAACATTCCACAAAACCTACTCTTCAAAGGGTTAAAGGGCCCAGACTCCGCCAAAGAAGCACGTCATTGATTTTACCTCAAAAAACCCGCTCTGATACAACTCACAGCACACGGTACAGCCTGGGGACCGACAAGCTACTCCAAATTCCACCTGCATCTCCTCCGACCACCCACAGGATTTAGACACAGACACAGAAAGTCTCTCTCCGCCGCACAGATGTACGAAACCGTGCCCCCCTACAGGCAAGCTTACTCGAGACGAGATTACAGCGCGCGGCCCCGATCTCGGAGCGCGCGCGCAGACGGAAGCCGCAGTGTGCGTCGCGCTCCGAGCCCCGCTACTCCCCCCACACCTTTTATTAATTGCGCTGAACGGGATCCAGGATTTTGGGCGGCAGCAGGTGTTGAGGCTGGTTCTTGCGTGGGTTACCCCTGGCTGAACCTGCCCGGCAGTCACGGTATTAACGCGCATTAGAGCTCCCCCGGGCTAATGACGTTAACTCTGGCTCTCTGCGCCGCCCCTCTCCGTAGCTCTCCCGCGCGCGAGTTTATCAAAGCTGATTACGGCCCAGGTCAGGACTTAAGGGGCTGGGGGCAGGTAAGACAGCGGCTTTAATTGGAATCTGGCTAAGCCGTTCATCCTGTTACAACTGTTCGCCTCGGACGGAGGTTTGGCCAGAGAAAAACGCCGCGGCGCCTTAAAGCGAATGACCGCATCACGCCCGAGTCACCGCGTCCTCAACGAAATGACCCCCCATTTGCCTCCCACAATGCACTGCAGCAAACAGCTCAAGTTCCTTTTCCTGGTTTAGCATGGCCGTTGTAAAGTACTGTCAAAACATTGTTTTTAAGTAATCGGATCTCCTACATCTTCACCTTCCCTTATTCAATCAGACTTAACATTCAAAGTCACAACATGTTGATGACATTACCTGTTCCTGAGGCAACACTTTGAAACAAAGAGGAAAGACTTGTACATATTGCGATAAGCGAGTACTTTGAAGTGGTATCAATGGGGACCTCCTTCAGTTTCCATCCACCATTTTGCCCTTTTCCCTCGGTTCTTTAGAACGCCAATCAGATGTGAAGTCCTTTCCCCATTACTGCACAAAGCACCATCAGGTCTGGAGGACGCACACCCCCAAGTATATCCTCCACACAGCCAGCTACTGGTTCTGTTCACTCTCCATCCTGCTAGCTATGCTGCGTGAGTCCCAGGACTACTCTGAGGGTGCAGCAGGCCCCCAAATCTACCAAAGGACCCCCACCTAGCACAGATATGGGGAAAGCCCTGCAGACTGTAACCCCTATGGTAATGGCCAGGGATGGGCAGTAGGCCTGTCAGGCAGTAGCCAGGGAGGGGCAGTAGGCCAGTCAGGCAGTAGCCAGGGAGGGGCAGTAGGCCACAGTCAGGCAGTAGCCAGGGAGAGGCAGTAGGCCAGTCAGGCAGTAGCCAGGGAGGGGCAGTAGGCCAGTCAGGCAGTAGCCAGGGAGGGGCAGTAGGCCAGTCAGGCAGTAGCCAGGGAGGGGCAGTAGGCCAGTCAGGCAGTAGCCAGGGAGGGGCAGTAGGCCACAGTCAGGCAGTAGCCAGGGAGGGGCAGTAGGCCAGTCAGGCAGTAGCCAGGGAGGGGCAGTAGGCCAGTCAGGCAGTAGCCAGGGAGGGGCAGTAGGCCACAGTCAGGCAGTAGCCAGGGAGGGGCAGTAGGCCACAGTCAGGCAGTAGCCAGGGAGGGCAGTAGGCCTGTCAGGCAGTAGCCAGGGAGGGGCAGTAGGCCTGTCAGGCAGTAGCCAGGGAGGGGCAGTAGGCCTGTCCACCTGTCCACACAGCCAGCTACTGGTTCTGTTCACTCTCCATCCTGCTAGCTATGCTGTGTGAGTCCCAGGACTACTCTGAGGGTGCAGCAGGCCCCCAAATCTACCAAAGGACCCCCACCTAGCACAGATATGGGGAAAGCCCTGCAGACTGTAACCCCTATGGTAATGGCCAGGGATGGGCAGTAGGCCTGTCAGGCAGTAGCCAGGGAGGGGCAGTAGGCCACAGTCAGGCAGTAGCCAGGGAGGGGCAGTAGGCCACAGTCAGGCAGTAGACAGGGAGGGGCAGTAGGCCAGTCAGGCAGTAGCCAGGGAGGGGCAGTAGGCCACTGTCAGGCAGTAGCCAGGGAGGGGCAGTAGGCCAGTCAGGCAGTAGCCAGGGAGGGGCAGTAGGCCAGTCAGGCAGTAGCCAGGGAGGGGCAGTAGGCCACAGTCAGGCAGTAGCCAGGGAGGGCAGTCGGCCAGTCAGGCAGTAGCCAGGGAGGGGCAGTAGGCCACAGTCAGGCAGTAGCCAGGGAGGGCAGTCGGCCAGTCAGGCAGTAGGCCACAGTCAGGCAGTAGGCCACAGTGACCATTCAAGCTGGGAATACGTGGCTCATGACAGCAGAACAGACTTATGCTTGGGCTGAATACTGCTCCCCCCCCCATCCGCCTGCACACAAAAGCATTTGTTTTGACTCCTTTGGAAAGCCACATTTAAGCCCAGGCTAAGCCGCTATTCAGCTGTAAATCAGGCCCCGATACATTTACATGCAGGTAGCAACAAAAACAGAAGAATCAAAACAACGCACTTCAGGCCAAGCGGACGGGTAATGTGATCAGCTCAGATGATGTGGAAATGGGCATTTAGGAGACAGACAGACAGACATTCCATTAAAATGGTCTCGCAGTTTAGATCGGTTTTCATCTTTTGCCTTCCAAAACTCACTGCTGGAGAATGAAGCAGGTTTCAGTGTGTTGAAAAGGATAACATTAAAAGCCCTTTTCAGAGCAGGATGAATGGGATAGGTTTAGTGGGTCATTCGCAATGCTTCATTCTCAGAAGACTGCCCCGATAGCAATCTTGTCATGTCTCTTTTTGAGAACCCACAACTACCTGGATGTCTTCAGGCACCTTATAAAGTATGGAATTTAGCACCGTACTCCATTAACAATGAACACGGCTAACGGTTTGATACGAGGGACTGAAGCACATCACTTAAAAGTGCAAAGATAATCACCTGGGCAACAAACCAATGGCCCTCAGGTCCACACACAAAAAGACAGTAAAATAAAAATCAATCCAATTTCATCATCAGAAAAATCTTTGCTTACTCTGAGGTACACACAGATGGGAATGTGCAAGATATTGCTTCTGAAGAACTGTCCCAATATAAAAACAGTCTACAGCATTTTCTCAATATCTCAGCATATTTACAGTTCTCTCTTTCACTCCCTTTGCCTCCTGCTCAAAACTTTTCGGACACCTTTATAATCCTATCAGGTTACAGAAACCAAGTGTAGGGGGACACAGTTCTGTTTATTTCTCTGTTTGAGTGAGCGCTAATCCCCTTTGTTTGGACTGCCCAGCCCTGGTCAACATCTACAGGAGAGAGGTGGGGTTCAGGCAATGTCTGCCAGCCTGTGTCATAAGTAGAGAGAGTACACATGCGTTTCTGTGTGGACCTATGAGTCAGCGCATGTGTGTGTGTGTGTGTGTGAGAGGGAGTTAGTGTCCAGAGCTGCCCAAGAGTGTGTCCACAAATGCTCATAAGTGTGTGTGCATGTGCGTTTGCGTGTGTGTGTACATACATGTGAAGAAAAGAGCTTCATGGTGTGCTTTCCTTTTTAAGTACACACTCCCGGGCTGGATATCCAAACCACTGCAGACAGAGCCGATGATTACACATTTCATTTCATTTCTTGCTCTTATTATTTATTATTTATTTATGAAGTGCTGATTGGCAGCCTGCGGCACCCGTGGAAATCTTAATGCACTTAATGCTGAAAACACGGATGGACATGACGGTGAATGAGCCCCCTCGTCCGCGACACCAACGCACCGCACGCCCTGTAGCTCCCAGCACCGCCTTCCTCCACATCAATAACCATTTCAGGATTATCATTCGACATTTACAACATGATACAGGCACCTCCCAGCTACCCTTTCCACACAAAGCAGGTCCGCTCACAAAAAGGCAGAAAAGTGCATTTTATGAGCGCATTCACCGCGCCGAGGATAATAAACACAGGGCACTATCCACCGCGACGGGCCTTTATCCCAAAAGTGCTGATTGGATGCAGAGGTACGCTGATATTTCACATATCAAAGGATTCTGACCAGCACTGATTAACCCGATTATGAGAGATAAAGACCTGTTAATGAGGGAAAATGGAGTCAGCCGCCACTGGATCACACAACCCGCCCTCCCCCCGGAGGGGAAAGGGAAACAACAAATCAATATTTTAGCTCGCTTCAACTGACCAACTCTCGCATACTAGAGCCTACAGAGTTTCTGAGATTCAGACAAAGACAATACCCTTCAGAGCTCCCAGCAGTGTGTGTGTGTGCGTGTGTGTGTGTCTCTGTGTGTTGGGAAGGGGGTGGTGGGTGGGGCAGGGTTGCAGCCTAAATCTCAGAACAATAGGATTGGCAGGTCTTAAGAAACCCCCTTATCTGCGGCTTGGGAAACCCCTCCGATCATTAACATGTTTGTGAAAAGGGTCTCAGGCCTGCTTCCTGCGGACATCTGCTCGGGCCGCCACAGAAGCTGCCGGCGTGATAATCCACATGCATCCCTACGGCCGGCTTCAGCCAATCAGGGAGGCAGGGAGGATTCAGCCAATCAGGGAGGCAGGGAGGATTCAGCCGAACGGGGCCGGAGACTCGGAGAAAGACGGCCCATTTTATAGAAACGTCAGTATCAATGCGCTCGCATGCGTGTATTTTTAGAACTATAAATGACTGCTGACTGAATTCCCTGGGTTAATACATCCCTGGCCCTCCGGTGAGTGCTACAGGGCAGCCTGAAGGTGGATCACTCTTGTGTGGGATGTTTTTCCACCAAAAGGCCCATTCCTTAGCCCTCTGTCGTCGAGCACTTGATGAACACCCGTGCTCTCGTCTGTGGTTATCGTTCGCTGCTGAGCGGGGACACAGAAGTGTGTTATTGAGCCGATGACAGTTAAGGTGAAGGTGTCATTTTTAAAAGGTTTCGGTGGTCGAGGAGGAGAGATTGTTGGGTTTCGCACCTTGTGCTGTGGTAGAGACACTGTAAAAACAGGTCTCGCGTAAAGTCTTGTACTGAGACTTTAAATCATTATTTGTTTACTCTCTCAGGTAGAAAATATTAGTTTAAGTTGCTGTTTGCAGTGAAAGTGAAATTCTTTGCTCATTGGAAAATCTTAAAAATGAGTCAAATTGTCTCATTGGCCATATTTTTGTCTTATTTAGCCAATAGAATTTAAGTCTCAATATAAGACTAAGGTACTTGGGTTGAGATTTACTCATTTTTTGTTTTTTTGCAGTGGAGCAGGCAGGGGATGTTGGGTAGTTGGGATGTTGTGCTGGGTTAATGTGTAACCCCTGGGTAGGATGGGCTGAATTGGGCTCTGTAAAACAGCACAGCCAGGTCTACCAGACACACCGCAGGGAGACCGCACCATTTGACCCGCTCCGAGGGGTTCCCCGTTTTCAGGAAGCCTCCCCCCCACGTTCAAATTTTCAGACACCGCTGGTCGCCTCAGATCTCTGCAACAACACAGCCCGTGTCGCCAGGTCTGCGAGGCACTGCATGTAGCAATACGGCCAATACATTTTTACCCTCATTCACAACCTTCCATTGTGCGTCAATTCCATTTCGCTCAGGCACAGATAAAGCCATCTACGAGGCAGTGTTAACACCTTTACTACCCGCTGCCTGTTAATAGTAGGCATTTCCCTTTCACCGAGACTTTCTGGTCACACAAAGGGGAAGTACGCATAGCTCCCCAGTGAAAGGGACTGGAGACAGGTCCCTATAATACACATCTCTGCCTCAGTAATGACTGTGGCGAAGCTCGGCTCCCAGTGCCAGCTCTACGGCGGGGGGGGGCTTCTTCCACACCGTGCCGACGATTCTGGAGCGACTGCGGAGGATTCCACACGCGTACGCCACAGAGCTTTTCCGACTGGATCCGAAAAGCGTGCACGCCCAGCTCTCCTTATGCGGAGCGGAGGGGCGATAGCGGTCACTGTGAGGCGCACCTGACGATTTAAGCTAAGGCCTAAACCTTCAGATGGATCGGATTTACTTCAACAACAGAGATGCGTGTGTGTGTGTGGAAGTGTGAGTGTGTGTGTGTGGTTGTGTGTGTGTGAGTGTGTGTGTGGAAGTGTGAGTGTGTGTGTGTGTGTGTAGTTGTGTGTGTGAGTGTGTGTGTGTGTGTGTGTGTGTGAGTGTGAGTGTGTGTGGAAGTGTGAGTGTGTGTGTGAGAGAGTGTGTGAGTGTGTGTGTGTGTGTGAGTGTGTGTGTGTATGAGTGTGTGTGTGGAAGTGTGTGAGTGTGTGTGTGGAAGTGTGTGAGTGAGTGTGTGTGAGTGAGTGTGTGCAAGTGTGTGTGTGTGAGTGTGTGTGCGTGTGTAAGTGTGTGTGTGTGTGTATGTGTGTGTGAGTGTGTGTGTGAGTGTGTGTGTGCGTGTGTAGGAGAGGGAGGGTGAGGAAGAGGGGGCAGGGAGGGTCACAGCAAAGGGAGACAGAAAGGGAGAGTGAGAGACTTTAGCAGTAAATCCTACTGACAGGACACACAATGTAATGGTATTAGTTTGAACATTACGTAACTGAGCTAGGACGTTCACCATAGTTCAACAGTAATACTTGATTTAAAATATACTAGATTTATATTTTTAAAAGGTCAATCGGAGTGTTTCTCATAGAAGCAAAAACCTCAAGTATAAACCTTATTGTATGAATGAGCTAGACAGACCCAGCAGGCGAACAGCCCATACAGGCCCCAGTGAATATTTCTTAAGCTTCTTTAACAACCACCACAAACACTACCACCACATCTCTTAATGAGAAAAGAAGCCTTCTGCCATTGTTTGTGTGGAGACCGCTTTTACCCACATCCTGGGTCTGACCAACTTCCTGACAACTTAATTCATTTCCTGTTACTGTCTGTGTGTCCAATGGCGGAGCTGCGCGAGGGGCCAGGAAAAGGAGGGCCCAGCCAGCCTCACCTAGCCCGGCGCTCCCTCCAAACCAGCGCCGCCCAACCTTTCAATTTCCTGCTTTCCTTTCGGACAATGACAGCCACCCCGGCTCCGTGTTTGTTTTGTCCTGGGCCGGGAGCGGAGGTCAGCGTCTCGCTCCGGAGAGGCCCAGCAGGAGGCCCGGCTCCGGAAAACGACGCTCCGCGCTGCTCCGGAGCTCCGAGCGAAAGCTATCCGCACCGCTCGGTAAACCGTGACAAACGTTCTGACAGTAAATCCTGACCAGACGAGGACAGAGGTGAGAGATAAAACTAAAAAAAAAAAGAGGGAGAACAAAACAAGGGAGAGCTGATTATAAAAGGCTAGCATGGGCCGTTCTGACGTTTTACAAAGAGTATTTGCAGAATCCACTAGATGTAAGAAAACCACAACTGAGTCAGCGCGACAATTCAGAGAAACACATGGTATAAATATACCCAGTTTCTTTAGCATACTGCAAACAGGTTCTGAACAAACGGCGAGAATATTTAGCTTTGCATTCCAGAATGGATGCATCAACTGGGAGGGCAACGTGACTAACACACAAAGCTGACCAGTGAACAAACAGAAGCAGATTATTTGTTCTAAAAACAGCATGGTCGCTGGTCCCGAATTGTAGCGAGTCCGAGTGAGCCTTTCGTTTCGCGGTAGCTTTAGTAAAGGTGTTGCTGGCGAGCTGCTAAAAACTCAGCGAGGTGTGATACACACCTAAACCACACAGCCCGTCGGCCCACCTCACATCAGGTCACAAGCCAGAGGGACGGGGTCCGTTTCCCGGCTCGGCCCGATTGGGCCGGCCCACCCCCGCTGGAGCGGGACTGTCCGCGTTCACCAGCAGCCCGACCGCAGTCTGCTCCCGCACGGGGTGGGGGTCGCCCCGCTAACCCCAATCCTCCGCCCCTGGACAGCACTACAGCCAAGCACGCCCCAAACCCCGCGGGGTTACCGTCAGAGCCCCGATTTACACCCGGATCATAGGCATGGACCACAAATGCATTCAGGGCATTACAAGAAGGCCAAGACAGGCAAGTAAAAGATTCTGAAAAAGCAGCCAACTCTGGACTTAACAGGTTCTAGATGCTGCCACTGTGACGCAGAGCGTTTCCAGGCACACACCGCCACCCTGACGGTAACCGACGCTGACAGGATTAGGCGGGTGCAGAGAACGCTGTATCCTCCGCCCGACCTCCTCTGTAAACACCGTGTCTGACGTCGTCCGTACCAGCCATTTAAAGGTCAAAGTGTAGGACTCACTCGTCTCAGTTGTTACCGGTTTGTTTATCGATTTGGTTTCCAAATCGAAAGTAACCAGCAGTCTAGAGAATCATATTTTTGCACTAATCATCCCTCTATTACGGTCTGGGCTTCCCAAGTGATGCACACTTCAGGCCCAATTATTTTCCAGTGGATTCACATTCGCTCGTGTTCAAAACCAAAAAGGTAGAACCAGTCACCAGTTCAGGAAATGATAGTCAGTCAGTTAAAAAAAACTACAGAAAAAATATAGAAAACTTGCCAAATCGCAGCATGAAAACGCAGCATTGTGAATCAATGTTGAGACAATCCAGGCTAATGTCATAAGTAAACAAAGTTGCAGCCGTTTTCTGCTGCCGTATAATCAAATTACTTTTAATGACAGTGCGTCCCTTCAGTGTTCCAGAGAGTGGCCAGGCAGGCAGTTTCAGACGCAGATCACAGCGCGAGTGGAAGTTGTTAATTGAACATGATGCATTAGGATGGCTCGCTCACAATCAGCCTTTGCTAATACCGCATTAGTTATGCTGCCAGGACGAGATGAACCATTAAAAATCAATCAAAGATGGATCCAAGATGGACTGTCCAATTTCCCACAACACAAATGATGTGGGCCACTAGCTTCAACACTGCCCGGTCCAATGTCAACACTCTGAAATGCGTTCTAAAAATCCAGGTTCAACATTCCCATTACGCATATGGCTGACTGTGTTGCCTTGCCACCATGAGGATTTAGGCTTTTTGAAAGACTTGTGCTGAGGACAATTTTTAATATTCTAAGTAAAAACACAATGTGAGAGCTTGGTGAGCTGAATGAAACCCCATCTGCTGTTAGCAATGGAAAGAGAGTGAACTGCACTATGCAGCTTTGCAATAAGGCATATCCGTATTTGATATACTTCCATATCTTGTAAGAATACCTTACAAGATACTCGTCAGTCTCAATAACACCACGATGCTTGAACTCAACTGCAGCACCTTTGATTAATTCTGCTAAATGACTAAACACAAACACAATGACAACGGCTGTGATTTAAAAAAAATAAAAATAAAGTCACAGAGAACACTCGGCAAATTTTGAATTTAAAAACCGCCCTTTCAAATTCTCGGTCGCCCCTGGCAACCGTTCAGCGTCAAGCCTCGCGCGCGAACAGACACAGACACAGACACAGACACAGACACAGACACAGACACACACACACACACACACACACACACACACACACACACACACACACACACACACACACACACAAGCGCCTCGACACAAAAAAAAAAAAAAAAAAAAAACAGACGAGGCGTTAAAAAGGCGGCGCGGAATGGCGGAAAGCTCAGCATCCTGTGCGCCAGCCGAGCCCTGGTGTTTTACCCCCCGCCGAGCTTTACAAACTCCTCCAAATGGGTTGTAAAGGCCTCCCTTTCGGGGAGCAGGATCAGCCCTGGGTCCCGCCCGAGGCCACGGCTTTGTGTGCAGCTTGCCGCCTCGATCCTGCGCCGATTCGTTAATTATTGACTGAGAGAAGCCCCCCCCAACCCCCCCCCTTCAAATGGCTGTGTGTTTCACCTGCGGGCACTGGGGCAGAAATCACTGCTTTTTACAACTGGGGGGGGGGGTGGGGGGGATAGAGGGGGGCCCATAAAATGGGGGTTGTGAAAAGGGCTCACTGTACCCAGGTCTGGGGGCGGGGCCGGGGGCAAGGTTTGGCGGTCTACGAGAGGCCCTCATTTTACCTTCAATAATGAGGAAAATGGTGGCTTATTCAGCGGGGACTCCAGATTGATTCACCTTGGATAAACACACAGCTGAGTGGCCTAATCCAAGCCTAAGCCTTTGATGTATGCAAATCCAGTTATGTTTACAAAACTTGGGACAGTTGTTCATTATCAACTGTATTTAAAATTAAATAAAACTAATAGGGAATTAGATGGTCATTCTCTCATCAGCAGGGCCAGTTAACATGGTGTGAGCTCAAAAAATAGGCACACTGTAGTTTTGTATTGAAGAGTGAAACAACATCACCTCTGCCTGACTTATTCTCAAAAAAACGAAAAAAAAAAAAAAAAGTGGGCTTTAACAGCGTTCAGCATAATGACCGGCCTTGGCTGTCAACTGATCAACTTGATGTTTAGCTATTTTTCCCCCCTCAGGAATATTGATCTAGCATTTATGGTAGTTATTCCTGGAGGTCAATCCAGTAGAAGACTCGGCCTGAGAGAAAGCACCCCCCCCCCACTTCTCCCCGACCCCTCCCCCCACCCTCCCTGACCCATCTGCTTACACCCCCTCCACACACACTTTCCGCTCGCTCCCGAGACGCTGTGCATCTGTCGCTCCCTTTGCAATCTGTCCTCAGCCTCCCCGATACCCATCAATCAGCGGCTAACGCCCAACGCCCTGACTGCACGGGCCCGCGGGGGGGAAGGGGCGGGGGGGGAAGAGGAGCCACTGCTAGCACGGTAGTGACCGAGAACCAATCGGGTCGGACCGAGGCGGATGTTGTGGTGCGGATGCTCGGCTCCTTCTCCGTTCTTCTGGCTCTCTTCTAGAGATCGCACAACTGCCGGCCGTTTGGCCTAGAGCTCATCTCTGAAGACAACCACTCTTTCTCCAAGCCACCGTTTCAGTTTGGATGGGCGGGCCTTACCAGCAAACAAACGCTTAAAACATTGTGTGATCATACAAGCTTTCTGGCTCCTCCCACAGTGTGACACAAGCAACAGGGGCGTTGCGTCACAAGTGGAATCGTACAATAACAAACAGCTGAGCTAATAAGTGAGTCAACCCAACATGTTTACTTGGGAGTAGGAACTGGTCTTTTGCCTATTGACCATTATGCTAAAGATACCCCACCCCCGTAGCCTGCTGATAAGCCCCACGGCACCCAGAATAAGGCCCTTTGTGCGACAAGGTGTGACAACAAAGACTACAAGCAGAAACCTGCTCAGCCATTATACAGCAAAAGAGTGGGGGGCAGGGGGGACAGGAAACAGGCACGGTAATCAGTAGCCAGGGTGGACCTCTTGAGCACGGCGATGGCCGGTTAATGACGGGTAAGCTTCGGTAACCTACACAAAGGCCGCGGGAGCCTGCGATAGACCCGAACGCTGCGGAGCGGGACGGACTCGGCCAGGCGCGGCAGATGTACCCTCCCGCGCGGCGAGATGGAGGCACACGATAATCAGTATGCAGACCCTGGCTTAAGGCTGTTTGTATTCTCCTGACAGTCCCTCTCTCCATTATGGGACATTAGGCTAAGTAGATGGGACCCAAGTAACAATTTTATAAGGTACAATGATGATTTATGTGAGATCAAGCCAACTGATAAACCAGCCAAGCTCTTCTGAAATCACCGTTCCAGGGAGGGGGAAAGTACTTGTCTCTTGCACGTCCCGTTCAAAGACCTTCATTTGAGCAAATAGAACTGGCTGGCCGCAGAACGAGACTATGACTGCATGCAGAGCACATCGACAATATCGGAGAACTCCAAATGTGTGCGTTCTGAATTGATATTCTGAACGTAGGCGCAGGTCGGCACTTTGCATAACCACATTCCATTCAGTTGCCGGTCACACGCTCCAAATGCACTGCAGTTCAGTCATGTGTCACTCTGAAGTTTTTCGGCCAATTACATCAGCGAAGCAATACACATGCAACATGCATGCATCGCCGTGATGCAATCACAAAAATAGGTGCACGTCTTGCTTGGAATGGGTTCTTTATTCTTTATAGGGATGTACTGCTTGATTAACCACAGCACACTACTGAAGATATGACCAATGGTATTCTACATGTAAATATACATCCAGTGAGCACTTTATTAGGTATTTATTAGACTTTATTAGACTTTTAAGTCTTCTGCTGCTGTAGCCTACCCACTTAGAAGTTTGATGCATTGTGTGTTCAGAGATGCTCTTCTGCATACCACTGTTGTAATGTGTGGTAATTTGTATTACTGTCACTTTCCTGTCAGCTTTGACCAGTCTGGCCCTTCTCCTCTTCACAGCTCTCATTTCTGCTCCCAGAACTGCTACTCACTAGAAGTTTCTGTTGTACTGTTGTGTTGTTTTTTGTCCATTCTGACCTCTTGACCACATCTGCATGCTTTTATGCATTTAGTTGCTGCCACATGACTGGCTGATTTAATATTTGCACTAACAAGCTGGTGTACAGATCTACCTAATAAAGGGCTCAGTGAGCGTACACTACTGGCAAAAATTATGGAGACCTCCTTTATGAACATGGTTTGACAACTAATGCAATATCTTCTCTTTTTGGCATAATAAATGTAATATCCAATTTTATTTTTGGCTTGTACACTATATTTAAAATTGCTGATGCTCACTATGTCATTGCCATGCTTGTTGAAAATGGCTCAGAGAAACACTCAGAAGGGCGATAAAAGTTTAAAGAACGCTAAATGCTCCCTCTCTCCTTCAACATCGTCTTTATGTATAAATATGGACAAGATGGCTCCTCAGCACTCCTATCCCGGTCTCAGTGCGGTGGCATTCCTCCCGGCCTGGAACCCAATCTGGAGCGCCGCAGTGCCAAATGCGGTTCAGAATTTACCACAGTATAAATGACCCAGTCTACCTCCAGGGAAGGAGGGTTTCAGGTGGCCGGTGTTCCCCTGCCTCATCGTGCTGCACGGCACGGCCTTCACGCCCCACCTGCACCCGCTGCAGAAGCTGCAGCCCACCAGTGCAGCCCCTGGCACAGCTGGAAGACTGCAGCAGCATGAAATGCAGGGGCTCGGCTACACGTGCACGCTCCTCTGCACAATGAGGAACCGACACAGGACGTTAATGCAAAGCACATAAACAAGCGTGGCTTAATAATGCAGCGTAATGGCCCACAGACGTGAATATCCACCACGGCCTTCCAGGCGGGACTCAACAAATTTGCTTTCGCTCTCGAAGGTTCAAAGTATTTGCCCCATCAGACCCGCAGCTGGTAAGGAGGCCCGGGCCGGTGCCAAACGGAACGGGTCCGACCGCCAAGCAGGTAAAAGCAGGTTTTTTTTGTGGTTTTTTTTTAGCCGGAGGCACGCCGGACGCACGCCCGCCAGAGAAGTTGAGAAATGCGGAAGTGGAACTCCCCTGTTATCGCGGCCTTCTGTGAGGTCACGAGAGGCCCGTGGAAACGGCGTTTTCACCTCGGCCCACGCACACGCGGAGGAACCGGGCGGGTGACATTCCCCCGGTACAGTAGCCTGGGGAAACCGAAACCAGGTCCTCCGTCGCAAGTTCAAAACACCTGTCCGTGCGAGCGCCGTCTCCACAGAGTCCCGAGTCAGAGTTACAGCGGAGATTCCCCGACTCGTCGCACTCCAGGGTAGGCCTAATTAACAGGACGGCTACAGCGGGTTATCAGCTGGACCTAGGGTGACGTTGGAGTAAAGGGCTCCATCTGTGCCAACGAACGTACTCTCAAACGGAGTCAGACGTTACAGGCAGACGCCACCTAAGCATGCTGCTTCAGGGTGAACTTTTTACCTCATTTTCACAGCAATATCAACACCGCTCAGAATTTAAAGTGCTTTCATTTGCTTAGTTGATTTTTTTCTTTTTTTTTTTTTCTTTCAAATGCAGATGAAGTGTTTCCTCAACAGCTCATTAATTGAACACCAGCTAATACCCTGGTACTTTTTACTCCTTGCAAGAGCAAATAAAATATCCCGTCTGAAATGTGGCTTGGTTAAAAATACTGTAATAAATTCTGACAAAAGGGAATGATTAATTTCACAAACAGTATGGAAGAAAAGCAACTGGATTAAAATACACGACAGCGACAGCTCAAGCTACAGCATGGAGGTTAGGGCAAGACTATAGGTGGATTGTTTACTCCTAGACAATCTGACCAAGACACTGCAGGTCGCGCATTCGTCTGGCACTGTAAGACAATAGTTTAACTGAAAGTCACCCTTAATCAATGGGAACGCCGTGCTAAGAGGTGACCTTGCTTTCCTTTGGAATACCTTGGAATGGGACTCCGGGTTGAAGCTAATCCTTCATACCTGGTTTCAAACGCCACCATTAAAATGCAACAGCCAATCAGAGGGATATGTAAATATCACATAAGAGGATAGCAATGGATAATCCAATTAAGGTTTAAAGGTACAATAGGTAATTTCAGACTCCTAACGGTCAAGAGAGGAATTGCAACATTGGTTATCGGTAGCAACAAGCAAATTAGCTATTAGTTAGCTTGCTGAATTTACAAATATCCACATTTGTGCAATTATTGTCACAACGCTCGCTACTATGCGCATATTTCCTCAGGTGGATATCTGTAAATTCGTCGAGCTAACTATGGCTAATTTGCTTGTTGCTACCGATTGCAAACTGGTATTGTTTCATAACTAGATATGTAGTCTTCGCTTGGATGATAAGCAATAGTATACAGAGTTTCTGTTATCGATTGTCTGGCGTGTTATTTGGGCAGCTACACATGAACAAGCCTCCACACCATTGGCTATGGCAATTAGAACCAATTTTCAACCAATGAGCTTGAATTATTGTACAGCTGTACAATGTTTTGGTACAGAGTGACGGCCCATCAAGTGTATATTTTGAAACCCAAATTTAAGGACTATAAACACAGGCAGAGGGTGAGTCAACATGTAAGTGAGCCTTTTTCAATGATAGGAAGGGATTTACAATGGTCTTGTATCAATGTTTTAACAAGATCTTACCTATTGTACCTTTAACTAACGGTGATTGATTTGTGAACCCAAGCTATACAATGGCAATGCTAAAATGCACACATACAGTAGATAGGGCAATAATGCGATGTTACACGTTCAAGCCATTTTCACTGCAAATACGAGAGAGAGGCACCTTGTCAGAATGATTTTCCAAACCATTCATTTTCACACCAAATTTTGCCGTGAATCGAACAAACTAGCTCTAACTAGCTACCAAAACCATGTCATATTTTGTAGCTAAGGCCACTGTGACTGGTCCAATCCCTGCAAATCAACCAAAAAAATTCATGAAAAAAATCACCAGGTATAGAAGCTCAAAGAACACCTCCTTTCTAAATTTGATGGATGTAATCTGACTCGCACAGAAATGCCCCTCAGGAGGGTTGGGGCGAGGTCCCTCCCGGGCCTCTGTATGTGGCCTCAGGGATTAACCTCTCCTGCACCGCAGTCAAAGGTCCGGCAAAATCTAATCCCAAAGCGCCCTGTAATGGCCGGGGTGAAATCTACCATCCTGAACCAGAGAAGCTCTGGAAACACGTCATCCACAAAAGAGCACGCTGAGGGTGTGCTGCAAATACCAAAAGGCCTGACGCCAAAAACCTGAATAAACCAGAAGCTGCTTAATCTCAGGCCCTAAAGAGCTACTGCACCATCCCCACTGCTCTGCGCTGTGCAGCAAATAACGACCGTCTCCAAGCGATCGAGGGGGGGGGGGGCCAAGGAGTCTGCCCGGGTTTGTTCATTACAGCGAGTCAATTAAAGAGCGAGAGGCACTGCCTTTACGGAGGTCTGTTCTACATTCAGAAACGCTGTCGGCCAACGATAAATCAATGCGCCAAAGTAATGGATCAATGGCCGCCGCAGCAGGCAGTAGCGCTGCCTCCTGGCTCCAGACGAGCCGGGGGTTTAAAGAAGCGGCCCACACAGCCCGGTTATAGACCTCCGACGGCCCACAGAGGCTGTCAGCGGACTGCGCTTCTGCGGCGGCAGTGGCAGACAGCTCGCTCGCCAGCCAGCCGGGGTGAGAGGGAGGAAGTGCATTTTAATTGGGCCTCAGCACCAGGGCGGGGACGAGAACCCTCTACGCCCGCCACTGGAGCGCATCTGGAATCGGTCGCTCAATAATGGGGGTCTGTCCCTGCGCCCCTGCGCCCCAACGCCCCCCCACACACGCCTCCCACGGACATCAATTTTCACTCGTTACTGCGGCGGGAAGCCAACCGCTGAGCGCGCCCGGTCGCCACGGGAACCGGCGCACTTCATTGACACGGAGCGCAGGTCAGGAACTTCCGCCACCACGGCTGTGCGGTGTGTCCAGCGTGGACGTGGCAGCATGAGCTTCCAGCAGGGCTCCCGGGTTAATCTGTGCCCTCTCACTAACGGGAAAAGTACATTGACTGTTATGTTACGGGCTTAAAGATTGTAACTGGGCCCTCTAAAAAAAACTGGGAGAAGGTAAAAAGAAATTAAGGAAAAATATCCAAGAAACATTGGTCAGGATAAGGAATACAAACTAATAATGCCTCTGTCGCTATGGTTTCATCTATTCATCTTCAAGGACCAACAAGGTGTATGTACTTACCATTTGCCACTTACACTCACTTGAACTGCCCTCGACTGCATGACCAATGAACCACACACATCAATACCCACAGTCACAGAAGCACTTAACCCAGCAGAAAATATATATGTGAACTCTTTATGGTGTAGAGTAACATCACAAATAGGTGACCTGCTCTATCATAATCGGTCTTAAGTCATGATGGCCAATTCCACATAAATCGACATGCATGGAAATATTTTCATTTTTTGTTTTAGGCTCCTCATTTTGTAGAACAATATCTTGGCTTTCATAATCTGCATGTCTTAATGCCAAATTCAGAGTAAGAATACAGTTTGTAAGCTTTTAAACGCAAGATGTCAAAGTGAAAGGGACACTGAAGCCAGCTGGGTCACCCTTCACCAGTCACAACCGCATTAGCTGCATTCATGCTTTCATGGTCTGTATGACTAAAAATATCGTTTTAAAGGGTTTATACACGAGATGACAAGTTATAGCCCTGGACTTTCGTAAGCCCAGTAATCGGTAGTCTCCCAGCCTCACACGTAACCTGCGTTGAAGCTTTGGAGCAATTTTCCTCAAAAACATGGTTTGGTGGCACTCAAAAACACGGGACAGACCTCCCTTGATATCTGAAGTAGAGAGATAACGTTGGTACCGTTAGATAGCTTACATTCTCCTCCTCTAAATATGGTTTGGGATCAATAGGACTGATTTTGATAGGAACATTCCAATGACATATGTGACCTACTGAGCATTCGAATGCTGATGCAACACTACCGGCCAACAGAATGGAGCAATGGAGTTCTCGAGAGGACCAAGTTTTTGGAAAAACATTCCCCAAAAAAAAACAACTCTTCCAAGGTTCAATTTTCAGTTGAACACAATGGGATCTCTGTTAAAGCGAATGCAGCAGCACAGCGAGGAGGGAGGGAAGGCAGCAGATACAGTGGAGGAGGTACGGGCCTCCGACCGCACAGCGCAAAAGCCACCCAGACGCAACGAGCCGAAGAGCACTTCCCTTTTCCTCCACCGCGAAACGACAAGCTGGCCCTCCCTCTCTCTCTCCGCTAGCCTGCGAGCGCGGGCCCTTACCCCGACAACAAGGCAAGGGCGAAGAACGTGAGGACGCAGGACTCATTTAGGCCTGCATTATCCGTGGCACGGAGAGTCACCGTTCGGCCCGATGGGAGCAGACGCCAGCAGCCGTTACGCACACCTCGTATTTAAACCCGATATTCTCCAGCAGGGGCAGGAAGCGATGTGAACTCTGGCAACCCCTCGCGTCCTACGCTAGCCATTAATGCAGGGAGGAAGTTGAATTCCAATGGGGGGGGTGAGTGGGATATATATATATATATATTTTTTTTTTTCCTGTTTTTGTTACCTACTGCACGCAGCTGCACACGGATACAGGGCAAGGTTACGGTAGCTGGAACTCCAGTGAGCCCTGCCTGGAGTTACACAGCTCATAGGAAATCTTCATAGATTAAATAAAGGCTTTTTTTCTTTTCTTTTTTTTTTCTTTTTTTTAATAATCAGGGGCCGTACAGTGTCCAGGTTCGAAACGCAGGCAAACCTGAATAAGATCTACGTCTTGCCTGTCGGCTGTACTTCTGTGATAAGGATCTCTGAAGCACCCAAACGCTGCACAGGAAGTGGGAAACGGTGACTGATGGCTTGTCGAAAACCCGCAGGCAGTGGCCTGAGCGACTATTACCAGCGGTGGCTTATTTATTGGCCGTCATGGTGATGCAACGGATGGCACCGTCGCCACACAGCAAGGAGGTCCAATCCTAGCCTCTCTGTGTGGAGTGTGCATGTTCTAACCGTGTGGGTGCATGGCTAATCCGGCTTCCTCCCGCAAGCCAAAGACATGCAGGTTAGGCTAGCTGCATTACAACATCACTTCTAACAGACGTTCCCATTGGCTACGCCAGAACAGAGGGAGAAGGTACAGCAGTCCGACACAGCTTTGTCCCTGTGCTGAGCGTGATCGTTTAAAAGTAGGCCATTACCTGCAGGGCTAAGGCTCCTGTCAGCACTAGCCTCATGTCTGTGGCTGCAGGCTTCCTCTCGTTCAGACAGGGACAGAATCGGAACAATGACACGATGGCTACGAAAACCCTTTTTTCTGCATTTTTGCTTGCGTCACGCAAGACAAAAGGCTGTATCAACATAGGCCGACGGTGACTAATGTTACAGAAGTCCACAGCAACACGCATTGTGCACCAAAAGAGCGCGGCCTGTCCCTTCAAGTTAGCAGGAGTGGACACGGTCGCGTTCTTTTAAGGTAGCAGGAGAGGGACACTGCGGTTCTGTCCCTTTCAGGTAGAGAGAATGGACTCTGGTTCTGTCCCTTTAAGGTAACAGGAGAGGACACGGTCACTCTAGTCCCTTTAAGGTAGGAGAGGACATTGTGGTTCTGTCCCTTTAAGGGAGGAGAGAACAATGTGGTTCTGTCCCTTTACGGTAACAGGAGTGGACACGGTCGCTCTGTGCCTTTAAGGTAGCGGGAGAGGACATTGTGGTTCTGTCCCTTCAAGTTAGCAGGAGTGGACGCGGTCGCGTTCTTTTAAGGTAGCAGGAGAGGGACACTGCGGTTCTGTCCCTTTCAGGTAGAGAGAATGGACTCTGGTTCTGTCCCTTTAAGGTAACAGGAGAGGACACGGTCACTCTAGTCCCTTTAAGGTAGGAGAGGACATTGTGGTTCTGTCCCTTTAAGGGAGGAGAGAACAATGTGGTTCTGTCCCTTTACGGTAACAGGAGTGGACACGGTCGCTCTGTGCCTTTAAGGTAGCGGGAGAGGACATTGTGGTTCTGTCCCTTTAAGGTAGCAGGAGTGGACACGGCCTTGTTCTGTGGTGGGGGGGGTGGGACGGGGAGGTCCGCTTCATTATTCTGCCCATTACGGATATTTTCATGGTCAGTTAATGGCAGCGCTTGTGCAGACAGAGCGGGGAGAGAGCAGCTGGAGAGGCGCGGGGCTCTCCGAATAATGAAATGCCAGAGCCAGCCTCCCAGGTCACCCGCCAGATTAAGGAGGACTGTTGCCATGGCAACCATATCTCGCAAAAACCGCGAGCTCAACTTCCCCGTTTTCTTTCTTTTTTCTTTCTCTCTCTCTCTCTCTCTCTCTCTCTCTCTCTCTCTTTTTTTTCTTCTTTTAACCCGTTCCCTGGCCTCCTCGACAGCGGCGACCGGGGGGGGCCACGGCGTGAAAGCTCGAGGAAACCGGGGACGTGGCTTCTGTTTGACCGAGGATGGCCGGAGTGCCAGACTCCCCTCCAGTCCCCAGATCTGGTGTTTGGGGTTCCACAGGTTGAAATTGGACTGAGAATCTTTATTAATGGGCTAAGCAATAAGACGCAAGGGAACGTGGGTCAACCAGTCGTTCAGAGATACCATCATTATTGGCTGTGAACAACACCTTGATAGTCATACAGATAAAGACCAACAGCAGAGAAGGATGAAACACCAGTCAGAGAGCGAGTGTGTGTGTGTGTGTGTGTGTGTGTGTGTGTGTGTGTGTGTGTGTGTGCGCGCGTGTGAGAGAGCGGGAATCAGTGTGTTTGTGTGAGTGAGAGTGCGTGTGTGTGTGTGTGTGAGAGAGGGAGTGAGTGAGTGTGTGTGTGAGAGAGAGAGAGTGAGAGCAAGAGAGAGTGAGTGAGTGAGTGTGTGTGTGTGAGAGAGAGAGAGCGGGAGTGAGTTTGTGTGAGTGTGTGTGTGAGTGTGTGGGAGTGTGTGTGAGAGAGAAAGTGAGAACGCACAGAGACGTGTGAAAAAGGGGAACCAAAATGACTCCCCAGGCTTGATACGCTGCACTGCATTCAAGTGTGGGTTTTCAGTAATCAAACTCTCTTCTCTGGAACCCACAGCTTGAGCTATCCCAGCACACCGCTTAGCAGCACATATTTGCCATCTTGATAAAAATCGCAATTTGCATACATTTTGAATTCCCGGCGCCTGTTTCTACACTGGAGTTAGTGCAACAACATTTTAAACCGAGAGGAAATTGAGCTTGGCCTGTGGATGACATCCACTGGCCTGAGGGCCGGCTGAGGGGCCAAACCTGGCTGAGGTTAAACCGGCCCCTTAAAAAGAGCCTTGCATTGTCAGAGACCATTACACTGCAAAAACCAAGAAAGAAGTCAATCTTAACAAGTATTTTAGTATTTTATATTTAGACTTAAAATTTTATTTCTATTACTCTTTTGCTAGATAAGATAAAAAGATTGTGGTTGAGATTAAGCGCTTTTACTCATTTCAAGATTTGCCAATGGGGCGAGAAACTGTGGCTGTGAGAATTTAAAAACAAGCAACATTTTCAACAAAATAAAAAAATATATTTCCTTTCTCTTTCACCTGATGAAGCAGTATATTTGGCAGAGGTAATTTCTCTTAACAGATCACAACCGAAGGCACGTAGTTCATCAAATAAAAGGTTAAACGTGTTTTCTAAGAAGACTTGGAAGGGTTATGCACATTTTTTTTTTTTAAATCAACAAGGGTCTTTGTAGGGCATATCTTTGAGTATCACAATGTTTGTGTACACAAAATTACACATTTTGCTTTGCCAAACAAATTCATCCAAACTTGATTTATTGAGGGCAAATTACAATTACAATCACTTGGCAGACATTATAATCAGGAATAATGGCAAAGGCCCTATGAGGGTGAGGTCATAAGCGCCCTTTTGTGTCAAGCAATGGCCGCGGACACAAATTCTATCAGTCCGCCTAATAAATTTAGCACCGCGTTTGCAAATGTTTGACAAATGAAGTTGGGGAAATTAAGTGCTAACATTGCACAATGCGCGTCTGAACACAAGAGAAAGCGTTTCCTTTTAATAAAGCTGAAAGGTCACTTTGCGAAGTCCGCTGCCATCTTCAGAATGAAAATGGCCGTTTGAGAGCCACAAGTAGTCACTCAAATCAGCTTTAACGAGGCATCTCGACAAGCAGGCATAATTATATTGGTTAGGACGAGCGTGGTCATAAAAATCTACTACGGATTCATTTGCATCAGCAATGTTTTAACAGTGCTTTAACGGAGCCGTATAGAGCGAATGGAAGAGGTGTTACTGTCCAGTGATGGTTTGCCAGGATGGGCTTGTGCGTCTTTGAGTGTGTACGAATGCACTAAATATAGCCTGAGGGTGAGAGCGTGCATGTGTACATGCATGCAGGGTTTGTGCATTTGTGTGTGTATGTGTGTATGTATGCATAGAGTCTGTGTGTATTGGATTTCTATTTGTGTAGACGCTGCATGCATTCCGTATATGTATATGTGCGTGTCTGTAAATGTGTGTGTATACATGTGTATGTGTAAGTATGCATTTAGATGTGATGTGTATGCATTGTGTGTGTGTGCTGTGTGTGTGTGTGTGTGTGTGTGTATATATGCGTGTATGTGTGTGTGCATGTGTGAGTTTGTGTGTGTATGTGTGTGTTTGTGTGTGTTTGTGTGTGTATGTGTGTGTATGTGTGTGTATGTGTGTGTGTGTGTGTGTGTGTGTGTGTGTGTGTGTGTGTGTGTGTGTGTGTGTGTGTGCCTGTGCTCATCTGAAAGGCTCATGTGTGGACAGCAGACACAGAGCTCCTGTCTGACACATACCCAGCTGTCATTACCAGCCACAGACACAGCGTGTGAGACGCAGCGTCTGACTCTCTGAGGGCCAAACTCTATACCCTGCTGACAGACCCCGGCTGGTCCCGAGACACGGGCCCAAACCGGACTACAGAGGGGCGGGGGCAGAGACTGGGGCACTAGATGAACCCAAAACGGACTACAGAGGGCCAGGAGGCCGGGACAGGGGTACGGCTCCAGCCAAACCGGGACTGCAGAGGCCCTACTGCTGGGACAGGGCTGCGACACGGGCCAAACAGCTTTACAGAGACCCCAAAAACACCGCCTCTCTCTGCCATGGCCGTCAGGGCCCGTCTGCCCCAGTAAGGCAGCGATCCGACAGACTGGGAGGCGCTGATGGTGTGCTTCAGAATGTAGGGCAGCAGTGTCGGGTCACGTGGTTCTGGGCTGGGGCGGGCGCTGGTGCTCTCAGCGGGCCGTCAGTCTCCCTGCAGGCCCTGGAGGGGCATCGCTCCTGTGAGCGCGACGGTGTGGCTCTGGAGATACGGCCACTCGGTCTGCTGCTGCTAGCACAGCTACTGCCAATACACTACACGCACAACCATGCACCCGCACATTCATCTACCCCACCCATACATTCAACCACCTATCCATCCATCCATCCATCCATCCAAACATTCATTCATTCATCTACCCCACCCCCCCATCCATCATCCACCCACACATTCATCTACCCCATCCATACATTCAACCACCCATCCATACATTCAACCACCTATCCATACATCCATCCATTCATTCATCTACCCCACCCACCCATACATTCATCCATCATCCACCCACACATTCATCTACCCCACCCATACATTCAACCACCCATCCACCCATCCATCCATCCAAACATTCATTCATTCATCTACCCCACCCACCCATCCATCATCCACCCACCCACACATTCATCTATCCCACCCATACATTCATCTATCCCACCCATACATTCATCCATCCATCCATACATTCAACCACCCATCCATACATTCAACCACCCATCCATACATTCAACCACCTATCCATACATCCATCCATTCACCCATCCATCCATCCATCCATCCATTCATCTAACCCCACCCACCCATACATTCATCCATCATCCACCCACACATTCATCCACCCCACCCATACATTCATCCATCCATCCATCCATACACGCATACATACATTCATTCATCCATCCATCCACCAACCCAACCATTCATTCATCACCCACCTATTCATTCATTCATTCATTTGTTCACTCATCCATCAATCAATTCATTCATTCATCCAATCAATCATTCATTCGTTCATTCATACACCCAACCATTCATTCATCTATCCATCCTTCCTTCCATTCATTAATATATCCATTCAACCATTCATTTCTTCGCATTTCCCCCACAGCCATTGGCAGACTCACATAATTAATGATGGAATACCTCCTGGAATAACAGATTTCCTGAGGAGAGACACAGAATCTAAGCACTGGTCAGGTATGATAAACATACAGGCCTGTAATGATCACACAGTAATTCTGGACATATGCAGGGAGCAGATGCACTTCACTGAAGCATTTGAGCGCAGTGTAGTCTACACCAGTGCAGTGGGAGGGTATGTTCAGCCCAGTACATTAGCCTCTCCTCCAGACCTGGGCAGACTTCAGTCATATCTCCCCTCCTGGTGAGGGCTATCTCCAGGCTGATTCAGTACCTGCACCGGTCAGAGTACCAAAGAAGAAGAGAGACGAGAGATAAAGAGCACAAACTGTGCCAGGAACGCCACAGAGCCCCCAGCTCGCCCTGCCCCACCGGGGGAAGACCACACGACCCCGCCACCCCTCCTGGCCCTCTCCCAATCCCACCGGCCTGCCAGACCAACAACAGCGCACCAAATTCCTGCACAAAATCAAGGAAATTCCAGGGATAGCTGAGAGGCGGGGGCCTCAGGCAGAGACCAATCCCGGCGCACATCTAAACAATTAAAGCCCCTCCCCCCTTCCCTGCCCCCCCCGAAGGCATTTCATATCAACTATTCGGCCGCACAAAAACAACTTCCTGCCGCCCCTCCCCCCCCCCCCACCGAGAGGAGACCTATTGTGTAAGCAGTGGGTGTGTGTACACATTAATGGCGAGTGTGTGACCGTGGGTTATGGTTGTGTGTGTTGTGTGTGCGCATGCATATGAGTGTGAAAGTGTGTGTGTGCGCGAGTTGGTATTTCAGCGTACACGTTTGTGTTTCTGTGTGTGTGTTCCAGGTGTTGCTGGTACGTATGAATGTGTGTTTTTATATTTGTGTGTCTTTGTATATATGGGTGTGTGTATTTGTGTGTCTTTGTATATATGGGTGAGTGTGTTTGTATGCCTATGTGTGTGTGTGTGTGTTGCGCATAGAAGATGGGATTAATCATCCGAACCCCCCAGCTGGAAATCCCCTTTCCTGGACATTATCTTTAGCCTGCAGGCTGCAGTGCTTCTGCTCCCTCACACAGAACACACTGCTGGAGCCCGGCTAAATCCGCACCTCCCGCCTGCGCCGCCCCCCCCACCCTCCCCCTCTGTTTGGAGCTCCAGCCTGAGTTCCCTCCGACACCTTTACACCAGCACCGACCTAATGCTAATGCACCCTCCATGCTAATGCACCCCTCAGCATCACTGCCGTTCTGTCCCTTTACACACAGAGACACAGATACGCAAACAGACAAAACAGTCACAGGTACAGACGCACGTACACAAACGAGCACAGTCACACAAATACAGACATAGACACATACACACAAACTGAGAAACACAGTGACAGATACAGACACGTACACAAACAAGCACGGTCACACAGATACGGATACAGACACATACACACATACTGAGAAACACAGTGACAGATACAGACACGTACACAAACAAGCACAGTCACACAGATACAGATACAGACACATACACACAAACTGAGAAACACAGTGACAGATACAGACACGTACACAAACAAGCACAGTCACACAGACACAGAGGCATACACGCAAACACACGCCACAAGCAGTCACACACACATACACAAGCGGAGTCACACAGATAGACACATATATACACACACAGCTGCAGACAGACAAACACAAAGATGTTTGGACACACACAAGCACACACAGCACACAATCAGTTCCACATACACACACACACACACACACACACACACACACAGATATGATGTGTGTATACACGCACACGCACGCACGCACGCACGCACGCACACACACACACACACACACACACGATGTGTACAGAGATATGATGTGTGTACACACACACACACACACACACACACACACACACAGACATGATGTGTGTACACACACGCACAGAGACATGATGTGTGTACACACGCGCACACACACACACACACACACACACACACACACAGATATGATGTGTGTACACACACACACACTGGCTGCGGCCCTTGTTGATGGGCTGAGGCACATCTTTTGTTAGAGGATGAGAGACACCGCTCCCGTCACGACTATCGCGTGTCATCTTCTGAGCAGCAGACGAGCCCGGGGCAAGGCAGTTTGGATTTTCAGCAGGGCCGTACGGCAGGCCAGAGAGCCCAAAAAACCAGAAGGAGCACAGACATTTTTCCATATCTGCTGAAACTAGCTTTCAGAAATACACCTACCCAAGCAATAATCCTCCACCTCCCCCCACCCTCCACCACCTTAACACTTGAGCCTCCTCTGGCCTAGGCTCATGGACAGGGCTAACGTTAACGCTAATCCACATTCACAAGCACCCTTTCTGGTTATAAATCGTAGCCCGTTTTAAAAATCCCTAGACTGAGAGACGGGCAAAGGACAATTTAAGAGGAAGGAAGCCCCCAGTAATGGCCTTACGTTGGAATGTGACAGCTTTGATTGAGCAAAGCCATTCATCAGCCCAAACGTAATTACAGAACACACACTGGCCCCACGACTGGGTACAGTTCACACTTTTAACGGCCAAACAAATGGGAAACGACCCTTCCTTTGATTGGCCAGGAGATCTGGAGAGATAAGGCAGAGGACAGGGCTGCTTTTTTTACAGTCCTGTCACAGGAAAAAATAATAATAATTATATATCAGTATTAGTGTATTTTTTCCAGCGGGCCTAGACAATTTTTAAGTGCAACGGAGGATATTTTTGATACAGAAGTTTTTGACTAGAAGCCAATTTTACAGTATGAGATGGTATTCAGGTGTTCCTGCTTTGAAGCAACAGAATTCACGTCTCAAAAGCAGTGTGTACCAGTGACATCCTTCTAGAGACTGAGCATATGGACACATTAATATTATATTGTGCCGGTACTTTCTTCTTTGAGCTCATTGGTCTCAGGTTACAAGCGCAACGGGAAATAATTCCAAGCAAACTATTTTGAAGGATATAGGTCATATACACACACAGCACTGTACAAGCCGTTTTGGAGTTTTTTTTTTCCTTTTTATCCACATTTTTGCTTTCGACCTGTAACCCCAAGATTACATTACATGTTATTTATCTGATGCTTTTATTCCAAAGCGACTTACAGTTCATTAGACTAAGTAGGGAACTTGCTCAAGGGCCCAACAGCTGTGCAGACCTTATCGTGGCTACACTGGGGATTGAACCACCTTGAGGGTCCTAGTCATGGGCCATAACCACTACGCTACAGGCTTCCATCATACCAGCAACTATAAACCTTTTGATAAAATGTGGACATTTAAGTAAAATCCTTTATTGCACAAAAAAAAAAAAAAGTTGAAAACGTTCAAATTGAAAATAGTATAAAAAAAAGGAAGTGAACTTTCCCTTCAAGAAAAAAAGAAAAAGGCATCACAGGTCAGGCTAAGCATTAAGGTTTGGTCTGCGGTCAGTGGGATGGCCAGAGAACGTGTCGTTTGTGGGGCGGGGGTCTAATGGGTATGAAGTAGCCACACAACGGCAGTAAATCTCACCTCACATCAACACACACGTGAAATGGACAGACCAGCCGTGCCACTTTCATTCAGCTCGAGCGCGAGGCTGGCCAGAGCAACTGACCGGATGAAACACCACAGAGTAGAACGTAAGTCACTGGATTTCTCATTAGTCACCCAGGTTAAGAGGTTAAGGTACATGGCTGGGACCCCGAAGGTTGGTGGTTCAAGCCCCAGTGTGATAATAAGATCTGTCCCTCAAGCAAGGAGGCGCTTCACCCCGCATTGCTCCAGCAGAGATTATCCCCTGTGTAGTCTAATAAACTGTAAATCACTTTGGAGAAACAAATTGTTAGTAACTTATTACAATGATATCGTTTGGCTTTGACTCAATTCATGTCCATTAATGGGCTCCAGGTTGGCCATCGCTGAGAGCTGGCTCTCAGTCGCACAGAGACGGGGCTGAAAGCACGTCCTGGGTGACCACGGCTAAGCGCGAGAGCCGTGGTGTGACACGCCGTGCTCCGGTGTTCACACGCGACGGAGCGCGGAGCCCCGCAGACGCACATTACATTACATTACATTATTGGCATTTGGCAGACGCTCTTATCCAGAGCGACGTACAGTTGATTAGACTAAGCAGGAGACAATCCTCCCCTGGAGCAATGCAGGGTTAAGGGCCTTGCTCAAGGGCCCAATGGCTGTGCAGATCTTATTGTGGCTACACCAGGATTAGAACCACCGACCTTGCGTGTCCCAGTCGTTTACCCTAACCACTACGCTACAGGCCGCACATCCTCGCTGGAGCCGGCGGCTCGTTTCCAAGGCCGGGGCGACCCCGACACCGCCATACCCCGCTAAAGTCGCGGACGGAGACAGAACGCGTGTCTCTCTAACGGAAGCCACTCGCTTCTCAACGAAAACCGTTTCAAGAAGTGATGGCAAGAGTTGGAAAGTTTTTCCCGTCACGTATTAAGAAAGAATACTCTTGCGGACTGCCTTCCACTCTGCTAGCCGCCAGCTTCACGCTCTCCCACTGCTCAAGACTTTCAGAACACCCTCCCCCCCCCTTCCCTTCCCTTCCGCCTCCCCCCAGCCCCCAGTCCTTGTCCCCTGGGGGGTCCGCTTTGAGCCAGAGGCGCCTGGGAGGGGGTGCTGGCGGCACGCTCGCTCCTCCTCTCCTGCTGTGTCAGGGTTAAAAGCTAAAAGCTGAGCGCAAACCTCACTATTATCAAGTCCCCTGAACACAGACAGGCGCCCCTCCCCCCCCACCCCCACCCCCACCCCCCGCCCCTCGCACAACACCAGGAGCTATTTCGGTTTTAAAGGGACAGAACCGTTACGACAGTCACCGTGCTGGAGCGCACACTCAGGCCGTTTAGCCTTTTCCCCCTCGCCGGCGGTAACAGCCCGAAGCCGGCGAACACGCGCGGCCCCGGAGGCGTAAATAAGGCCTCTCGTGCGACACGCCGCATTCTCGCGGGGCTACACAATTATTTTGTTCTCTCATCCGCGACGGCGGGAGGTTACGTAACGCAGAGTGCAGTACAGGGTGCGGGAAGGGACATTCCGCGATGGCACATTGCGAAAGAAAGCTTACCGCTTATACGACTTAATCCGCCTAAGAACACATGCAGGACTTTAAACTGCGGGATCTGAGGGCGGTTTAAGGGAGGCCCAGCTCTCTGTCGAACAATAGGAGGCCTGGCTTTATGACCCTGTAACCGAACCCAGGGTGGGACTGGATACCAGCATGGAGGGGGGTTGGGGGGGGGAGGGTGAGGTGCCCTGCAGACATGGTGCCAAAATCACAAAGGGGGGGGGGGGGGGGGTGTTGTAAGCCATCTACATGCAACATCAACAGCAGTGATCGGCCTCACAAAAACAAAGACTCACCACCTCCACGCGTCACCCCCCCCCCCGCCCGCCCCCTTCTGCCCACCGCCCGACCCCACCCCACCGATTTTCCGATCACATCTGTCCGCAAGGGGGGGTCACGGTCCAAATGAACATCGGCGCTTTGTTGGCCGCGGGGCCCCTGGGGGGCCGCTGTCACGGCTTCAAAGGGCCGGGGGGGTGACGGCGGTATCGGGGTTTGATATCGTTTCATTAGCGTCGCGTATGGCAGCAGATGTCCGTCCTGACCGGGGTCGCTCTGCCCCGCAAGCCCCCCGCCATCCGCACCGAAACCCAAAAATAAACCCCCCTGTTACGAGTCAAAAACAAAGTAAAAATATTTAAAAAATAAAAAGTGACAGTCACCCATCCCATTCCCTCCTCACCCCGGGCTCCCTCCGCCGCCGTGGAGCAGGACAGTGGAAAAACACCGAGGAGCAGGGGCCCACGAGGGGTGGCGCTTACTTGCGGCTACAAATTTGTCACTTAGCGCTTTGCCAAGCGGACGCCCTTCCCCTAGACAGCAGTGAAGCGTTAGCTCGGGGGGTGGGAGTGGTTTGGGGGGGGGGGGGGGGTAGCGACAGGCAGACAGAGCCCAGGCGACCGGTCGCGCGCGGTACGTCCACACCGCGGCTGACAATGACACCGCAAACAAACAAAGGAGCAGGGATGACGGACAAGGAGGGCAGGGGCGAGAGGGACGCGGCTTCTTCGCAAGCCCAGGGACATTTCCACCAACAGTTATTATTTATTATAAAGGAATATTCATTATTTCACCATATACACATATATGGACAACTACGTTAATAACGGCGAGTTAATTTCCATTACGAAGCCACTTGCTGTTGTCGTTCTCACTTTCAACTACATTAAGAGGATGGGTATTGACAAGGCTAGATTAGGGGGTCAGGTGACTGTGTGACACCCAAGGCCTGTAGGTTCATTAAAAGGGCCTGTGGTTTTTTTTTTTTGTTTCCCTTTAAACGGCGGCGGTTTTACTTTGAAACGTCCGCTGCCACTCAGCGAAGGAACCGCTCGCGCCCCTGCGATTTTAATCTTTTAGCGCACGGCCCGTGCGAGCGACGTAACTTCGGATTCCCTGCCCTCGCACTCCCCAGCACCCAGGGCTCAAATACAATCAGACCTTTCATTAAAAACAAGTCAATCAACAAGAATAAACCTCTTAAGAGGGCAACACAAATCCGTGACTAATTTCGCTGCCTCAGGTATTGAGAGAATGCGGAACAACGGCGATGATTGACGTACACGGAATCACTCGTAAAGAGCTGTGAATCGCTTCTCCGAAAGAGCACATTAACCCCATTCTAAGCTAATAAGACTCCCTCTTCCCTCCGACTTGCTTTTTCAAAGCCAATGACATATGGGAAATATCTACTTCAGTTGTTGAACCGTCAGAATTAACATTCTGTAATTAAAACAAGCACACCCCTTCCTCTTAATAACCAACACAGCAGGATACAATCAGGTTGTGCCAACCATTTAATCTAATTGACTAATTACAGATTTTAATTTAGCCCGTTAACAAACAACTGTTGACAATTTGCTTTCATTAGGGACACGGAAAGCACACATATTTAAGAGGCTCTTTCACAAAAGAACTGTCTATCCCGTGCGTCGGGCCCGAAGACCAAACGCTCCCAATTAGGATTCGCGGCACGTCGTCCGAGGGCCGCTTCTCCGTCCTAAAGGGAACACTGCGGACTGAAACGGGCCCTCGGAGGGGTTTTGCGGGCGCGGGCACAAGCGGCCGTCGCCGCCGGGAGGGTCAGCGGCTCGTCTGCGTCGCTGCGAAAGTGCACTGGCGTCGTTTGCCGGCCGGTGCAAGAGCCAATTTGTTACAGGGTGTTAAGTGGCGTTGGTGGAAGGGGTAGAGTTTCGGCCAACTCTGACTCAGTTGGGGCGAGTGGGGCCTGCTCGGAGGAGAGACCACGGCCAAGACGTGATGTCACACACGTACTGTAGTGATGTCACACACGCACAGGAGTGAGGCAGTGATGTCCCACGCACTGTAGAGAGGTAGTGATGTCACACACGTACTGTCGAGAGGTAGTGATGTCACACACGTACAGGAGTGAGGTTGTGATGTCACACACGTACAGGAGTGAGGTTGCGATGTCACACACGTACAGGAGCGAAGTTGTGATGTCACACACGTACTGTAGTGAGGTAGTGACGTCACACGTACAGTAGCGAGGTAGTGATGTCACACGTACAGGAGTGATGTCACACTCGTCACAAAGCCGGCCATGAGTCAGGGTCGTAAAAACTACGGCGGGATCTACTTTAATGGTCACAGCACACGTCTGTGGTCAAGGAGCACTCTACAAAATTACTCGTCGTCCCCGATACTCCAGCACAGTCACACTCATAGCGAAGCATGATGCTGAAGTTACCAAAAAGGCTGTTCAAACCTGCTGACGGCCCATTATGTCATTAATTCACTCTCTGCTCCTAATGGCAGGAAGCAGTCTCATAATGAAAAATACTACACTGCGTGCAGTTAATTTGATGGGGAAAAATAAATAGTCATGCAATGCTATGAGCACATTTTTTTTTTTAACAAAAAAAAAAAAACCATGACACATTTCAGCGGGACACAGAAACGATCATTTGAAGTAACACGTGAACCGTCTAATTGCCCTTGACATTTTAACTTTGTAGCCTGCCTCCACTTGTAATATTTTGACATTTCTAACAGCCGCGTTAAGGCAATAAAACCTTCCAGCCATAGCAATTATGAGTCCCTTCTTTCTGTAGCTTTGCCTTTCATGTTCACAGCACCTGCAGGGCTCTTATTTGAGGAAGAGGCCACCCACTTACATAACACGAACAGGGAAGATACTAGGGAGGCGTCTCCTATGGCAGTTACAGCAAACTGACAGGTAAATACGCTACACCTGACTTCATAGAAAACCGTCTCATACCTGAAGGTCTAACGCTCACAAAACCGTTGGGTCTCCACAGACTGGCCTAGGACATGACTAAATTAAGGAACATATTCTGTATAAATACAAGTTGACTGACTTATCAACATTTTACCCGGATAATAAAAGTAGAGCACTTAACTTGCCCACCCATTCCGAACCAGTACAGCCTCCAATTCCACCCACGGTGTCAAAGTCTTAACTAAGCCCCACTGAGGTGATAAGCAGGTTATTCCGTCAATCGCATAAGTCCGTGGGTTTTTCATTCAAGTCACCTACCACAAGACATCTAACCCTCGCCTTCGACATGAAGGGCTAACATAGGAATTAAATAAATAAACATAAATAAAATGCAGAGCTGGGGTACGCAAGAGCGTCAATCAGCGATGCATTTCAGGCTACGCTCTTCAGCAATCAGTCAGTAATGAGGAGGCAGACGGGGGGCTAAATTTAGCAATGGCAAGTCAATCCCGCCAACCCTCGACGCAGACAGAGCATCCGAGAGGGCCCCGCCGAAGACGCCGGGCCCGGTGTTTGCGTTAGCCTGAGCCGGGCTAAGACACTGGACTCGGCCCGGTGAAAGGGGCAGGCTGGGAGATAACGTGCCTTCACAGGCCTGCGATTGAGCACCCTGGCACCGGAGCCGTGCCACAACACAGGAGCGTTTGTTGAAGCACGCCGCACCAGTTAACACTCACAACAATGACACTACCATGAAGGCAGTCAATACCATCAGCAATGGTTACGATTGGAAACGAAAAATAATTAACCAATCGAGGCGGCTAAAGAGAAGGTTATACAACCAAAACAAGACGGGTACCAGTTCAAGTTTTTTTTTTTTTCTATTTTTCGATGCGCAATAAAATAATATTTAACATGAAACATTTGACAAGGCACTTTGATTTTGCTAGAGGCACAAATACACAGAAAAATGATCAGGCACCTGAAACAGAATGTTCTCAGGCACCTGAAATCCAGCTGAAGTAGGAGGAATTCAGCAGAAGAACAATGAAAAAAACTTTCTAACACAAGACCTCATGGCATCAGCATTACTGAAAACACTGGACTTTCACCCCTCCTGAGACCACAACAAGACCAGATACGTTAAATAAACCCTGAAAAATTCCCATTGACTACATGGAATGAGAAGAAATGATAATGACAATCTAAAAACTATATAATAAGTTTTAATTCTATAGACTCCTACCTTGGTCAAGAGAACCAGCCAAAATGCTGGTCAATGACGATGAAGCTGATGGCAACAGTAGCCATTTAATATAGATCAAAACTCACTTTTTGCCAATAGCTGCCCATACAAACACACACTAGACAAATAAGCATTCTGGTTCTCTGAAGATTTGGTGAGACTTAGAGAAATATCAGCATTAAATATTGCTACAAGGACACAGGAGAACTACAGCCAAAAGGCGAGCCAGCTTTATCCAGCTAAGGTCAGCAACTGACCATAACCTATAACTCAACAAGACATACTGACCATTACCCTCAGCATAATCTCATATACAGTTTTTTAAAAAATGGAAACGTTGCTGTGAGCCTCGACAAACATTCGTACCATTTCAGATCAACTGGCAGCTCTGCAAATTTAAATTAACGTACATTCGACGGACTGTTACATTGCAGACGCACTCATCTTCATACGATCCAATCGCAACATTTGTACCCATTATGGCATCAATAATTAATACACACAAGCAACTATCATATCCTTAGAAAGGTCAAACCATTCGGAAACACATTTTCATATCTCCTCAGTCGCAATGTTAAATTCTGTCAACACCCAAAATCGTTTCAGTCCCTTGGAATATGCTAAGTTCCATAATTCAAACATGGATATCAGTATGCAAGTTTTGTAAAAACACAGAATCAAAATCAGTGTCAAAAAAAGGCATTTCCCTTCTTGCAGGAGACCTTGCTTCACTCAACATCAAATTCTGATAGATTGCATTTGCTTTCCAAACTTCTTTTGACATTACACATTAAACTCTCATGTTAAAGTCAAACATCTTAAATCAAAAACATTGAAAGCACACGTGGTGTTCATGCACAGCTTACAGTAGTCACACCTAAACAGACACACGGGCCAATTTATAGACACAGATTAAGCACAGCCTTGGACTAAATCTAAATTTTGAACGCAGATTCTCCATGAAAAGCTCAAATTAGTCCAGGACTATGCTTAATCTGTGACAGTGAAACTGGCCCATAATGTGCATGTGTTAGGTTGATGGACAACACTAAAAACGCCCAAAATCTCACCAAAAAGGACCACAGTGCACAACATGACATATATTCCTCCAAAACGCTGGACTGAACTGCACTGCATGGCAGCGGACAAAACCATTAACTGGAATGACAGAAAAACAGTTCAGGCTTTTCCCAATCCGGAGATCTCTGAAATCAAACGGGATACTCACATAATCGTGGAAGGCTTTCGCTTCACTCGAGTGTTCACAAGTCTCTCGCCTCTCTGGTGCTGCACAGTATAGGTCCCAAAAAACACTGGGACACAGAAAAAAAGAGGGGGGTCCGGTTACGATTTACAACGCGTGCTACAAACCCATACAATGGCAGAACAATGTGTCCTAAAGTGGGGCGTGTCATTCGTGGCCCAGACATGCGGTCCTGCCAGGTGTTTCTGAACGCTGAATATCTGACTAGGATATCCCCTCGCTATACGTGAACTCAGGGAACAAGACTCGAGGTTGGCAAGAAGTGGAGAAGAACTGTTGTTTGTAAACACCAACTGGCATTCCATGCCCACATTATAATTATGGTGTTTGTGTTTGAGAGTGTGATGACTGTACACGTGGTGGTACAAATTTAGGCTTACATTTTAATAAGGCATAACTACTGGGTGCAAATGAAGAGCGCTTTACTAATTGGGTTCGGTGCATTTAAAGTACCCATACATGTTAGCGCTTTCAAATTAATTATATAGCCTCCAACATGAAATTTACCAAAAAGGTGGGGTTTTTTTGTAAGCCATTGTCAGCTATTCACTGAAAATCTATAATTTATTTTGTCTATATATAAACGGGGGATTTAAAAAATAAATAACTCGCATTCTGTGATTTTAAAAACTGAGGGTATACGTTCGCTGTTACTTCTATAACACAATACAGAATCTTATATAACACAATAAATGTAGCTACATCACAATTAACTTTTGAAAAAATTATGCAAAAAACAAAATAAAAAAACAATACTTACCACCACCACGAATGCAGAAATCCCGGGGGCTCCCCTAACGTGATGTTTTTCTCCCATCGTATCTAACGAAATTACACACAGGACAGTGCATCCAAATTATGCATGGTTTTGGGCGCCGGTTTAGGAGAAAGCTTTGTGAAAGCAACAAGCAATAAATGGCAAAAAGGTGATCAAATTCAAAATGGAGGCCACAGAGGGCTCCGAAAACAAAGACTATCACAGGAGACACGGGGTCATGCACAAAATAAACAGACAATAAGCGACAACTTTACCTCTGATAAAAATGTCTGTGCCGACTTCTGCGCCCCTACGTGAAGCAAATATTCGTATACATATAAAGCTAGTCTGTGGGGGGGAAAAAGAATACATATTTAGGATTGTGGCTTAACGCACAACTTCAAAGTTTCAACGAAACAGGACCTTCATGTGATATGTTAAAATAGAAACGTAAACCCGACAAAATATTATTATGCAGAGTAGAATACACGAACAAAGCAATGCCTAAAGTTTCTCCTATACTTGGAATTTTAGCAACACAGATTCTTACATCCGCGATATTTCTTTAGCAGTCCGATGCAAAAGGACAATATATGAACATCGTCGCTAGTAATAGGATGCGTGTATATTAAAATATTTAAGACACAACAGCACAAATTACTTTGAAACAAAGTAACAAGCAGACGACTACGTTGTTACATAGGCTACAGTAAACTAGCGCTTTATTATTGCATACGGTTGGCTACAGACAATTGAACAAACGAACATGCAGCAGAAATTTAAGTATCCATTATGTTGACCTGCATAACGCGGAGGGGTGAGGATCGAGCTTGATATTAAAATATATCGTTATAACTATATTATTCCAGCTATTTTCCCTTTAAAACTTTTTTAAATCCAAGTCGGGTAAACTACTAAATTCACCATTTTTTTCCGAGGAGAACCCAGTCGCGCGTACAGTAACCAAAGCGGGGGATCGGCGGCTTCACAACGCCAAGTCAGGGGCACGAACAGAATGGACACCGCGTTTAATTAAATTCCCCGCAACAAGGGAGGACACAGAGTCTCGCAAAGAGCCCCGCTGTCCCACCAAGAATACGTCTAGCACGAGACCTCAATCAGCAACAATAATAATTTAAAATTGAATAAACTAGACTGTAAGGTTGAGCGAAAGGTTTCAAAAAGTCTTACTTTTCCCGAGCTTGCCCGTCCGAGGGCACAGCGGCGCCTTTCCCTTTGGCGAACATGGTTTGCAGTATGCTGGAGCTCGCCTGCTCTATTTCTCTCTATCTCCTTTATTACGGCTGTCAAAGCGTCAACCCCGGCCCCGACCCCATCACACTGCGACCGTGTTGCTCAACCGATCCTGGTCACGGCATGGACGATGGGCGGGACCCACTTTTTTCTTGACTGGCAAATCTATGTACCAATACTGTGACAATACCTTGTTGAGGACCTCCCCTTGTGCCTTGTCAGTCATTTAAACGTCCACACAGAGAGTTGTAAAATGCGGTTACTATTTCTCTTAAGCCTGTTGGAGTAGCTAACTGATTTTAAAGGTGGCCTGCACTTCATTTTGGCTACGTTGTCGAGAACTGCCAACATGGGGCCTACATTTTTAATGTAAGTCTACAAAAAACAAACAAAAGAAAAAACACTTTAACCGTATAACCTTTAACAGAATAACTACATGTTACCAATGAGAATATTAGTTCAACTGCGAACAGATATTTTATTTGGGAAATTAGACCAGTCAATCTATGATCAATTATTTGAATATAGAGGATATACATTTTCCTGTAGCACAGAATAATATAAATGGATAATCAGTAAAAAAATAAGGAGCATACTTGCAGGCATTACTGTAAAAAATATAATGATGTTATGAAATATGAATTATGAAGTTAATACCTATGAATTTTAAAATATATATTCATTATTTTTTGTCATTCACCATGAAAACAGAGAATGATGTCATTCTCATTCCTCTTAAATTAAAGATGTGAATGCAGACAAGAATAGTGTAATACAGAAATTGTGAATGGCAAGTTCTACCCCAAGAATATGATTATGGAATGTCTGGGCCTATTGAAATATTCCCAATGGCTTTAGAACACACACAACATTATTACAAAATAAATATGATAAGTAATACATAAATTAACATTTTTCAGTTCTTTAAATATTGTTGAATCACTTACAGGAAGCATTTGTCTATGTGCGAATGCTTATTAAATTGTCACAAAGCCCTATTCAGTTTATGTTATTAAGTTTATGTTTCATTCTCTTGCCCAATATAGGGTTTTTTTCAAAATAAAATCTAAAAATAAGATACAGAGCAACATGTGTATGTCCTGCATATGACATACTGACATACGACAATGACAGAGAAAGGAACACCAGTTCTGTCTCTTTAAATAAAATAGGAAAAAGAGACTATTTCTGATTGGCTGATGGCTGGATTCAGTTTAGGGGTGCCTTGAAACGGTCTACTTTTTTTTAAACCCAAGCTCTTCAAATCACCTTACAGAACGCCCTCCTCTGTTGGCAGAGGAGAGAAAGACCGGAGAGTGTCTCTGCCTGTACACAATGAACTGAATTATGTTTTCAGCTATTTCATTTGTAGTCAAAATCAAAAGTGAAAAACCATGTCATTGTTGCGGCGAGACGAAGAAAATCTTTCGAATAGGCCCATGACCCCAAGAAAATTTCGTAATGTTTGGGGTGACGTTACATGAGTTTCGTGTAAATTACAAATTTCGTGCAAAATCAATATTATGATTTACCCCATTAGTGGATTACACTACATGAGGGCACTGCCACCTATGCTATGAATGTGATTTATTAGCCAACGGGGAGACATGGGGAGCATATATGACGTCATTGCTATTTGTGTGTTTATCTTTCAGTCGTTGGTGGGTCATTTAATTAGGCAAATGTTGCCACATCCGCTTATTATTAGAGACTAGCTGACTATCTCAACGGCCAGCCACATAGGACAAATGAGACGCGCAAAGCATCATTTGCAAACGCCTGCAGTAACAGTAGGCGTTTAGTTACAGGTCGATGATAGTAAGTGGGGTCTCAGTTGAAGGATGTGAATTGAAAAAGCAAGACTGCAATACTATCAAAACAATAGGCTAAGGGCTTTAGGCGCGTCATAACCTGGACACATAAAGTTCATAAAATGAAGATGGAGTGTGATGCCAAGCAAGCTACTGTGCAAATGGTCTAATGGAGTTCACGGTCCATTGAAAAGCCCAGTGGGTAGACAGGCTGCAACGTAATAGAAGAAAATCTAAATGTGGGGTTATGGTTTGAGACATCCATGGAGACTGAGAGTAGACGTGGCACTCAAGTTCAGAGGACTGGTGCGACACTAATGTGACATCTTTTGGAGAAACCGGGCCTGAACAAAGCTGTCACTGTGGAATGTGACATTTTAAATGTAATTACAAAGATGACATTTCAGCCAAATAGTTCTTAGGTCTTTGGGGTAAAATTTTTTGTTTTGTGATTGCACAATAAAATGTCGCATTTGGAAGCAACAGCATTGTGTGGGTATTATTTGTCCTTGTCATTTGTTTTGTAATATGCTTTGTAATATACTAGAAATATATTGAAATAAAATATAGTAAGACATTGCAATACTTAATAATATATGGCACACATTATTGCCATGTTATGGCAGGGGTTATGGCAATTGCCATATGCAGATTGCAATATATATGTATTAGCAATACACTTAAGTGAAATGTAGGTATTATACACTGTAATATGCCTACATGCTGTATTTAAAATATACTGCAGTGTACTTCATGTCCTGAAGGGCCTTTGCTTTGCACCTGTTATTAATTTGGGATGTGCGTTTCTGTGAACCCTTCTGAACTGAAAAGATACCTACCATCAACATTTGTGATGTCATCATTTTCCAGCGTACATCATATAGCATGCAGGTTTCATCGGTAAGGGAAGTGATGAGGAACTATGCCGTGTGTATGTGCTGTATGGAGAATTTGGCTCTGTTATATGGCTTCCACAGCTGCTCCTAGTGTTCAGTGGAAAGGTATTGACATACATTCAGTGACCGCTGTACACCAGCTCATTAATGCAAATTTCTAATCAGCCGATCATGTGGCAGCAACTAAATGCAATCAAGCACGCAGACATGGTCAAGAGGTTCAACTGTTTTTCAGAACCAAATGTCAGAATGGAGAAGAAATGTGATCGAAGTGACTTTGAACGTGGAATGATTGTTGGTGTCAGACAGGGTAGTTTGAGTATCTCTGAAACTGCAAATCTCCTGGGATTTTTTTATGTACAGCAGTCTCTAGAGTTAACAGAGAATGGTGCAGAAAACAAACCCCACACATAACACTGGACCTTGAAGTGGATGGGCTATCGTAGTAAAAGATCTAAGCAAAAGTCTAAAAATAAGTCTAATGAATACTAATGAAATGGTCACAGACACTGAGTGTATATCACCTGTATGCAGAGACACATTGACTATCATGACTACTACACACCAGGTGTGAAGGTGTGAAATTTGTATATAAACAGGAAGTCTGTCACATAGTTCCCAGTGTGTTTCTAACATTGCTATCTGTCAGTTATTACCAGTGTTTTCTTGTGTACTACCATTTATATATAATGTGTCTGCATTTCACCATGTCCTACAGTTGGTTGTCAATTTGTCACTGTGTCCTACCATTGGCTGACAGTGTGCAACCATAACCTACTATTGGCTGTTAGTGTGTCCATGGGTTCTGCCATTAGCTGTTTGTGCATCCACAGGACTTTACATTGGCTAATAGTGTGTACCTGGGCTCTGCAATTGGCTGTTAGTATGTTTGTTGAGTTTGTTGTAGTCTCTGGTGGTCAGAGTGTTTGACTCCGGAATATTGGGGATTCAATCTCCAGCACAAAAAACAAACAAACATATATCCAGTGGGTTTTTTGCTCTACTTTCCCTATCCCGTAATACACAGAGCTGGGCCTATTCAACCCCCCCCCCTCATGCGGTTCTGCTGAGACTAAAGTAATTCATTTTGCTGTCAACTTAAACTCACGCTCCTCTATGTACAGCGTAGTGTTGCCTCTCCAGACTCTCAGTCTGAAAGAAACAGATGTGCGAGCCCGGCGCTAGTGCCATGAAGGCTTCAATCTGTGCGTGCCAACCCAACAGACTACTTTGAGAGGCTATCATTTCAGCTTCGCCGTAGAGATTATGCCATATATAAATATTGCACGTATTGCTTTATGCTCATAGCTCAAGGTTTTCTGACACTGAAAGGATTTACGGTATGAAGCGGGATTTCAAAGTTTATATTAATATATGCTAATTCCGAAATCAGAAAGCAATGTTGTCAAGCACTGTATCTATTTACATGCTCGTGTAATTAAAATGTTTGCTCTCTTCACTGATTACCCTTAATGCGTCACAATTATTCAGGGTCAATATTATTCTCGCCATGGGAAACCCTTGACAAATCTCCAACCTAATGCGTCCTATATTCTTTATACTGTTCCTCTCCAACAGGCTTGGATACTTTCGGCGCTCTTATGCAGTGACGGCATGTAACAGACAGGGCTTGTACAGTCCCTGTAAGCTCTAAATATGTACAGTATGTTTGTACCCATCATGAGGAATGTAGAGGTAGTTCCATCACTGTTTGCTCACAAGAATTTACCAGCTGTATGCAAACATGAAACATGATCTATTCTGTTACAGGTCTGGGGTGTGCCCAATGGCCAAAACACAAAGACATATATTTATTAATGTTATTTGGGGGAAATGTTTTTAAAGCCACAGAAAGGGTCCACTGCATAATACAATTCCTGGCCACTCAGTTGCCATAAACATGGAAACGCTACACCTAAATCATGCTATGCCATTCAGTTAACTCAATTTCAATATATTCTGCATTGATACAAGCACATAAACCAAATGTAACAGCTCCCTGTTCATCAATGAATCCCGAAGACTTATGAATGAATTCCAACGACCAATTGAAACGCTCCTACAGGCTTCTAATTTCTGAACACAATAACGTTTATAAAGGTATAATTCGCCGTAGACAGCTCACACATCAGTACCAAAGTAAACATAACTGTTTATGGCACTACAAAGCTGTGGCATTTGGTCTGCTGAGGGTTTGTCAGTCTTGTGCATGCAAACGTCCCAACATTTCGTGGGTTAGAAATGGAGAAGGGGCAACTTGAAACTGTCGGCAAATTGTAACTCATTGGAGGAGCGTTGTGTCAGAGAATTCCGTTTATTGCCCAGCGCCCCCTCCGGTGCGTTCATCCCGGAAGGAATTAACTCTCCTGTTGCTCGATTGTTAACATCTTTGTTTTTCGACAGAACCGCTCGCTGATGAAGGCTCATAGCATCCTCTGCCGCAGTAATGAAAAAATCCATGCACATACTTTGCATTTCGGTCGTGTTTTTTTTCAGTGCGACTCATTTTAGCAGCGTGGTCAATATTATACGTCACCAGCTTGCAAGGTAGCTGATATTGCTGGATCATTTAATGTCTTATGTAGAAATATTCGTCGATTGTATACTTCTCGTTATTTTGTTTTTAATCTTGGATTTTAATAGAAAATGTGTAATAATTCAATGTTTTGGACAGTACTTATGCGATCAAATAAAGACATATATAGCATACATTTATTTCTTATAGTGTTAGCAAGCTCCACTGGTAAGAGGTAGTGCCTTGCTTTAAAAAAACCCAAACATATAATAAACCCTCATTTAGTTTTAAAACTAACCTGGCCATTTTTATTGAAAACTAATGGTCATGAAATAGGAACAGTTTCCTGGGTATTAACAGTCAAGTACTTCCGGACACAAACAACAGCAGCAGCATTTGTGTATAGTTTGACCCATGTTGCTGTTACAATGTCACTAGAAAAACTGTCAGTATCCACTCACACACACACAGATTTAGCAAACTTGTCATATGAGATTCCATTTTGCCATATGAGATTCCAGTTTTTTTGAGCTTGTACAAACCTGCCCAACACAATATTATTGCACATAAATATTCTGTGCCTTGTCAACAACTCTGTTGAACTTCACGCCTACCATGGCAACATTTCTACACGAAACACATGAAAACCCGCAGTTACAATCAAATGAGCACAAACATTTTAATGAATGAATGTTTCATTTAAAATGAGTGTCTTGTAAAGGACCATTGGTTTCTGGGGTTCACTCTGGGGTGTAGGGATGACCGGTCTGATACAGTCAGCCAAAATGTCCTTCGAATTGAACTTTATTTAAGTCCAATGAAATCTAAATCTCTTTTGCAAGGGGGACCTGATACGAAAGACAAAGTTACCCAACGAGACAGGCAGTCAAGTTATAAACAGTAAATGGAGAACAAAATGGAAGTAGAACAGTAATTAGAAAGCAGAGCAGATGTTAAAGCAGAAGCATACTTCAGTCACCGAGTCATGAATTACACATTTAAAATCAAATCAGCAATTGAAATTCATTTGTCAAGTTTAAGACTTTTTTTTTTTGCAGATGGTTCCAGCTGTACGGTGCAAATTACCTGAAACCCAACTTTCCAAATTCAGTAGAGGGATGAGGGACTTTTAAAAAGTTGATAATTCAATACAGAATATAAACTTTCACAGCTTCATTGAGAGAGTGTTGATCACCCCATCAGATGGGCTCAGGAAACCCAACCTGAGAGAATAATATGTCCAAAATATAGACGGCTGTCTTACTGCAAGCTGCTCTATGCTGCTGTACGCTAATAGCATTCAGTGGTTCATCAATGAAATACATGTAATTAATATAATAACATACATTTAGAGGGTACTATATGGTAGATGATAATTGTAATTGTATGATGGTGTTCTGACCTTCTGGTAAAAGGCACCCAAACAGGAATCACCCTCAATCCCGATCTAACCTTCCAAACTATGCCGCAGGCATGCAGTCTGCTCCAGAGTTATTGGCACCCTTGTTAAGAATGAAGAAAAAAAGGCTGCATATACTAAACATAATAATCTATATGTTATGTTCAGAAATATGGGAAAACTTTATTTCAGTACATTTACTGTCATGTTTCATTTTCAAAATGTCTACATTATTGCCAGTCCTAACAATTATTGTAAATAAAATCAAGCAAAGTTAACAGTTTTGACTTAAGTAAGTTAATGTAAGTCTAAATTAACTATATTGTGTCATTCCATCACAGCATGCATCCACCAGCATGGGAAGAGCCAAGGAACTATCAATTCAACAGATGGTAATTGACCATCACAAGTCTGGTAACTGGTACAAAGATTACATAAAAGGTTAAACACTGTAGCACTGTAAGAATAAAAAAAATGTATACTTATCGGATGGTTGCAAACTTGCCATGAAAAGCATGCAAGTGCACCTTGTCCCCACAGATGGTGAAGAAGATGGTGAGGGAGGCCTTAAAGAATCAAACCATCATGTTTAAGAATAGCAGTGATTGCTTGCATCTTTCGGTCACAAGTCTTAAAAAGAAGCATAAAATGCCACCTCCATACCAACAAACTCTTTGGAAGGGTGGCACAAAGAAACCTCTTACTGAGCAGAATAAACAAAACAAAGCATCTGGAGTTTGCTAAACATCATTGGAATTATGACTGGTGCTATGGTAGATGAGACCACTGTAATAGTTTGACAGCATCAAAATATTTGGAAGCAAAAGTGGAGAATATACAAGGAGAAGCACCTCATACCTACTGCCAAATATGGCAGTGTGTCATTGATGTTTTAGGGATGTTTTGCTGCGGTCTGTGGGCATAATAAATTCAACAAAGAAATAGTTGAAAATCTGGTTGTGTCTGCTAGGAGGCTTGGCCGTAGGTGGATTTTCCTGCAGGACAATAGCGCCAAACATAAATCAAATTCCACAGAGAAATGTTTATGTAAAAACAGCAGCCATGTTATGAAATGGCTCTCTAATTCTCCAGACTTAAATCCCACCAATATTCCATGGTCTGAATGAAAGAGGGCAGTCCATAAGCACAAACCCAAGGTTACCAAAGATCTAGAAAAGTTCTGCATGGATGAATGGTCAAAAATCCACCCAAATGTGTTTAACCTTATCTCTCCCGCAAATTATAGGAGAAGACAGCTGTTATCTTTGCCAGGGGTGGTTGGACAAAGTATTAAACCAGGGGGTGCCAATAATTGAAACCTGTTTTTGGGGTAAATAATGTTTTTATTTGAAAAATGTAAGACTTTAATTAATAAAGCACACTACTTTACACTTGTTGGAGAATAAGGTTTATGCCAATAACAGTATTATGTTTCAGTATATAGTACTTGCATATTTATCAAGGGTGCCAATAATTCTGGACCTGACTGTACACCTTGTTTTCACTCATGAGTCTTTGAAGATAGACTTCCCATATTTGACTTGTGATGGGTTGAGTGTAACCGTGGTCACTAGGATAGTGTCAGCTGGACTTGCACAAATCCGTTACCTTGCTGGAGGCTGCATGTGACCTGATCTGAAATGCAAGCAATCCACACACTGTGTACCAAGACAGATAGTGCAGTGGTAATTTTAAACATGTTCTTTTTTATTTTTTGCTGAAGTCAGTATTGCAGAAATTGCACAGAAAAGAACAACACAGAAACCCCTATAGGTTATTGATACTACAATAAGGATTTTTATGTCAGAGCAGAAAGACGGTATTAGAATGTCTTTATGTCATGCTATCGGAGAACAAAATATGTTCGCCCTGTAATAAACCACAAAGATGTGCCTGGATGTATTAATAATAACATTGTCTTAGAGGACATTAAATGACTTTCTCCTTGGGGCACCCTCTCCAGGGTTGAAAATGATTAGACAGACTGCCAAGGAGATATCAAACAGAATCTCATAATAAATTAATAGCAATTGTCAAAATGTGGTAATATTAATATGTACTATAGATACTCCCAATTCAGGATCGGCTTCTACCAGCTAAATATCATTGGGATTCCGTAATTTAATTTCTATTTTTAAGAAGACCCCGACATCTGCCTAGCACCAGTGGTACTGTGGAAGGAGTGTGACAGTGGCTGTGTGGGCGCTGTTCATATTCTCAAACGTAATGCATACGCTTGCATCCTTCCCTCCTTCTATAGATCAGCGGAATGAAGGAATGAAGGACGGGCCTTTAGAGGTTTTGGACGTAGCCATGTTCTTCGCCTTTCGCCAGAGGTTTCCACCGTCTCCAAAAGCCTGGAAGATCTTCAGGACCACGGACAGTGGTGACCTCGTGGTCAGGCAGGCACAGACGAGGCTTATGGGTAATCGCCCTGCTGCTTGTTGACCACAGCCGGATACATATATGGAAGTGACTTTCAGCAAACAGTCTGGAACTGGAATATCTTGTTATAATGAGTGTGGTGTACATGTTTTTGTTTCAACCCACCAATTATGGGGACTGACAACATCCTTTTACAAATTACCCATTTTTGTGTCCCTTAGAATTATGGAATAGTTTGGATTTACTTACATCCAGTTACATGCCACTTGTAATACCTGCATATTTTCTGTTTGCAACAAGCAGAATTTTGAATGAAATAAAGTTGCACTTTCCTGCTTTCCTAACCAATCAAGAGTCACAGGGGAGAAACCGGGTACTTTTCATGAATGCACAACAAAAGTCTAAATGAAAGATGTTTTGTTTTGAAATATCTTAATTTATTTATGTGCAGTGATGAACTATCTTCACAACACTACCAGGAAAAGTGTTGACCTGCTTATGCAAAAAAAATAAGAAAAAACAGCTGAAGGAGCGCATCATACACCGTTCAAAATGGAAAGAGCATAAACACTGACTGATGAAAGCAGGCGTGGTTTTCATTGATGATATGTAGGTACTGGCGGAGTTCACAGATCTTTGTAGCGTGCAGAACATCTGATATGTTGGGCTCAGTGAACACAAGGAGCATGGGAGGAGATGAAAACCAGTAAGTCGCCCCAGCATCTGTTCAGCATTGAAAAAGATTGATCAAATATTGATGAATACCATGACCTGGTGTGGGGCATTCAGCTTGGGGCTGTTTGAGAAGGCAGGTTGGGTTTTCATGTGATTTCGGCAGCCAAACCTCACCTTATACGTATTCTATAAATGTTACTCAGAAGTCATTTTTTGCCTTCCAAATACCAACTCTTATACTACAGTTGCTTTTTATCCAAAAAAATGACAATTATTAATTCATTAATTAGTTGTAATGGAGGCAAACCATGCAAACTTGTTTAATTTTGTAATGTTTCTACAAATAAACCAATGACCCATCTTTTCTACATTATCTATTTGTGAAAGGCATATGCAAACATCTTAATTTGCCTTTCCACAATATTCAAATTAATTCCTTATTATGCAATACTAAACACACCTACTTCCTCTTTGAACGCATTCAGTTAAACATCTGAAAGTGATACATGAATTGGGAGTCTGAGATGGTCTAAAAGAAGAAGATGTACATTAGGTCATATTCCTATATCATACCATTCATTAAACTGTTCATTTTGAATACAATGTGTGAGATGGGTGATATGTTTCAATCAAACAGGCAGTATTGGCTCACAATAATCCCATCAATAATCTCTTTATAGTGAAAGCAAGTTTGTTTAGATTACAAACCATGATGAGCATTGTTTGCTGCTTAAGATGCTGATATTCTCCCAGACATAGCTACAGGCTTCTCTAGCATCAGTCAGAGCAGATGCTGTTCCAATCAAATGATCGCCATACAATCAGGATGGTCTGGCAATAGACATATGATTAGCCATGTAATGCTTGTATGCAACATAATGATTGGTGGATCTGTTCAGCACCGTCTTGTGTCTCAAGTAAAAGAGTCTTGCTCAATTAATGTAATTAATGGTGCCAATGATCTTGTGTATATAATTTAAGGGAGGCCATTCATGCCATTCGTAACACAACATTTTACACATTCAGATAAGTTCCCTTTGACATTCAGAGAGCTCCATAATGTTTGGGACAAAGACATATTTTATTTCTTGATTTGGCTCTTTACTCCATAATATTAGATTTGTAATCGAAAAGGTCACCTGGTTAAAGTGCACATTCTCAGGTTTTATTAAAGATATTTGTATACACTTTCATTTCACCACGCCAAGTTCTCCTACATCGCAAATTTTAAGAGATTTTTAAGGACACATCTGTTTGTACAAGCGAATATTGCATGAGGAGATATGATGAACTTGAGCAGATATGATGCATGTCTGTACATTTCAGGATTAATTCTGCTGCTGCTATCAGCAGTTCAGAAGGCAAGTGAGCCAGCAACTGTGGTAGCCATAACCACTATTAAGACTCCCACCACCATGTTTCACAGATGAAGGGGGTGGTTTGAATCTTGGACAGTTCCTTTTGGCCAGCACATTTTCCTCTTGCCTTCACTCTGATACAAGTCAATCTTGGTCTTTTCTGACCTTTTTTCAGAAATATACAGGTTCAGGAAAGAGAGAAAAAAAGAAATATGCAGGCTAGTTTCGGTACTTCCTTGCAAGGAGTAACCTGTCCAACCTGTTTAGCAGTGGTTTGCATCTTTCAGTGTAGCCTCTGTTTTCTGTTTTCTACAGTTTCTGCAGACAGTAGTCACTGACACATCCACAACTGATTGGTGAATTATTAAGACTTATGCCTGCACTAAGGATGCGATTGAATATACCTGTATAATCAGAAACAGCTGAGAAGCCAACAGTCTAATTACTTTTGGTCCCCTAAAATGGGGAGGATTATGTATAAAAAAGGATGCAATTCCTACATGGATCAACCGATGTGGATGTACAGACCCTCAAATTAAAAGCGACAGTCTGCATTTTAACCTAATCATCTTTCATTTCAAATCCAATGTGCTGGAATACAGAGGCAATATAACATCAATTATACCACCGTCCAAATACTTATGGACCTCACTGTACCCACTGTGCAACTGGCATCTTGAATGCTGTCCAAAAGGAGCTCTAGGCCTTTTCCAGAATTAGCTATCTGGCCCCTGACGTCAAAGAAAGAGCTGATATAGAATCTTGCTGTAAAGGCAATATGTTTTGGCCATCTAATGTGTAAAGTTTACTGAATATGGTTGTGGCTCAATAGTGAAAGACAAAAACGTTAATAATATATATGTAATCATTTCGATATTATATCTGGAATATCTCTTATAAGAGCTGTTTTACGTAGGCTATTATCAGAGACAAAGCACAGGTAAAACGATTGTGCCCAAATGTTTTGGTTGCTAAGCAACATGATCTCAATTACGAGCATTTAGCATTTTGGCCGGTATAAAACTTGCCAGTGAGATATTATAACACAATACTCCGCGCACTTTGGTCATTATTTATTTTATATATAACTGAGTAAAGACCCATTTCATCTGTACACTTAAGCAAAGTAAATGAATAAAGTCTGAACCAGCTGAATTATTTCACAACCTTGTAATTTAACGTTAAGCAGCGAAACACTACTTTTTTAAACACTGAGCAAAATGTATGGCCTGTTATTCGTTCCACCTTAAATAAAGGCTTGCCGACCTGTGACGAGTTCCCCAGCAAATGTTGATCCAATGAGCTGCGTGCGATTCGCTGCCATAAAAAATAGTTCCACTCTGTAACTTGGTTAGTAGTAGTGACATTTTTTCACGAGTAGCGCATATTTATATTTTTTGTCATTGTACATGTTTGTTTAGGACAAATGTACATTCGCGCAGATGTGATTACGGTTTCGGATTAACTTCTCAAGTAAGTAAGTAAGTAGATATTCTTCTTCAACTGTTTATGAAATCTCTGGCGATAGCCTAGTTCTGTTTCACAGAGCATGTCAAGAACTAACTATAGCTAAATCAAAGATCAAATAGACCGAACATTACCGACATGCTACTAGAATGTAAAGATACAGATTGGATCGCAATTTCTTGCTGCACAGGAAAAGTAATGATAAAGCAATAGCACCCCGCGCGTGCATGCCTGCGTGAGAGGCAGGCTGTCAAGTTTTTTGGAATGTTTGGCGAGATCAAAAGTAGCCAATAGCTAGTCTGCTAAATAAATTAAAGCAATTTAGTCACAATTACTCATTTTAATCGTTGCACAGAGCAGCAGGTATGAAAGTTGAATGAGTTGAAAGTATGAAGAAGCGAATTATTTTCCATTTAATTATAAGGTGAATATATAGTAATTACTTTTTCTTTTTTTAAGTCTAAAACCATATGTTACGAAGGCGATTAATTGATTGTTTACCTTTATGCTGTTTGTTAACATCCACATGTTAGTTTGTATTTGTTTTACGACATACCATACGTCGGGAATAAAACTTCTTATACTTTCTGGAGTCAGTTAACGTTACATAGGCTAACTGACTATTATTAAGCATTGAACAATTTCTGAAGGATTACATTTCTATATTTTGTTTGCGCGTGTGATGTGATTTATACACAAATGTGACATTAATCCGTTTTTATGATTAATTATTAAAGTAATTTCCTAATTGCAGTGTCCTCATTAACAGTAAGTAAATGCGTGTAAGAACTGGTCAATAGTAATTCTCTCCAAGACAGTGATCGTGCTGTTTGACTTTGGGAAACACTCGGCTCTTCCAAGAAGGTGAATGTGTTTATGAGTTAAATCTGTCTGGCTGTGCTGCACTAAAACAATGGTTTTCAATACAATTCTCTTCGGATAATGGACTCCTTTGTATGCAGTCAGGTGCGAAGGGGGGTGTTTTTACAAATGCCGCGGTTATTTTGTCAGGCGCAAAGGCAATGCACATGCTCTGCCTTGTCATTGCCGCTAGCCTTGTTTATGCGTTTATAAACAACACCGCAGTAAAATAATTTAGTATAGCAACACCAAGATGTCAAAGCTCGGTTATGTAATTTTTCTAAAAACCGTAACAAAACCCAGCATACACAGTAGGTTTCCGGTACTAAATTTGAGAACGTGATTGTTTGGCTGACTTTCAAACTGTGTTTATGTAACTGTTTTCTAGCCATGTGCTATGTATTAAAATAACGGACGGGGTTGTGCCCTTGTGCAATTGTGTACAAAAATATGCCTGCTATGTGTGTTGGCCTACTTTCGCCTCACACTTGAAATGTAGCTTACATCTTAGACGATGTGACTGCCGAAATGAATAGCTCAAGCTAGATTTTACACCAGGGGTGACAACTTCGAGGTTTGTAGGACCGAAATCAAACTTTAGGAACTGGCACGATTCAGTTAGTGTCACAGACTAGCGTTAGCATTCATACCACCCTTTGAGGGTTTGATGTTTTGAAAGACCATCCCTAGGCACCGTCTTATTAATTGTCTTTTATTTTGTTGTCTCATCTAAAGTATTTCTCTTTATGTAAATCCCACCGAACTATTTGTTGACCTGCACTATGGCTACAAGGGTGATCAGATCAATGTTGAGTTATGACATGACCACTTTTCTACCTCCAATAGATCATTATCTTGTACTCATCAAATTACAAAAAAAACCCTTTCATTTCTGCCCCCACTTATCAGCAACAGTGATAAGATGTCTACCTGACTGGTGGCAGCTGTGTCAGAGGGCTTTCTTTGCCAAAGGTCAGTGTCCAGTGTCCTAGACAGTGATCCAGCCACCACATGATATGAGCACTGTAATACCCAGTCCAGTTTCTGCTGTGTTTGCAGCTGTCTACCTCAGAGCCGCATTGCATCAATCACGAGTGCGTAAGAGTCCGTGTCTGAATAATTATATACAGGAACCTGGGTGAACGGCAGTGAATGTGAAAAGAGGAATAGTGTTTGAGTGTTTACCAACCCCCGCTCCTATAAGATTACGCAACCTTAAGATCCTTAAACAAGGGTGGAGACTTTGCCCTGGGCTGCACTCTAGATCTGCCTGGCTTTTATACCATTTCAATCCAACAGCTTGGATTTGTCTGTTACTATGCACGTTTCTGAGAGACAGTCTGTGGTATTGGTCCTTACCTAAAGGCCTGATAGTATGTAGCACTGTATCGAGCCTGGTCTTGAAAACCTCCAGCGTTTCATTGGAGAAGCGCTGATTCATTGACGGCCCATCCACCAGGCCCTCGCCCCTCCAGCCATGGATTCGGAAAGCCAGGCCCTGCAGGAGTGGGACGAGCCCCTGGTCATCCTGGAGAATGGAGAGGAATACAGGAACCCCACGGAGGTGAAAATGAGCCAGATCGTGCTGCCCTGCCACGCCAACCACCGCGGGGAGCTCAGTGTGGGACAGCTGCTCAAGTGGATGGACACCACTGCCTGTCTGTCTGGTGAGCGCACCCAGCCAAAGGGTCCCATCGTGGGATAGAATGTAGGCTCTGCTGGGTCAGGGTATGGAGGTTGTCCACAAACCCACTACGTGTACATTATAGTTTAGTTTGTGATTTTATTCAAGACCCTTTTCCAGTGAAATTCTCAGTGAACAGGGAAGGCAGTTTGTGTAATGGCAGGCAATGTGTGATGTGTGGATTGAGGGAATCAGCTGGAGTGGTCAGCAGAGAAGCACTGTGCCAAGGGATCTAGTCAGTAACTCAGTTTGCAGATTCAAGTACCGTGGTATGGCCGTTTTAACCTTGGGGAAGGTGATTGAACAGAATCACTTCATTAAGTATTACACTGTATAAAAAATACTTCTGCTGAACAAATTGATAATGCTTGTAATGGCTGGCAGCCATTTGGGTGTGGAACTGTATACCCAAACTGATTCAGTCTTAAGCCCTCTCTTGCTCCTGCATGTGTCACACTCCAAAGAGAGGACCTGGCAGGATCCTCTGTTTATTACTTGCTTTGTGCAGCGCCTCATCAAAGGAAAAGCTTTTTAAGGTGGCACACAGAAGTTCCTTTTAATCATAAGGGCAATCATCTCATTACCTACAGTAGGTGGATGGCTTGATCCACAGGCTGTGTTCAAGTGAAATGTCCCCATGCAAATCATTCCTCTTACTTATTATTACATTCAATCATACTCAGTATTGCGCACAGAAAGAGCTGTAACAGTTTCTATATCTGCTGAAGATAACAGACTTTGGGTAACTGATACACTTGCTGTCAGAAACTGATTACAGCAGTCTGTGGGTTATCTACCCTACACATGCTCAGGGAACGAAGATGTAAGGATCTTCATCACTGAGGCTACAGATGTGTAAGCAGGAATTTGTTGTAATTGCTAATTAACTCTTCAAACCCAGATAAAACACAGTGGGCTTGCAGCGCTGCTAAAAGGCATGGAATTGTTATCCCTTTATAGAATAACATTTTGAAGACAGATGAGTACAGATAGACATGCTCTGGTGAAATGCTTGTACATGCATCCTTTGTGTACAGGAAGTCATATGTCCTTGTTTCCTGTCTCATTGCAGCGGAGAGGCATGCTGGGTGCCCCTGCATCACCGCATCTGTAGATGATATCTATTTCGAGCACACGATCGGGTAAATATACTGTCTGAAATATCAGATGAGCTGTTTTATTTCTGCAAACATAGGCTTGCCCATTTTACTAACACACATTGATTTGAATACGAGCAATAAACATACTGACCCACACAATATCTGCCTGTGACATATATTGTAAGTCAACAAAATTCAGGTGAACTATAAGGTTTTTTTATTTTTATTCTTGCTGAATCAAATGCATTGACTCATTCAGTTGCCAAGACTATGGGACCACCATACCTAGAACTAGAAGATTGACGGCTGGTTCTTCTCCTTCTGCTAAATCATAAGTTTAGGCCCCAACAGTCCCTTGAACTTTCACCTAGTCTCACTGGGAGTGGGGCCCTTGCGGAGAGCATAAAGTACTGTTGGAGTTGTAGTCCATCCTCCTTAGCTAAGGATGGATAAAATGTGTTATATAATTTGTTGCTATCTGATTCTGTTCAGAGGGAAAAGGCACTTCCTGAATATTTAAAGTGGCTGTTTTCAGGAACAGAAAACCAACAGTGTTGCGAACAAAAGTGTGTGGAAAGGCTCAAATTATGTCTTGCAAGTCTACTCATGTTTGGGAATGCACTGCTTTCTTCATTCACATTTTCAGAAAAAACTGTTCAGTTATACTGCCAGTTTGCACACCCACAGCTAGTTGTCAGCACCTTTAGTAAAAAAGTGTTCTCTAAAATTCATGCTGTGAAGCAGGTGAAGGCAAATAGGGACAATATTAGAAGATCATTAATCCTTGAACAGATCCTCATCAGTCAAACTCTGGAGGTCCCATCTATTGACAAACAAGTGGTGCATTTACATGCATTTGTTGGATTAAATAATCAATAGCTAAGTACCTGTAGCTAGCCAGAGATATCAATATAAAGTACATTTTAGTAAATCCTCATTCCTTGCTCCGAGTGTAATATGAGCGTAATATAGATTTGAAACAACTCAAAGTAATTTCCTATGTACATCAGACCTTGGTTGTGTTCAGTGTGCATTGCCATGGCCTGCTGTTGTTTGCCCCCCACTGAAGGTGAAGCCAGTGTGGTTTTTGATAACAACAGTGGTATTGATAACAGCCTATTTTTAAGCCCTGTCCCTCAGGATGCGCGGGAACGTGAGGGCATTGAGTTTGCAGTACAAAGCTTCCGAATGTCTTCAGATAAGAGCGTAGCGCTTTTTAGCACAACAGCTGCTATCACTATATGATTCAGACTGGGATTTGTCACTCCTCTGTGATGTATGACATTGGTGTCTCATCGAGCAGAACAGGGCAATTCCCCAGCTACCAATGCAGCATCCCAAGAGCAAAATCTCACACTGGTGTACCGTATCATTACTGATCTGAAAAAATACAATGCAGTACAATACAACAATGCACAAGCATCCAGTAGCGTAGCATCGTCATCTGTATCTGTATTTGGTTATCTGTACAAACCTCTTAACCAAATGAGTTGTGTGTAGTGAGATTGTGCTACGGGGAGAGTGTACACAGTTGTTTGCTGTTTGAATTTACAGGCCCAACTGTAACAGAGCAGTGAGAGAGGTCTCTTCTGCCAGCCAGCCGTGCTGATTCAGGGAGTCTGCAGTGTTGCACGGGTCTCAGATCCTTACCACCGCTGTGATTTAGAGCCCGCGGCGGGAGCCTCGCTCGGAGGGAGATATTTCACAGAACATTCCCCTCTCTGTCGATTAGTGTACTCACTGGCTAGGCCTGGGCATTTTAAATATTGCATCTTCACATGTGAATTGTATCAGAAGCGATTTGCTGTCTGACACAGCTAGGAGAAGTCTTTGAAACACAGGTATACTGCATTCAGAAATTTGGATTGTCTAGCTGGCAGTAGCATTGCCATTGATCCTTTTTTTTTTATATACTGCATGTTATAAAGGAAGGCAACATTTGAAACTGAGAACAGCTTAAGTACAGTGTAAAATGAGACCGCTTGTGTGATGTAAACACATGAGTGTGCAGTTATTTACAGGTTTCCTTCCAGAAAGTTGTGAATGTGTGCACAGCTTGAATTAGCAGGCTACCCAGAATTCATAGGGGTTATGACACAGCCTGCCAGCCTCCGGAGCTGGGTTACCGGATCACTCCCTCCGTTCCGAGCGCCGTGGCTGTAATTACATTGGATCGGTGATTTATCAACACCCTCACCGCTGAGATGGGTGTCCGGTGGCGTTGGGTCATTACAGCCCCCGGCTGCGTTGCCTAAACTGTCGTTTATTAGGCGGATCAGATCTGAGCAGCCGCTGACGATGTTGCGGCTGATTCTAATGAGCCCTCTTGTGTGGTGTAAAACAAGGGCAGGATTCGGTAATTAGCGCAACTGTTGCCACTCATGGGGTTCTTAATTACCGCTGGTGGAATTAAATTAAAATGGCAGCATTGAAAAGGACACCTCAGCGAATGTGTTTCCTCTCCGTCTGCCTGCCTCCTCTTGCAGTGCATAGATGCTGCTGGGATGGGTGTCCATCTTTTACACAAAATGGTTGGATTTCAGGGTGAGCGTCATTTCTTGTTGGTTTGCCTCTCAAAGGAGCTTTGTGTAGGTGTCAGACATGTTTCCTAAGGTCCCATATTGTTGGCCGGCCAGTGTATTTTCAAATCTCTCAGGTTGCCATTCAGTGGTCCCTGAGGGCTGTAATGCTATTTTTGGGTTTCTTTTGATCTCTGATATTTTGTATAAATATTTTGTGTAAAGTGAAAGTCTAAAACTGACAATGCCCTGTATGAGCCACAACAGCTAAATGATGGAGTGTGTTGCTGGGCAGGCCAGATGACCTCAGATTTTCCCGAAGTTAGCAGCTGACTAATGCATGACACAACATTCTAGCTTCCATCAAATCAATACATGAATTGAGGACCAATGAGAACAAAGACAGGAAGTCTGTGAATGCCCAATTGACCTTAACCTTGTAGCGTCATCTAACAATATAAGCTATTTATCTTCATTTCATGGAGTGGATGAGGTCCTGTCCAAACAGTTTTCAGTCAAAAATGACAACCTGCAGACATTATAATGGTTCACCTGAATAATGGGAAAATGAGGCTCATGAACCCCCAAAGCTAGTGTTTTATTAGTTACTCATGATTTGCAGTAGTCTGTTGATTAGTTAAAAAAAGATGGTGATTGACAGTTTTGGTCAATACAAATTTCACACCGGAAAGGCCCACATGAAACCCTTATGTCGAGTTTTCAAGTTTTTGGGAAATCAGGATTCTAGATACACCACAAATTGGCCGAGTTGTGACATATGCGCTCCTGCCAACATGATCAAACAAAACACAGAGTCCTCCTTGAACCATGAAAAATGTCATACAATAAAGCCGTAAGTGAACCACAGCTTCAAATTTAAAACACAGACCTTATTTGATAAGCATTCGATTTGTGTTATTTGCATCCTTAACCCCCAGAAATGACCAAAAATGTCTTGCGATGACTCGCTAGTCGACTAGAATGCCTAGAATGTAAACAGTCCAACAGGAACTAAAATGCAGCAACACACAGATGTATTTCTGTCTCTGAGGTAACTAACGACCCAATATCACTTGAAATCAGAGGTATTATGCTGACCTGATTGATGTCTTCCTGTAGGGTGGGACAGGTGGTCAACATCCAGGCTAAAGTCAACAGAGCTTTCAACTCAAGTATGGAGGTGAGGACTGCAATCATTAATTAATACGGTGTGAAATGAACATGGCTTCATTACTAGCATTAAGAATTCTGGAGTTAATGTAGCTTTTTGCAGCAAGTCTATGCAGGTTTACAACTGCAGACAATGTCAGTCCAAGGAATTTTGGACAATAGTGACAAAAATACAGCGTAGCCAATGGATGCCTGAGAACAGGGCAGCAGTGATATTACATTTTGCATATTGTTTGAACATTAGGGTCTCATGTCAGTTTTACTGATATTAAAAAGTTTTAAGAACCAGTTGTTTCTGAAACTGTGATGAAATAGATGGGGAGGCGACATTGCTCTTGGACTGACAGAATTGTGGTGCACACAGGTGGGGATTTTGGTCTTGTGTGAGGACCTCTTCACCGACCGGCAGTGGAGGGTGTGCCACGCCTTTGCCACGTTTGTGGGCCGTCGCACGGAAGCAGGCAAGGTGAGAGCGGACCGACGTTCTGTGCGGCTCTGTGCGGTTCTGTGCAGTTATGCGCGGCTCTGTGTGGCTCTGCGGCTATGCGCGGTTATGTGCGGTTATGTGTGGTTATGCGCTGTTACGTGAGGTTACGTGCGGCTCTGCGCAGTTCTGTGTGGTTCTGCACGGTTCTGTACAGTTCTGTGCGGTTCTGTGCGGTTCTGTGCGGCTCTGCGCGGTTCGCGCTCCGGCAGGGCCCCCTTAACCGGGCCGTTGGCTGGCATCTGCGCAGGTGCAGCTGACGCAGGTGGTCCCACGCACGCAGACGGAGCAGGTGGAGCACAGCGTGGCAGCTGAGCGGCGGAGGATGAGGCTGATCCACGTGGAGATAATGAAGGACCTGCTCAACAACGCCACCCTTCAGAAAGGTCTGTCGCCACGTGACCTCAGAGACACCGCCCTCAGGAACCTTTGTTATGCTCAACAACAAGACTGGTATTGACTAGCAAGCACCAACTTGCACATATTTCACCAGGTGCCATCCTGTTGCTGTCTCATACGCAACAGCTGAACCCATTTAATGTAAAGGAGAAGCTTGTGTAAAAGAGCTTTTCAGGGAAAAGTACTGTGAATGTTGTCCATATGGATTACTCTGCATCTTGGTAAAGTATGTTTGTCAGAAAAGCTAGCTTATATGACTACATGCAGAATTCAACAAACCATTATGATAATGTCTGGTAAATGTCTGTGTGTTTGTGTGTTGTTTCTTGTGTGTGCACGTGTATGTTCCTGTGTGTGTGCGTATGCATGTGTGCACATGTGTATGTGTATGTGCGTGTGTGGTGTATGTGTGTGCATGTATGTATGTGTGTGTGTGTGCGTGTGTGGTTTGTATGTGTATGTATGTCTATGTGTGGTGTTTGTGCGTGTATGTGTGTGTGCGTGTGTGTGTGTGTATGTATGTATGTGTATGTGCGTGTGCGTGTGTGGTGTGTATGTGCGTGTGTGGTGCGTGTGTATGTATGTGTGCGTGTGTGTATATGTGTGTGTGTGTGTGTGTGCGCGTGTGTGTGTATATGGATGTGTGCGTGTGCGTGTGTGTGTGTGCGTGTGTATGTGTGCGTGTGTGTGCGTGTGTATATGTGTGCGTGTGTGTGCGCGTGTGCGTGTATGTGCGTGGGTGTGTGTGTGTGTATATGTGTGCTTGTGTGTGTGTGTGTGCGCGTGTGCGCGTGTATGTGTGCGTGTATGTGTGTGTGTGTGTGTGTGTGTGTGTGCGTGTGTGTGTGTGTGTGCGTGTGTGTGTATGTGTGCGTGTGTGTGCGTGTGCGTGTGTATATGTGTGCGTGTGTGTGTGCGCGTGTGCGTGTATGTGCGTGTGTGTGTGTGTGTGTGTGCGTGTGTGTGTGTATATGTGTGCTTGTGTGTGTGTGTGTGTGTGTGTGTGCGCGTGTGCGCGTGTGCGCGTGTATGTGTGTGTGTGTGTGTGTGTGCGCGCGTGTGTATATGTGTGTGTGTGTATCTCAGTGGATGAGTGGCAGGACCATCAGGACTCGGTGCCTGCAGAGAGGACACGGGTAGAGAGTGTGGAGCTGGTGCTGCCCCCTCATGCCAACCACCAGGTCAACACCTTCGGGGGCCAGATCATGGCCTGGATGGAAAACGTGGCAACCATTGCTGCCAGGTAACACCACTCCACTGTTACTCACCCACAAACTAACACTGAACCATTCAGCTCACTGTCTTTACCCTAGACCTCACAACTTCTGTAAATAAGCATGGATCCTTTTTTAAAGTGAATGTTGACCATATTTTTGTCTTCATATGCAGTATGAATAAATAAATAAAAAACTTTCAATTTGAAGTTAGTGTCCTGTTGGGGGCGGCACGGATGGTGCAGTGGGTAGCACTGCCGCCTCACAGCAAGGAGGTCCTGGGTTCGAATCCCCGTCGGCCGGGGCCTCTCTGTGCGGAGTTTGCATGTTCTCCCCGTGTCTGCGTGGGTTTCCTCCGGGTACTCCGGTTTCCTCCCACAGTCCAAAGACATGCAGGTTAGGCTGATTGGAGAGTCTAAATTGCCCGTAGGTATGAGTGTGTGAGTGAATGGTGTGTGTGCCCTGCGATGGACTGGCGACCTGTCCAGGGTGTATTCCTGCCTTTCGCCCAATGTATGCTGGGATAGGCTCCAGCCCCCCTGCGACCCTGTTCAGGATAAGCGGGTTCAGATAATGGATGGATGGATGGATGTCCTGTTGGGACAAACACAACATTCTCACATTGGATGGCCATGTAATGGAAAATTTGGGCTGTTTGGGTTTGATTGCGAAGACTGTGAAATTGGGTTTATTATTATTTATTAAGAAGAACATATCATTAGTTGACTGGGTTTAATAGTTTCATAAATAAACATATTGCAAGCATTAAAAAAAAACTACGCATTGGTTAATGTTTGACAAAAAAAGACTCTTGCATGGAATTAGATTAGACTTTGACATTTACTTGTAGTCATAAACATGTCCGATATTGGGCGTATTCTTAGTATGAAGCATATGATGCAGTGTAAGATTAATGTGCATACTCATTTACAGTGTCTCGTTACTCCTTGTAGTATTCAGCAGCCACTAGCTGGTGCTCTTTCTCTCAGTGCAGCAGAGCTTGCTGTCTGGGTTTGCATTATTCAGGCCAGAAAGGCTCTGGTTTCTTGTGAAAGTAAGACTATCTATCTCTCTCTGTCTCTCTCCCATAGCCGTCTGTGCAACGCACACCCCACCCTGCGGACCATTGACATGTTCCACTTCAGAGGTCCGTCCCAAATTGGGGACCGCCTGCTTCTGAAGGCCATTGTCAACTATTCCTTCAAGCACAGGTGCGTCGTTTAATGCCAGGTATGGCCTGGTAGGTGTAACAGTACATCATGTTCACTGATTTATATAGGGGCAGCATGTAGCCTAGTGGCTACGGTACATGGTTGCCAGTTCACAATAACACCCATGCAGCTGTTGGGCCCTTGAGCAAGGACCACATTGGTCTGGGGGGGGTCTGGCTTAGTCTAATCAACTTTAAGTTGAAGTTGGATAAAATGCATCAGCTAATAGAAAATTTATGACAGATTTATTATGATAGATTTATGACCAAAACGTATTGTTTATTTTAATATATGATATATTAGGGTCACCCTTTCCCAACTGCCACTGTGCTGCACGATGGCAAGAGCAGCATCGGCCCAAAATCTTGAAGCGCTTCCGAGATGCTTGCTGTTCTGTCCACAGTTAGCTGAATTCTCCCTGACGCTAGTTGCACTTCGTCACGCTGATGTTTAATTCTCCTGTGGAAATGCGAAGGTGATTAAGATAAGTCAGCGATAAGACTAATCCCAAGGCCGATGAAGCGGAAAAAAAGCACAATAAAAATACCAGGACATTATTCTCCCGTAGAGTCTGCTTTGTAGACACCTTTATAGCTTTATTTTTACAAGCTTTATGTACTTTCTGAATTAATGACCATATTTATTATAATTACCCTGACCCAGGTCAAGAACAAATCTAATGGTGTTGCCTCTGCATCGCTTTCATATTCTTTTTTTGTTTATTTATTTTTGCATTCACAGCTGAGAGACTTAAAACCAGTTTTTTCAGAGCTGAAGAGCAGTTTGTCAAGATGTTTTTTGGTTACTTGATCCTGGAGAGGATACGCTAGCCCTCCGCTATTCTTCCTCATGTTCAATAAAATAAAAGCTGCGGGGGTCTCGGTGGCGCAGCCTGTAGAGCACTGACCGCATGCTCATTGCGAGCCGCGACGTCAGCGGTTCGAATCCGACCGTCTGACATTTGTCGCATTTCTTTCCCTCTCTCTCGCTCCCATTCTTCCTGTCCCTCTATACTATACTGTCCAATAAAGCTGAAAAAGGCAGAAAAAATATCTTTAAAAAAAATAGATAAATAAAAGCTAAAAACTGATTGTGGGGACTTTGGCACAGGTTCCCAAAGCAAACAGAGAACATTATGTGTATCATAGCTCACAGCACATCTCAGGACTGTCAAACAAAGTGTGGATGTTTACAGTATGACTGAGATGCTAAGTACATATCATATAATAACACTGTAATAACACTGTGTTGCTTTGCTCAGTTGCCATGGAAAATTAGGTCAAGGAGAACTTTAAATTCAGTCATTCTTTAGTCACTTTGGTTAAAATGATGTCACTTCCTACTTTGACTCCGCTTAATGCTTGGCGACATCATTGTTTAGTCAGTTTGGTTAAAATGATGTCACTTCCTGCTGTGTCTGGATTTACTGCTTGGTGACCCTGATGAGTCTGTCCCGAGGACTCATCGTTTTTACTTCATCCTAATTTGCCTGGAGATATCCAAACATGGAAACGGCAGACGTTACCTCCTCATTTTGAGAGAGGATAACAATTTGCCCTTTGTGCAGTTTATGTAGGTTAATCCCCGCTTATTCTCCCTCTCTGATGTCATAGCATGGAGGTGGGCGTGTGTGCGGAGGCCTACCAGGTGGGGCAGAGTCTACGACACATCAACAGCGCCTTCATGACCTTCGAGGTTCTGGACCAGCATGGGAAACCGCGCACACTGCCGCAAATTCGACCAGAACCCGTGGTGAGCCCTCGCCTGGGCTCAAACAAACTAACAACCAAACCAAATAACTGCCTGTACCCGTGACATCACCCACTAAACTATCCCTAACCTCACAAAATCAACACACGGGGAGACATTAGATGAAGAAAACATAAAATTCTTCTCTGGGGAAACATTTTTAATGAATTGTTACCATTGACTTGCATTGAAAGGGTTGCTGAAATGCATACAGTACACCTACCTGTACACTGGTGGTAGAGCAACGTCTCTCAACAACACCTGGCAATAGCTTCAAAAGCAAAGCCCGGTTCTGGCCTCTTGGTGCTAAAGGACAGCGAGTTTACCTTGGGTCAGCTGATTCTGAGAGCTGGTGGCATAGAGCTAATGGTGTCACTGTTCACAGTTTGCTTTGATGCACAGCTGAGAAAGTTCATCTTATTAATTGAGCTGCCAGTCCTAGTTCAGTTATTGGAAATTACGCTTCATATTCAGCCAAGAGGGCAGAACTGGACTAGATTAGGGTCTGCACATGTGAAGCCACACCAATGGAGTCTATATATTGGAAAGAAGTAATAAACAGTAGCCATGTATAATTGAAGTACCCTGTCTGGTTGAAGTAATTCTGTGCTTTTTCCCAAAGACTTCCTCTTGCTTGAGTTTCCCCTTTTGATATCTGTGATGTCATTGACAGAATGGAAAGAGGCGGTACCGGGAGGCCATCGCCAGGAAGAAGATTCGATTGGACAGGTGAAACGACTAGCTGCCTTTTGATTCGTACACAAAATAACAGTTCCTATTTGGCTTCATCGGTATTGGCAGTAACACCATTTAAAACCATTTGTGGTCGAGCTCCTTAAAGTGTATATTGGATATTGGCTTAGAGGAGTGTTTGTGTCCTTTTCGACACTCCACAAGTGAGAGGTGCAGTTAAAGCCGTTTGCTCAAGTGACCCGCTTCCCGTCAGTGAAAAAGCAGTGAATGCAACACACGTCCTTGCTCATGTCCGCAGACATGGACGTTGATTACAGACCAGGTCAGAGAAATCGATCAGCCCAGAAGCCGGGATCTGAAAAGGGATTCTTGTGTATATTACATTAATGGTTGTTGCTGTGCTCATTTCGTCTCTGACACAATGGGCTGGCTCAAAGTGCTCATCATTTATTCAGAAGGAAAGGGTGGTGTAGATTACCCAAGAGCCAGGGGACCTTTTACTGAGGCGAGAAACAAAACCAGGCCCTGGACTCTCAAGCGTTCTCGACCCAACACATTTTTCAGCTCTCTTCAATTCACTGGCAGTCCCAGAACGAGGCAGAGTAGTTCAACGGATCTCATCAATCTAATGATTCCCTGATTCAAAAGCCCAGTTAAACGGTTTGGTGGAACAAAGTGCCTTCAAATGAGATTTATGGCAGGTAATTAACATTAACATTACATGTTATTTAGCTGACGGTTTTATACAAAGGGACTTACAGTTGATTAGACTAGGACAACCCCTTGGAACAATGTGGGGTTAAGGGGCTTGCTCAAGGGCCCAACAGCTGTGCGGATCTCATCATGGCTACAAATCTGGAACATGGATTGAAGTAAAACAAGCTGTTTGGGGTTTTTCTCTGCGCAGTTGTCTAGCTAACTCGGTAATCCTGCTTCTGATAAAAGCCCATGAATGATGAGTGTATGCACTGAAAAACACAAGTGTGAAATGTTAGGCATACTGCTATCTGCCGTAAGCTTCTGTGAATTCTGCAAGACAAGTCACCTTCATACATCAAAATGTTCCCCTCAAATATAAAGACCATTCATCTGAGTTGTCACTGGCGGAGGTCACCTGATTGAGCCCCATGGGAATAACAGCCCTCCCACTAGTAATAGCAGTGCCATTGCTGTTAGACCCCTACTCCCCCTGTATAAACCATCAGCACTACACTGCATCACACCATCAGTTCATGGAGTCAGTGTTTGAACTGAACAGAATAAGGTATAATGGTATACCAGTGCCAGTTTTACAAACCCCACTCTGTGGTCTCTCTTGTGTTTACTTCAGGAAATACATCATCTCCTGTAAGCAAACCGAGGTGCCTCTGTCCGTACCCTGGGATCCCAGCAACCAGGTAACCTTACCTGCCAATGAGCGGTGTGGGCCACACCCATAGCAGTGAACATTGAGCATGTGCAAGGCTCTATGAAATGATGACATCAGTTTTGAAGTGAACGCCCAGACATTGAAAAGGGCTTCCCTATGCTGTAGTGTGAAAAAATGGTGCAAAGGCTATCGTTTGTCTTTACTGACTTCTCAATTGCTCTATAAAGAGTCAAGTATCTGATACTGTTATCTCACTCCGATAGATGTGGGGGCGTTCTGTGCCTTCGTCTGACCGACCAGTTGTGGTACTATACTTTTTTAATGGTTTGAAACCATTAAGTGTAAAATTGTGTTTGCTGAATATCTGCAGGTGTACCTGAGCTACAACAACGTGTCTGCCCTGAAGATGCTTGCCGCGAGAAACAACTGGGTGTTAAATTCTGAGAGAAATAAGGTAGGTCTCTCCAAGCCATATGGTAGCAGGGTGGGATAATGATGAGTCCACAGGTGTAGTTACATCACAGGATTGGATTTCTTCTCAGATACTTATAGTATGTCTCTATGGGAGACCAATTCCAACTATTAGCCGATACTCTTGCTCCTGATTTCTTGCAGCAGAAAATGTTGTTGGCTTTTTTCTCATGTACAAATGATTTGTTCATTGGAATAATTTTGCTGTTAAGAATGTTTTACTGCAAATGGAAGGACTATCCTTCATGGGTCCTGGAGTGTATCAGGGCCTTCATTCAAATATGTGTTACTATTATGACAAACACATCATAAAGCTTCTAACCAGATTTATTTTGCATATGAATTACATGTAACATGCAAGCTTGCCATATGAACAGCTACAGTGATCTTCACTCCTGGTCCAGGAGAGCTGCAGCAGGGTCTGCTGGTTACTCACCACTTAATTGATCAATGAAAGCAGTTGGCCAGTGTACATCACCTGGTTTCTTGGGGCTTAAATGGTTGCTGATATTAAGGTGAAAAGCAAAAACCAGCAGACCCTGTGGCTCCCCAGGACCAGGAACGGAGATCAGTGGTGTAGAGTAAAGTAGAGCAGTGTCATGTGGTGTAGCTCTGGTCCGGCAGGCCTAGTTGACTTCTCATGGTCTCCAGGTCAGCCTGTACACACTGGAGGAGAACCAGGTCCTGTGCATCTGGGTGGAGACCCAGGTGAACGTCCCGGCGGAGAAGGTCTTCCTGCTGATGTCGGACCTCCGCCGGAGGCCGGAGTGGGACAGGAACTATGAGTACGTACCACAGAGCAAGAACCTTCTGGGTGATATACCACAGAGCAAGAACCTTCTGGGTGATATACCACAGAGCAAGAACCTTCTGGGTGATATACCACAGAGCAAGAACCACACCTCACAGTCTCGTTACTTTGCGATGTGATCTTAAGTGGTGCCCGCTGGCACAGGTGCAAACAGGTGTGGAAGGGTCCTTTTGGCCATGGCCAAACCCTCCGAGAAGGGTTATGCGTTGGGCTCTTCTCTTGTACATTTGAACAGAAATGGATTTTGCTTTTGTTTCGTCCCTCTGGGTGAAGAAGAGATTTTTGTGGATGTAAGGAAATCGGTAACTTACTTTCAGAAAAGATTTGTTTTTAGCTACCATGAAGCTAAATGATTCACACACTTCAGCATATTGCCATTATCGGTGAAACGCTTTATGTAATATTCAGTACGTCTTTAACAAAAAAAAGACTTTTCTTCTGTCTCGTTTCTGGTTGAGCTCTGTGTGTGTTAGAGAACAGTGCCCTTAATCACAGGCGATTAAGATGAGGATCAGATGAGGCGGGGGATATGGTTGCCATCCTTCTTTGTTTAATCCTCGGCACGTTTGGACAGAAAGTCTATAATCAGGATGCATTTGGACAAAATGCTTTTGCTCTTCTCGTGTATCAGCTTTGATAAGGAGTATCAGATTCTGTTTGATTGCTTTACACGCTAGTAAAAGGGATTTTTCATGGAAGCCAAGAGCCAAGATGGCTGTGGTATCAATGGGCTGAATTTACAAACAAGCCTGTGTGGTTGGAATAAGGCAGGCTATTTTGTTGTTAGCAATTAGCTAAGTATTGCTAATTCACCTTTGTACTATGTGATGTGCCCATGTTATGTTGTAATATAGAACAAAAGCAATCCCAGAGATGATGAAACACCAGAGCACAGAATGTACAATGTGACAGAACAATGTGAATATGTAAATATAGAAAAATGGTATGTAAATATTATGTAAATGTTTTGATGTTTTTTTTTATCTGAAAGGCTGTGTGAGGTGGTCAACCAGGTGAACGAAGATGACACTATCTACCGCGTGGTCACTCCCTCGGTCAGCAAACACGGAAGTGTCCAGGACTTCATCTTGCTAGCTTCCAGGAGGCGGCCATGTAACACTGGGTGAGGGGCCTCCCACCATCTTGTGTGAGACATGGGGGCCTACTTACGCCATGGAAGTGACCGGGCTTCCAGATAGACTAAGGCTTTTTGTCCTTCCAGGGACCCGTTCGTGATTGCCCTGCGGTCTGTCACCCTTCCCACTCACCCCCCCACAGAAGACTACAAGCGTGGGGAGGTGACATGCGCGGGGTTCAGTATTTGGGAGGTCTCCAGCAACGTTACAAAGGTATGGCATTTTAGCTCCAACTCCCTCGATGTACTAACAGTGCCCATTACATTCATTCTGAGGCCCCAGTTATTGGCCGTCGGACACATTTGCCTGTTTAAAACGGTCTTGTGCTGTCTGGACGCTTCAGTTACACAACAGCGTAATTGATGTTCCATTAGCGGCGTGTACTTTGGGGTCATACAGAGCGTATCATTGAAACAGAACGACCGGGTCCCAGGTATAATTTAGCTTTACAGTGGCTGTTGATTTACGAGCCCACGCAGGTGTAATTTAGAGGGCTGTGGATGGTATGATCTCGGGCTCAAATCAAACGGAGTGGGGCTCCGCTGGTTCTGTTCACTCTGCTGTGTCATTGAGCTAGCGGGACGCTTAATGTGAATGGCCCCAACTTCAACCCTCCGCCGTGTGGAAACTCAAAACGCTTACGCGTCCTTGGAAAGGGTGTCAATTAGGCTGCGGCAGGGTGTCCTGAACGGGAGCAGCTGGCTGTGGGTGTAGTAGCGGTGACGTGGAACGCGCTCTCTTTCTCTCGCGTGTCTCCCAGATCTCCTACTACAACCAGGCCTCGCCCGAGGTGCTGCCCTACATCTCCACTGACATCGCCGGGCTCTCCTCCAGCTTCTGCTGCACCTTTCAGTCCTGCAGCCAGTTCCTGGAGGAGAACAAGGACAGCCTGGAGCTCCTGGCCTCCACCGCGCTGTGACACCTGGCTGTGAGCGGGGGCGTCAGGGCGGGGCGGAAAGCTCCAACATCAGGCCCCTCTTCCGAGGTGCTCCAAACTGCTCCAGTACGAGACACCTCACCTGGAGCTGGGTGTGTGTGGCCTGTTACGCTGTGGCCTTTACTGCCATTGCATCAGCCACAGATTTATTACAGCCTTTTACTGCCTTTTAACTAGAATTAATACTATAGTTCATTTGTTAAAAGTTTTGGGGTTTTTTTACGTTATGAAACAGAGTTTTCCTTATTGTAAGTGTCTGGAAGTGAACATGTTTGAAAGCATGTTTGGCATTGATGGTGTTATATATGATAGTAACTTAAACTTGTCCACAACACACCTTGCAGAGTAAGAGATGTCACTTAAGAAAAACAGGGCTGGTTTCACGGACACATATTAAGCTTGGTTCTGGACTAAACTTTGTTTTGTACGGAGAATCTCCATTCAGAATGTAATTTAGTCTTGGACTAGGCTTAATCTGTGTCTGCAAAACTGGCCCAGAATTGTAATATTCCATTATGATATTCCAATAGAATATTCTGGAATGTGGAATCGGTACTGTAGTCACATCTGGATTACACATTATTATTTAGATACTGTGGGAATGTTCTGTGAATTATTTTTAACAAAACAAATTCACAGATGTCTCATACAAGTCTGTGTTGTGAGAAAGACATTTTGCAATTAACTGGAGCTGGGCATATTTATATGTTTGGAGATTTTTCTGGGATTTTTTTTATAGTGCAGTTGTGGGAATGTAGAGTTTCATTGCACATTTTCTATGCTTCACAGTCTATTTCTTTTCAAATAGATTAGTGAAAACAAGACGAGATGTTGGTAATCATACTGTAAATGTAATTCTATGTCAAGAAAACACTATATAATGAGCAGCAATCAAGCCTTTCATATTCAAGTCTTTATACACGATTTTGAACATCAGTGAGCTGAAAATAATTTATGAATGCTGAGCATCGACACCCTACCCCATTTTTCAATGTAAATTACATGCCTGGACTAAAACAATAAATAAGCAACTAGGTGGCAAATGAATTTCCTGCTTTGTTAAATCTGTTTTGTTCCATTGTTTCTAATAGACTGTTTCTTCAGGATTTCTTGGCCCGTTAAATAACCATTCACAGATCCTCATCTAGATTTACTAGAGTTTGTTTTAGCAATTGAGGTGTTTCATAGACTGTTTTTTTCTGGAACTAATGGTGTATTCAGGGTCCATAAATTAAACTGCACGCTTTCATAAATGTTAAATCTTCTGTTTATTAAAAAGCTTTTTTATTTTAAATAGCGATGACTATCCAAAACCCAAACCCAAAGACTAACCAAAACAAAAAAATATTTTGACATTTGAGATTGACACATTGGAGCAGTAGTCCTCACTCCTGGTCCTGGAGAGCTTTTGTTTTCGCCTTAAAATCAGCAACCAATTCAGACCCAAGAAACCAGGTGAGACGAGTTAACCGTGTAATTAACTGCTTTGAATTGATCAATTAAGTGCAGAGTAACAATGAAAACCGGCACATCCTGCGGCTCTCCGGGACCAGGAGTGAGGACCACAGCAGTTGGAGTGTAGGTCTTGTTCTAGGAGGTGAACACATCCATAAACAGCTGGGCCTTGTAGCCTGCGGGCATGTTGTAGAAGCTCCGGTGAATGTCCCCGCCTCGCACCGAGATCAGGCCCATGAAGCCCGAGTTGTAGCCGCCCTGGTCGGGCCCGTGCTCGACGGTGAGGGAGAACCGCGGCTGGGCCTCCAGAAGGCGCCGGCGGCCCGGGTACGACCTCCCCAGCGGCACCGCCCTCAACTGCAGGGACACGTCCTGCCAGGCCCCCCGGAAGAGCCGGATCATGTCCTCCACCAGAGGCTGGGTGTAACCCTCGCTCAGGGCCTCCAGGGGCCACCCTGGGGCCAGGGTGACGTATGGGAAGACCCGGTCGACCGTGTCCAGGAACTCTGCGCCGGTGATGTAGCCGGGGGTCTCGAAAGCTCCGTGGGACACGTTCATGTTGATCCAGGTGGGTCGGTACAGGAGGTCTCCGTTGTAGGTCTGGTTGAGTAGGTGGAGCGTAGGGGTCAGGATGGTCTGAGACTTGACCTGGAAGTAGAGGCCGTGGAGCGTAGGGGAGGCTGAGACAAGGGCAAGACATTCCTGGAGTGAAATCTCTGGACTGGAGTTTTCCAGCACTGGAACCTCTGGCTGGTCTTTTTTGGATCCAATCGGAATGACTAGCATCCCACCCCTGCTACCTGTGAACAACAAAATTGCTGAGCATTTTGTTTTTTTTCAATTGCAATCTATTTCTAACGAGCTTCAAACAGAGTTACTTATTTGCACCGTTATTGCGCAGTCTGATGTGTGGTGTACATTAAGTACCAGTTTTCCAATATACATTTGCATTTAGCGTTTAGCATCTAACAAGAAATGTTTTAGACACAGTAACTGATGAGATTGATGAAACTGGGTTGAATATAGGGGAAAGCACAAGAAAAAACTGAAGGGCACAAGAACAAGTACGCAGAACACATTTTTAGTACACTTTTATAAAGCATAATCAAAATCGTAATTATAGTTAAGGGTCAAACGCATGGTCTGAAGAGGTGCATTTTGAGCTATGCCAGATGGCAAGTGACTCAGTAGTAGCAATTTCCTCTGGTAATATAATCTAGTGGGCTTTTAACACGGATCATTGCTTCAGGGATTTGTGAACAGTGATCAGGAATACAGAACTGCAGCGAAGGGGAGGTAGTGTGGCTTGTGTGATGGGGAGTTGGTTACCTTTGAGCAGGGACTGGAGGGAGGCTCTGTCACTGACCCAGTCCCACCCAATGTTTATCCCGTCCCTGTTCTCAGGTTTGAAATAGTCCACCAGGTCTCCTCCAGGGTAGAACCGCCTAAGTCTCCCCTTCTGCACTGCACAATGCAAAACCCACCTTAAGCCTGTGCCTGGAGTGACTAAATCACTCATAATCTACCGTCACATTACATGGGAGCAATTTTAATTAAAGTTTTATAATTTGTTTGCTTAACTGATGACCTTATCCAGAATGATGTACACTGGTTACAGTTTTAACATATAATAATTGTTTTTTTTACACTGCAAAAAAAGAAGAAGTGATTTTGTCTGGTAATGAGACTTAATATCTTCATATATTCTAGTTGAGGGCAAAAAATATCTTGTTTTAAGTTTCCTTGACATGTGAGATTTTCTTACCCCATTGGCAAATCTTGAAATAAGTAAACTATCTCACCTTTGGCAATATTTGTGTCTTTTTTAGCACAAAAGTTATAGAAATTAGATCTTAAGTCTAACATTTTCTTGTTGAGATTGACTTAATTTATTGTCTAATAATGGGTACAGTGGCAGTGACCCATTAGGGATTTCAACCGAAAACCACCAGGCTACAGTGAATTGTGTAAAATGTAGAAAAAAGGAGAGTTGTGGGTTATGCAGAGACAACTCACGAGCAGCTGCTTTGAACTGCGACAGGCCGGGCTCATAGATGTCGTAGTAAATGCGCTGTGGGTTACTGTTGTCCCGGATGAAGAGCAGATCGTTTACACTGGGATTCTCCGCCCCCTGCCAGAGAGTGAGGCTGAACCTGACCCACAGGAAATACACAACAGGCTAATTTTACACGGGCGTGCCATACATTACATTACATTACATTACTTGACATTTAGCAGACGCTCTTATCCAGAGCGACGTACAACAAAGTGCAAATCAAACACAATTGCATTGACATTTTTTAACAGACCCAGTTATCCACAGTGACCCACATAGCTTACATTCTTTACATACAAACTATACTGCAGGATATTTTACTGAAAAATACTGGTTAAGTAGCATGCTGGAGTAGCATAGTGGCAGTGCCCCCACCTTGGATTCAAACCTGCAATCTCAGAATGACTTAAGTCACAGTCTGTTATCCACTGATATCTCCAGATGACTATTGACTAGTGACTTATTTTTAATACTTTATTTAGAGGCTCCTACATAAAAGCTATACGACTCTGTCATGAGCACTACATAGCACATTCATAAACACTACATAAGTATTCATAAGCACTGCACAATAACTGACAGAGGGATCATGTGTCAGTTCACTTGATATGTCATGGTAATGTCACTTGTTGAATCATAACGTCTTTACCATTTGCCCATAATAACATTTACCCATAATATGCCTATTTGCAATAATTTACATACGGTAAGTGCTTATGAATATTTATGTAGTGCTTATGAAGGAGTTATCTAGCTCTTGTGTACGAGCATTGAAGTGCTCCCTGTTATTCCAAAGTGATAATGGTATTGTACATATACAGTAGCTGTTATATATTTTTGGGTGTGAATATTAAACCCCCAGGACAGTCACATCATTACTGTTATCCATTCAGATTGATTTATTGGCAGATGTGATTTATTAACATAATTTCTAAAGTGATAATTGTACTGGACATGTAGTTGTATATTATGATGGTATTTGAGTGTGAATGTGTTTTATTTTTTTACATTCACTTATAACCCCCAGGGAAGTTACATAATTGCTTCTGTAACCAAGGAGGTTAAAAGAAGAGTTTAACAAATGGTGATTGGAACTCACTGAAAAATAATGCACTAAATGTAATGCTCTGAAGTGAATTTCATTGGTTGCATTACATTAATGGCATTTTGGCAGAGCGATGTACAGTTGATTAGACTAAGCAGGAGACAATCCTCTCCTGGAGCAATGCAGGGTTAAGGGCCTTGCTGAAGGGCCCAACAGCTGAGTGGATTGTGGCTACACCGGGGATTGAACCACCGACCTTGCGGGCCCCAGTCATGTACCTTAACCACTACGCTACGGGCCGCCCTTTCTTGTGCAACGAAGACCACATTTAGAAGTGGCCCCAGCACTGGGTGTATTTGTTATGTACCCTTACACACTGACTGGGTTACCTGCTGGGCAGTACCTGCTGGACTGGCTGAGCAGCCAGCTGAAGTGGGGCCAGGCCTGCTTGGCCATGACGGCCAGGACAGGGAAGGTGACCCTCTGGGGGACGTGCCGGATGAGAGAGTACATCTTCTCCACCATGGCGCGCGTGTAGGACGGGGTCAGAGGCAGGTAGAGGACCTTCCACCCCGGAGAGATCGTGGCCTCCGGGAATTCGCTTTGGATGAGGCCCAAGAACCTACGGCAAAACCAAAACAAAACAGTCACCAAATTAAATCTGTGTTATTTGCCAAGTGAATGCCACGGAATATTTTAACAGCCGACCCATTACATTATTACATTAATGGCATTTGGCAGATGCTCTTATCCAGAGCGGCATACAGTTGATTAGACTAAGCAGGAGACTATCCTCCCCTGGAGCAATGCAGGGTTAAGGACCTTGCTCAAGGGCCCAACATCTGTGCAGCTCTTATTGTGGCTACACCGGGGATCGAACCACCGACCTTGTGTGTCCCAGTCCTGTACCTTAACCACTACGCTACAGACCCCCACACAAAAGCAAACCGGACTCAACAGGGGGAGACCAGCCTCCTCTGTTTGGCGCAGCGTGTGAGGGCACAGACATGTCACACCCATGTTAGTGCTTCCCCCCACTGACAGCCAAAGGTTTATTATGCTGTGAGATGCACTGCACCAAATGACAGGCAGAGAAGATGGATGTTGAAAATCAGAAGAAAACATTAAACATTAATATCTTTGGTTGACACATAATCCTTGCAAATGATGTCTAACAAATCCACAAGACATTGCATATCAACATGTATCATCTTGTTTTCGACATGAATCTATCATAAAATTTGTGGTTATAATCTTTTGTTTTTTTATTATTTCATAGGGAATGCAGTGATTAGCATTAGAGTCCTGGGGAGAACTTTAATTTGCTCTCTTTATTAAAAGTGATAACAGTATTGTTCTACTTACAATACGGCTAGAGGCATTTTCAATATTATCACAGTGAAGTCTTGGAACAGAACAGGCTGATTTTATACCTGCTGTGCTTATCTACTGAATAAATGGTAACCCATTCAGCTGCTGAATTTGAAATGGACACGTATATTAAGTATATAAATATATAAGTTAATGGACAGCATTAATACTATTCCACTCACAAAGCACATTTGGCTTCAAGCTGAAAAAATCCTAAAATGATTAATCTAGGTCACTCTAGGATGCATTTTGGTCTCGGTAGAGACAGTAAAAAAAATTCAACAATCCACTGGAGTGTGATTTTCAGTGTTGACATAATGCATATTATATTGTTTATCTACTGTAGATATAGAGCCAACTGAGATACTGTGTGTGTGTGTGTGTGTGTGTGTGTGTGTGTGTGTGTGTGTGTGTGTGTGCGTGCATGCGTGCGTGTGTGAGCGTGTGTGTGTGAGGGAGAGAGTGTGTGCTTATTTGTCCTTTGGATGTTTTTTATTTGCTCACTCACGCTGTACTGTTGACAACAGGCCAAAAGCTCGGGACATTAGGACCAGGGAGGATGTCTGCGTTCAGCCAGACTGGACGGTTTATCCCTGTTTGATTTCTCTTTCGCAGAATCTCCAGTGACGGCTGCACTGCCTCAATGCTTTTGAAATCCAGTTTGATCCCTGCTCACACGAGACAAGAAGATTCATTCCGTGTCCAGACCCATATAAATATACTATTCCATAGACTTAATTATTTCTCACATTTGTTTTTAACCTTAAGTCATTTAAATAGTTTACTCATCAATTGTTGTTCCATTTTCTAAGCATTTTAAAAATATTAAATGTTTTAAACTGAACTAGCCTAACAGGTGATATATTTTTTTTATTTCATGTTTTGTACATAATGAAGCAGCCCAGGACATATGCTTCTTTGGACTTACTGATAAAAGCAGTTACAAAGTGAAGATATTGTGCTCGTTCGGAATTACAGCACCGTTGCAAGATACGATTTCAGACCTTTCTTGGACTTGAGCACTGACTCCAGCCATTCCTCTAGAGTGTTGTCGCTGTAAACATCAGGGGGGTGAGCCATAATGGGGATCTCTGTCTCGTTGACGGTGTTGTGTCCCTGCACGTTTACGTCAGCCTCCAGAACCATGGCGGTGCCTGGGAAAGCAATGAGCAAGAGTATGTACCAGATGTAACATGTACCAGATACTATTCTATGTTGCTTGTGGTGTTTCTAATAATGCCACTTCTACTCGATATTTTTGTACACACTTTACAGAGCAAGAGCACATTTTAGTTACTCATTAATATATAAAAAGATATGTTTACTTTTCAAGGCTTTGTCCAATTCAGATTTGTTGTTGGCAGAGTGGTACCATGAGACATGTAGGGCATCTCGCTCCTGGATGTCGCCATTTTGGACAAGATAATCCAGCATGTCTCCACTGGTAGGAAAAGGCTGAACAGGCCCAGTAGTGTCTGTAGCAATGCACAGGAAGCGAGAAATTCAAAGATTTACTACTGTAAGAATCTACACTCCTGTTAACTTGAACTAACTAAAACCGCACCGTTTAATTTCCAATTCTCTGGCAAATATTCCAAATAATAAAATAACTTTACACCACTGTTACTGCTTGCGCTACAAACGACCATTTCTGCTGCTGATAGTGATGAATGATAATAATGAAATTAATGGCACGACTAAAGCTATTACAAGCGATCATAATAAAAATGCTTTATGCTGTACATAAAGATAACTGAATATTGTGAAAACCATTTTATGTATCATATAAATACAGGCAGAGATTTTGAGCGCCACACAATATGAAAGTGAACCATCCATGGATAACATGAGTGGAATTTGGAGAGGAAGAATTTTGTCCAATGATTTAAATTGTCTTTACCTGCTTGTGAAGTCACAACAACAGAAGCTATTGTAATGACCGCCAGCAATACGACCACACCGACTCCAACTCCAAGCATGGTTAGACTCTCTCTGCTAAAGACACCAAATATTTTTTTAGTATCCTGCACTTCTTCTTCGTCGTTTTCCTCACCGAGGTCTCTCTGTTTGCTTATTTCTTCGACCATGGTTGGCAGAGTGGCACACAAGCACACACACACAGACACACAAGATAAATAAGTGCAGTCAAGCCCGGTACAAATGCAGACTGTTGTTTTCAGACTAGAGTTCAGTCCCTTGTAGCAGTGGAGTGAACTTTATCTCATGACCCATGATCTCTGTTATTTCACAAAGAAGATCTGGCCTCTCTATCTGTCGTGTAATCAGAGTGTTCTGCCTTTGACAGCTCTGCGGATTACTGCCAGTTTGATTTCAAATGTATTGAAGACAGACTCTAAAGCTTTTATCTAGCAGATGCAAATCACCTATGAATATAACTGGAATATATGGAAATGATTCAGCCTGTATAAAAGTACAAAATTGGACACTTTTTTTTCTTTTTTTTTTTTTGCATTTATCTATAAAACAAAACCCTGTGGTGAGAATAATGCATCTTTTATGAACTATTATGACAGAATTATCTGTTCTGGGGGCAATGTTTTTTGGTGGCTGAAGGCAAGGTCCCACTCTGCAGGGCGCCACAAAGTATTCCAAAAAGATCCACGGCTCCGGTTTCCCTCACAAAGCTGTCATATCGGCCCGTCAATGCCCAAGACACGTTATCACGCCCCAAAGTCCCCAAAGAGCATCTGCCTTTGCTGTGGAAGTGGTGAGTCGCAGTTATAACTGCTATGCAATCAGCTTGGCCTTATGACTGCTCAGTAATTAACTGTATGCATTATGATTACATTCAGACCACGAGGCAATGAATGAATAGACTATTAAGTACAGGGAAAGGAACCATGGCCATTATGGATGTCTGTGGAATAACTGAGCAGATGGAGCTCAGTGGCAGGCTCAAATCTTATAGAAGAATGTAGTTCACTTGGGCATAGCATGCATTAACAAACAATGTTTTTAATGAATTCACAGATGCCGAGAGAACTAAGAGCTAATGCACGATGGGTACTAGGGACCAGCCCTACTAGGGCAAAGAGTCAACAGAGCAAATTGGAATTATGATATTTAATTAAATTCAAACACAGAAAAAGAAGAATAAAGATAGCATTACCAGACCTAATTTAAATAAAAGAATATCATTGTGCAGTGTGGAAAAGGTTGCAAGCCACACTGTGAAATCCTTATGGGGGAATTAATGATGATTGAGTATGTTTTACTCAGAATTAATTTCAGCCATCTTGGACTCATATAAACTCAGTTACAGTTGATTTGACACAGAACATTTCACATTTTACTCTCTCCCAATCTGGAAATAGATGATAAATGGTAAGTGGTTGGCATTTATATGGTGCCTATATCCAAAGCACTGTACAATTCATGCTCCTCATTCACCCATTCATACACACATACACCAACGGCGATTGGCTGCCATGCAAGGCACCAACCAGCTCATCAGGATCAATTGGGGGTTAGGTGTCTTGTTCAGGGACACTTTGATACACCCAGGATCAAACTGGCAACCCTCAAACCGGCGACCCTGTGATCTGCCCTGACCTCCTGAGCCAATATCGCCCCTGGATCATGTTAAAGGTCCAGTCATCCCACCAGAATATGCCAATCAATGCCCAAATGTATATTTATGGATAATGTCCAGAAAGAAAAAAGAAGTCAACATGCTTAGACAAAAAAGTAAAAAAATAAAATAAAATAAAAAGATACCAGTTTGTGTGTGTCTGCATACACTGGATTATTTTTAAAATGATTAGGAGAAAACGACCATCTGAGACTGGGAGTTACAGGAGGAACCTGAAAGTCATGCACACAGCCAGAAGTGATGAGTCGGCATTTTCTCTCAGCGGGCGGAGTGAAGGGAGATCACAACTGGACAGCATCAGACTGTGAAACTCTCATCTCTCCTGGCTGCAGGGTGCGAGGCGATGCTGGCAGCCTCGCGCGAGCTCAGCAGCTGAAAACAACATCGCCCGGGCACACGCAGGAACAGGACAGGGACTGTGAAGCCGAGCTGCAGGACCACAGACCAGGGAGATTACTCTCAGCACCCAGGGGACAAGCAGAAGTGGGCAGCTGTCTGTCAATGAAGTATGTGAATGATCGAATGATTATGAACAATAAGGCCATTGAAAACATGTACATACAAACATGTATGTACATATCTTTACATTAATCACATTAATGGCATTTTGGCAGACGCTCTTATCCAGAGCGACGTACAGTTGATTAGACTAAGCTGGAGACAATTCTCTCCTGGAGCAGTGCAGAGTTAAGGGCCTTGGCCCAACAACTGCGCGGATCTTATTGTGGCTACACCGGGATTAGCAACCACCGACCTTGCAGGCCCCAGTCATGTACCTTAACCACTATGCTACAGGCTGCCATATTCTTTGATGAACCTATAACAGACGTGGGAACAAGGACAGGCCGTGAGTTTGAAGCCAAGATCACAAAGATGACACATCTGATAAACATGATTATTACACAGTGTTTATGAGATAACTCTTATCGACACGTCACAGCTACTAAATCTCAAGGCTGACCCTGAATGTGGACTTTCAGGCCTTAATAATGGTAGATTTTATTTAAACAGAACATTATAAGCTTGATCTGTATTGTGACATTGCTAAGTCTGTGCTGCCCTGTACATGGAAACTGTATGCCCTACAGATTGCCCCATTATGAACAGAAAATGAAATCCAAGAGCTTAGCAGATTTTGCTCAATTACTGCTGCCAATGACCCCCTGCTTTCAAAGGTGGTATTTCTTTTGTCTTATAGCACCCTCTTAAGGACAAAGTTGGTAATATCACTCTTTGTGTTATACAATCTGAAGCCCAATTGATTTGTGATGGTGCTTTGAATAAGCACGATATGAAACTGGAGTGTACTATTTGTTCTACTTTGAACTGGCTTATCTTGTAAGACTGTTAACTTAAATTACTGCAATAATAAAAATATATTAAATAAGAACTTACAGATACAGTTATAAATAGTAGACTGACCATACAGTAATGCTGAAAATTCCATCGGGTACTCTCCATACAGGGGAGCTTGGTTACTGTCTTTCTGATAAAATTTGCAGTCTAGAATAAATATGTCTAGAGGCAGTCAAAACATGCAAATATAGTTTATGTACTCCAAAACTGCTAGGAAGTGTTGATCAGTGTCACTGATATTGCTAAATATAGGTAACATCCATAGTGAAGCTGTTACATTAAACCTCATACACCCATATTATAAAAGCCCTAGACCTCATGGCTATGGCTTTCATAATAGGCACATTGTATAGGTTTTTGTTTAGTGCAGAAGCCGGATCAGTTTAAATAAGCCTGTGTATTGCTGTCATCCGGTTCTGCTCTGACGCTCTACAGATGGTCCTGCGTCTCTGTGACTTCCCCACTGGGACAGATGAAGACCGTGATGAGCGGTAACCCCTGCTGATTTTCCAGCCTCTCTTCTCAACAGTGGCTGCCTGCGCTGGAATTTAAATAGATCATTAGAGCAAACATGCACAGAGATGTATAGATCCTTCTATATTCATGAGAATATAATTACTGAAACATGTTAAAACAGTCAATTTCCCCCAACACTCAGGAAGGCGGTTATAAATTCAAAAGGTCATCGGTCTTGTTGACATGTATTTCATATTCAAGATTTGTATTAATAAACGTCTTGATTTACTTTCCGCTGTATATTTTGAATGTTAGGCTTGACTGAAATCTTCCGTGATATATAGTATTTATTACGGACAGAACCGCTGTGTAGCGATGCCGTGTACGTTTGCGGATCATTAATCCACTGAGGAGGTAAGAGAGAGTGACGTGGGTGTGTCTCTTTCACAGAGGCGTTTCTGTATCAATAAGGCATCCATTTTATCTGTAAACTCAGTTCACCTCTCATGAATACCCACTCTAGCACGAGTGAAAAAACTGCTGATGACATTCCTCTTCCTCCCGCTGAATGGGAGACAAGCCTACAGATCATCACTCAGCCCAGCGCCGTAGAGGCCTGCGACTGTACTTTTCTCAAGAACCGAAAGGCGTCTGAAGGACATTGCAACAACATTACCACAGAGTCTTATGACCTGCACTGCATAATGGCAAGCCTAATCGTCTTAGCCGACCAATAATGTTCCCACAATATTGAAACTCAATGTTTATATAGCATTACTGAAAACAGTGGAAACATTACGCTGCATCTCGGAAGATTAGATTTAGCATTATGTGTCAGAATAGGACGGATGTCACGAACGCGCCACTTCTGTGAGACGTTCCGTGACTCACCCACTTAGGACTCCCATTTTAAAGCGAGTTTCATAAACAGCCTGCAGAGTCCTTATGCAACCCTTCCCCCGCTGTAGCTGCAAGCCCACTCTTTATTTAGTATGGCTGTACAGTCTGTCTCGCATTGATGTGTGTGTGTGTGTGTGCGTGCGTGTGGGTGTGTGTATATGTGTGGCTGTTTGTGTGGTGTGTGGGAGAGATATTCTCATTGAGAGCGTTTGTGTCTTTGTCTTTCTGTCTCTCCTTCTGTGTGTATCTCAGTGTGTTTGGTGAGGGGGTACATATGTGTTTGTTTATGTGTGAGTGACAGGGTCATCAATCTCAAAACCAAACTCACAATTGACCAGGCCATTCATGGTCAATGAAACTAGGGAGATTCAGGAGTAAAAAGCCACAGTGTTTATTTTCAGCCTGTTTATGCAGTGTATCTGTTTGCCTATGTGGTCATTTCTCCATCATATGCACGCACCAGTGTATTGGTAAGAGGACCATCAGTTCCACTGAATTCACAATGTTGATCACAACATTTCCTGCCCCCACCTGCCTAAGATTGACCTCAGAAGGACGATCTGAAAGCTTTTCAGTTTTCTGAAAGCCTAAGTTTGCATAAATATTTATGCTCAGAAACATTAAGTCAAAAGAACATAAACATGTTGCCATGCCATGCCATGCCATTGCCATGCCAATAATGTAATGTTGTACGCCATAAAAAATAACACATTGCACAATTGATATGAAATAACTAAAAGAATGGGAGTGCTTAAACGTCCAACATTTTACATATACAGCAATTGCTAATGCGAAATATATATAGATTTAACTGGTTATCTTATCTGTCTGCATGTTGTCATCAATTGCATTTAATACTGTCCTCAATATGTCAGGGGCTTCTTACAGATCATGTAATTACAAATACTTTTTACAGATGCAACAAAGAGACATACAGTACATGCACATTATCTTTACTGTACATACTGCCAGTAAACATACAGCCACTGAATTAGATCCTTAGGACTGTTTACAAAGAGATAGACCTCTCTTAAGTGTATATATTAGCCCTCTGGCCTAGCGTATTTTCTTGTCGAGGGGAGTGATTGGCCTGCTCCTTGGCCTCTCGGGAATAATGAGCCGGAGCTTTCTTTTCGGAGAGCCATCCGAGGGAGGCAAGTATTCTTGGAGAATAATGGGATGCGATGAGCCTGGCTTCATGCTGTTGTTGTTGGAGAGGTTTTCCGCGTCCAAAGGGTTAGTGGGTCCAGGCCCGCCCGCAGTCATTTGATCTGAGACCGGCTGTGTATCTGGAGCAGCCAATGGGTCAGCAAGTGAACTTCCGTCCATGTCTGCATGTGCAAGTGGCTCTGTGTATGACTCTGGAATTGCAGGGCCTACACCGGCTTGTGGGCTGGTACCTGGAATGTCCGTCATCATTGCCCCATCTGAGGTGTCTCCTTGAATGCTGCCAAGCGGGGGAGTGCTCTCCTTTTTGGATTCTCCCTCCACAGTCGATGTGTCCATGAACTTGCTCCCTGGTTCCTGATTAGGTAGCATGTCAGTGCTTCCTTGGTCAGACAGTGGTTTTGGTTCCTCCTGCCCTAGGTCCATTTCTGGGATGTGCTGTCCTTCCTGGTCCCCCCGTGTTGGTCTTACAGGGCCAGGGCTAGATTGCTTGGTTCCACCCTCCACAGACATTGTGTCTGCCAATTCTCTCCCCGTCTCATCTGCAGTGAGAGCTGTTGGTTCTTGGATGATACTTGAATCTTCACGAATAGACTCTGTGCTCCCGCTTCCTGCGTGAAGTAGAGGTTTTTGTCCCACAAGTGCCTCTCGAAGGTCCAGCATGTGAGCATGCTGTGCTTCTTCAGTTGGACTTGTATCGGGAAAGTTCACTCGGGTTTGGAGTACAGCTGAATTCAGAGAGGGCACAAGTGGCCGTTCCTCACCCTCCTTTAACTCCAGGTTGGCTGGTTGGTCCTTATTTGCGACCTCTTTGGGTGACATTTTTTGTAAGACCGGCACACCACCGCTACCTAAAGGCTCTTCATCTTTTAACTCCAGTGTTCTTGCTGCATCATTTGAATTGTCTTTAACTGATGTTTGGCATATGATGTTCACAGTCTGGGGCTGTTTTCTCCACTCTGGCTCTGCTGAACCTTCTTGACTGTCTCTGTCGGTCTCTGGAGAGTTCTTACCCCTCTTTGAGGACTTAGAAAGTGACAGTGAATTTTCTTCCTCTGACTTCACAAGGTTTGCCTGATGCTCCATTGCATCATCTTCCATTGACAATTCCTTTTGTCTTCCTTTCTTGGTACGTTTCCTTTGAGGAGTGTGTGATTCCGTTATCTCTTGATCAACACCATCTAAATCACGTGGTCTCTTTTCAGTATGGTTAACTTTATCCATTTTTCTGGAGGTCTTAGGCCTGGAAGATTTAACCCTCGGTTTGGAGAGGTCACGTGATTGTTCAGTAGAATTTGACTGGATGAGCTTCTTTGCATGATCAATATTGTCTGTCTTGGATACCTTACTACCTTTTTTCTTTGTTTCTGACACAGCATGGCTGTCCCTGCTGTTTTTAAATTTGATCTTTCTATCTTTCAAAATCAGCTTGGATTTTTTAGCCACTGTGCCAGCTCTTTCTAATTTTGACTGCACATCCTCCTGGTTGTGGTGCTCTCTGGGGTGGACTCTATTTTTCCTAAAGGGAGTCAGGTTGAGCTTTACTTTCAATAAACCATTTGACTGAACTCTTTGCTTGTGTCTTTTTAAATGATCTCCTTTCTCGTGCTTGTTGCTTTTGCTGGCCCTGTGCTTTTCTTTAAGCTTGTACGCACCTGAGCTTTTCACCTTATGATCTTTGACCTTAAGAGATTTCTTCTTTGGGGCAGATATCATGTGTTTTTCAGACCCTGTTAAGTTGAAAGTAACAGTCCTCTGCAGGGGTATATTCATTGCAGGATTCCTTGTATGAAGTTGTCCACCATAACCCTCCACACCTGTATGGCTTTCTGTGTCATTAAGTCCTCTCTCTCTGTGTGGTTGTGCGTTTGGGTTTGGTTCAGACAGTCCCTTCCTTGTATACCTAGTCTCGAGAGTTCCCTCAGTGGTGGTCTCCGTTTCGGCAGTTCTGACTGTGCTCCTAGCTTGCCTGTACTCGTGGGTTTTGAGACAGCGCGAGCAGTGGACCGTGAGATAGTCTGGCAGAGTATGAATGGTCTGGGTGTGGCCATTACGGCGGGAGTAACTGCCAACTATGTCCCTGTTAGTTCTGTTTGTTTGCGTTTCGCCATGTGTTGCACTGTATGGAGTGGGTGCTTTTCTGTGGGAGGGTGGAGAGTGGCGAATCTGACTCAGTGGTTGTTTTTCTCCTATAAAATGCTCCAAATCCATGTGATGGTACAGAACATCCTCTTGTCTGCTAAGAAAGCTTTGCCCACCTTGTCTCCTCTGATATTGCCTCTGACTTCCTAAATCTGTAACGTAAGACAAAAATAGATGGATGGATAAACAAAGTAAATGCAACCACCAAAACAATTCCCTATATTTAGAAGTACAACCTTGATCCTAGCTATTATCTTTGATCCAATATTCTTCTCTCCTTTGACTGAGAAAAACAGGCATTGTTATCACCTCATTTGGCCATAAGGTATTACTGTATCGTTAATGAGTAATTATTCACAATCATCTTTAAATCATTGCTTTAAAAAAAAGCTATTCAGAATTGTAGGGACAAAGGCAGGTTATATAGCATCTGTTTCCTTTGATATGAGAGGAACATTAATTATGTAGTCCCCAATGTCCAGTTCATGATCTGCATATGAACATGGATGACTAATAGACCTTTTATGATTTTAACAGCCTTCCCCTCTTGTGCCTTGGTGGTGGAGCTTGGCTGTTGCCTGAGTGATGCTGCGACACACACACACACACACACACACACACACACACATATATACACACACCCCGTCTGCTAACCATGCCCGCCCCAGTGCTCACCAGGACTGCAGCGATGGCAGACAAAATGGTGCTTGGGAATAGCTGGCCCCATGCCAGATGGGACCCCCTCTCTGAGCCAGGGCCTCTGGTTGGACAGCACCATGCTGTTCGGACTCATCAGTTTGGTCTCCTGCCCTGGGTGGGTGATGGAGAGGACCTGCGCCTTGTTATCCCCGGTGAAGCTTAACTCTGGCAACCCATGATTTTGGATGGTCCCACCAAGGTGAGCATCTCCTTCATCATCCCAGTTCCTGTCCCTCCAAGCACCCAAGGCTTTTTTTAGCTCCAGTTTGGTGTAGAAAATGTATAGGACACCAACTGTTAGTGCCACACCACCTGCAATTAATCAAGACAGACATGACTTTGGCTAAATCTTATATTATGCTACTTCGTGCCACATCACATTGAGAGAGAGTTTAATTTACAGTAAATATCATTGTATAGCCTAGTATTAATTCAACTCTAGCACATTGGACAGACTAAAATGTACTCTATCAGAGCTTAATTTACACTAACCACTTGCTGTGTAATAAAATCTACAGTATAATGAGAAGAGCTTGAGTTTGGATTGAGTTGAGACATGCTGATCCCACAAAAAATCCCAGTCCATGTTTATTGATTTATTTATTTTCTCTTTAAAGTGTGAAATGTGTATTTTTAATCAATTTACAGCTCTATTTCAGCTGTCCACCTTAATAATGTTGCTACTGTTCAGAATCTGGGACTAAACTTGTTGTGTTGAACTTCTATGGAGAATGTATTACTTGTTAAAATGTAACATAATATTGTTGGGGGAATGTAATAACTGCAAGGTCTTCAACCTGGGTAGCACATAAGCAAAATATTGCCTGAGACTCCCTTTCATGCACAACAGTATGTTAACTACAGTTAACCCCTGAAGAAAAAATGATGAATTACTTTCAATACTCCTAAATAAAATTAGGCATACTGTAGCAGATACGAGTAATCAAAATATTTTTCATGATTAAAACCACAAACAAACAATAATGGCAACTGCAAACCGCAAACCACAATATCAAAAATATTCCAGGAGGCATTCTGTCACCATGCAGAAGCAAGCAATTATTGTTTTAACAGTTATGAAAAGGACAATTTTCCATTTTCTACCCATTCATTTGAGTTCACTCTCTTCCAAAGAGCACCATTGTAGAAGTGCCAGGAGCACCTTACCGGCGAAGAAGAACAGAGCAGCCAAAGTGACATCTCTGGCATACTGCCGGGCCGAGATGCTGCCCTTGGTCGCCACGACCAGGGTGATGTTCTTGTTGGGCGGTACGCAGTTGGCCTCGGTCAGCTGCAGCACGGTCTGCACGGCGGGGTTGTCGGCGTTCAGGCAGACCAGCTGCCGGCCGTTGTACAGGACCTTGTCCGGGGCCTCCATGTAGCTGCTGAGGAAGGAGGACAGCTCCTGCAGCTCGCAGGTGCAGTTCCACTGGTTGTGGTCCAGGTGGAGCGCCGACAGCCAGGAGAGGTAGGAGAAGGCGTCCGGTGCCGTGCGCAGGTTGTTCCTGGACAGGTCCAGCCGGCGCAGTCGAGGCAGGGCCCGGAAGCTTCCGCGGCCGACGTGCGTGATGAGGTTGTCCGACAGGTCCAGCGTCTCCAGGCTGTCCAGGTTGGAGGACTGGAAAGTGGCGGAGTCCAGCCTGGTGATGAGGTTCACCTCCAGCTGAAGAGTCAGCAGGCTCCTGGTGTGGCGGAACCAGCCGCCGTTGATGACCCGGATCGCGTTGTTCCCCAGCCGTAGGATCTCCAGGCTCTGGAGCGGGCTGAAGGTGGAGCGGAATATGGACGAGCTGGTGATGAGGTTGTGGTCCAAAAGCAGGACTTTAAGGACCGTGAGGTTCTGGAAGGCACTTTCGGTGATGTTGGTGATGGCGTTGTTGCTCAAGCCCAGCAATCTCATGTTTGACAGGTCCGAGAAGTTGCCGCTGTCCACGATGTCGATCTGCCCATCTGTGAGAATCAAGACCTTAGTGGTCTCGGGAACTCCTGGAAATGAAAAGAAAACAAACGGAGCTAGACACACGGCATTGCTACCTGCGTACACGTTACATATTATTATCATGCCTATTTTCAGTGGGGTTGTGACAGTCACCCTCACCTATGATGTTGGAGAGCTTCTGGCAGATGATGGCATCCTCTGAACACACGACACAGGAAGCAGGGCAGGAAGTGATGTGCCTGACATATGTGGATGACATCAGCAACACAAGGAGAAAACCTAGAATTTACACGTCAAGGGAGAGACTTAGTTTACCTGGTGATGTGTCGACTTCCAGCAATCATCAACAAGTCACATTTGTATATTAAGTATATTAATTTGTAGGATTATAGCAATGGAAAGAATACAATGACTAGCAGCATAGCTAAAATAACATGTCCAACAAAGCACGGCAATAATGTGTTCTAATATCAAATAATGTTGATAGTGAAGAGAATCTCTAATCTAATAGAAATAATTATATTTTTGGTGATTATGCAGTTTTTGTGAAACATGGCAGCTGAGCTCAGGCTAGCGGGAACTTACCGCTCATGGTTTGCTATTCAAAGTGTTGCATGGTGCCGTGCGTATAGTCTCACATTAAGAGTCGGCGGCCTTTCACACATGAAGCTGTGGGCATCATCAGTTCTCCTGAGGGTGGCAGTAGAACATGCATTGTAGAGTACAGTAGACAACCGCTTACCACATAAAATCACAAATATGTGATTTGAATGTTCTGAAGTAATAATTCTTATACAATCACTACTGTTGAATTTTGAAGAACATTCCAAAAAAACTCTTCAAAGGGTTAATCAATTCTCAATTATTGTATTTCCCATGTCAATATTGTCAGATTCAGGATATAATATGTACAAACTATGTAAACTAATGGTACAGTTTTGTGTGGAAAATACTGGGTCACTTTTAAACTATCTCCCCCTCCTGTCGAAGGGCTTTGTGTGTGTGTGTGTGTGTGTGTGTGTGTGTGTGTGTGTGTGTGTGTGTGTGTGTGTGTGTGTGTGTGCGTATCTGATTAGCATTAACAGCAGCAGCTTCCTGTCTCCCTCCCACTCCTTGGCCTGTTTAATTGTGCAGAGTGGGATGACAGCAGCCACTTGGCAGTGCTGTAGCTGCCACAGCCCACTCTCAGTGCCCAAACCGCACTGCTGTGAACTCCGGGGGTGAATCACATCATATGCTCATCCTGGAGCCCAGTGGTTCTCACACTGTTTTTCTGCACAGTCTCCCCGGTCCTGACAACTAAAGATGCTCTGGGAAGTAATAGGACTGGCACACATGAATATATTTATATTAGCCAAGGGGAAGGAATGCATCAGGTTTTCTATTTGAAAGCATTTGAGGCCATTGGAATCTGAAGTAATTAAATTAATTACTTCAGATTAATTTAATTCAAGTACATTTTTATGTTGGCTCTGGTTAGCATAGCATCAGCTAGGCTAGGAATTTAATCGAAACCCACAAGAAACTTTGGGAAAATATCAACATGACTCCCAGGGATACTGTGAACCAAACTCGACCCAGATGTTGCAAACTTGTAAAAGTTCACTTAGCATCAGACAGGCCTTCTTTTGGCCACCCTGCCAGTCCCGTTTTGCCAGGATTTAGTGCAAGACAAGCAAACATGATAAAACATGTATGCGTCTTCGCCCATTACCTCCTCTAGTTGCTCATTGCGTATTTACCTGTTTTGCCAACGCCCTAAGGAGGGGACACATAGCAACGATAATCACATAAGCAGTGAGATGCGGAAGACGTCTTAGATTTGTATTTTTAAAATGGTGTTCTTGGAAATAGTACACCTGCCAGGTGGTGCGTCTGCTAGGCAGGGCAGCTGTCAGGTGATGCTGTGAAGTCTGTATCCACTAATCAGCCATAGGCTGGTGTATCCAAGCATGCACCTACAATCCACACAGGGCGTGAATGCCAGCCAGCAACAATTCTCAATGTCAATATATACATGCTGAAACAACCCAGAGGTAATCCTGGTAAGCCTAATAAAATGATGGAGAATATCTTTAGTGGGTGTTGTTGTCATTTTTCAAGAACTGCAACATTCCAGCCACTACAGTCTAAACCAAAAACCCATGCCTCCGATTTCAAAACACTGGAGAGCATAAAAATACTGTAATAGTTATTACGGTGGTTAAAAGTACCTGCTGATGCTGATAAAGTAACTGTAAAACTGCTGAAAAACTGCTACTGCTAAACCTTGCTACACAAAGAGAATGTCTTCCGCCAAAGAAAATATAATAGGCTTACCCCATTGCCAGGAACTCTTGTATATCACGTGTAACAGCTGTGGTTTACAGACCGCCTGTATTGCAATGGCCCCATTACATTCCCAGGTATTATCCCAGGTATTATATGGGAATCTTCTCAAGGGCCCCAAATGTATATCAGAGCATTCTGATCCCGATCATGAAGGGTCTGTGTAAGGTTACCAACGGAACAGAGCATGCTCAGTTCAGAGAGTGTTACCTGAGCTTGCAGACCGGTGACATCACCATCTCGTGCCTAGCTTGACGGCCAGGATGACCAATGCACGTCTCATCCAATCAACGAACAGCCTTAAGGGGTGCACTTCCCCGCCACCGCCGGGCAGCAGTGTAGGATAACAGTTAGGGAACCCAGCCTGCTTGCAACAGTTGATGCTTCAATTCCCAACTGCCACTGCAGCCTTGAGCAAGGTGCTTAACCTGAATTGCTTCAGTAAAATATCCAGGCGAACAAATGGATTTTATGTGAAAAGAATGTAAGCTGTGAAAAACACACTGGATAAAAGTTATGGCCAAACAAATTGCAAGACATGTTGTGTTTATTCTTTGACTTGCCAAAGTGAAGTTTCATTATAGGCTTTTAGTGCTTGATATGAAAATATATTATGGGAAACAACATTTGTACTGCACATTTATGCATGCTATTGTGATCTGTATTATAATACCTTGATCATGAATTTCATGGTTGCATAGACTAGACCACATACACACTTCTGGAGTGGAAATAAAAAAATGGTCTACAGTTTTCACAATCCTCGGGATAGAAGAAGAGAAAAAGGGACAAAAACTGAATACTACCTATTATCTATCTAACTATGGTGCCTAAACGGAAGAGATATTTATTCTAGACAGAACTGCTCAAAAAGCCTTCCCGGGACTTATTAGTGGCCACTTCCATCCTAAAATCCAAAACAATCCTTCAGCAACACTAAGAACCTGAATAATGTAGAAAATAATTTTAAAACAAGTGATGGAAAAAGATTTAATTAATCCTTGACACACTAAATTCTAAGTAAAACAGAACTTCAGAAGAAGGCCTTCACTTGCTGTAGTGCATTTCCACTTAAAAGCAACAGAAGCGGCCTATTCAAAGCAGCTTTGCTTTGCAAAAATATTGCAATATTAATCAAAATACAGTAGACAAAGCTAGATATGTTTCAACACACAAACATATATTAGCTGTAATAGCAGCATTTATGTTTAAATATAAATATATAAAGTGTATTCCTTTCTGGTTGATACTCCATTCATCAAAAGATAAAAAATAATCTAAATACTGTATTCCTATGACACTGATGTCTGTTTTGTCAACAGCTGTCAACTACATACAAGTACGTTGGATATGACTTGAGTATATGACAGTATACGAGTGAGATGTGCTAATCATGCACAATAATTCCATTCAAAAATCAGTGTCGAACATTGAAATACAGCTGGCATATTTGCCATACAGCTTAATATTACATTAAATAACACTTCTGAGGAGCAATCAAGACATTCAGAATGAACAGTTCTTTTCACACGCAGCAGTTCAAGTGAATGAAACCATTCAACGGACTGCATGCCACGCAATTTACCCTGAATCCGACTGGACCCGCAAGGGGAAAGTGTTCTACACAAATGCTTTTCTGCGATCGCACAAAGGGCCGTAATTTCGCACTGCGCGTTGGGTGTAGCTGTGACAGACACCCCCCCTCTGCTCCGTGCCGAAGGCTGGCAGGAGCTTGCTGAGACGACCGTTGTCCCGATGCTTCGCCCATACGGCGGAATGACGTTTTGCGCCGTGCTCTGGATATCAATTATTTCTGTTGCGGGGGCCGGGCCGGGCTTGGGCCTGTATCGCCTTTCAGGGCCTTGATGAAAGGCTCACTCCCCACCTCCTTTCAGTATGGAGTCCATCTCTCGTGTCAGGTCACCGTTGTCATTGGGACACAATGGAAACAATAAGAGGGAGACAAGATATGTGACCACTCGTACAGGGTGATGATCTGCCATCGCAAACGACTCTCTCTGTACAACCAACATTTTCACAACCGTTAGCTCATTTGAAACAGGTTACTGCTGGATAGCAGGCTGAGAGCTTTGACAACCCCCCCCCCCCCCCCCGCCGCTTCACTTTGTGATTTCTGTTGGGGACCATAGTTCTGCATGGTATTTACACATTACAGCTACACTATGTACAATTACAATTCCATAATGTACAGCACAAAAAAATATGATGTTGAGTTTTCTCAACAGGCCAAGTGGTCTGTGTCCATCTTCCCTTGCTGTGCCTTTGGGAATCACATGTCCTGAAAACACAAAATACAATCCATTAACAACAAAAATCATTTTAAACAAATTTAGGCTACAACATATATAGCTTAATTCTGCCTTTGGGATATAAAAACGTAAAATTCTATACAAATTTAAATGTAGCTCAGAAAATGAAATGATAAATATTTTTTACCTGTGTATCAATGTGTTGGAGCTTCTGATTGGAGGCTGTAAAGGCATTCTCTGCGATTGCTGCTGCTGCCTGCACATACGCGAGAGGGTTTTCTGTCTCACGGTCACTCCCTGCAAGTGTCTGCAGGCTCAGCCCCTCCCTCGCAATCGTTAGCGTGTAGCTTCCACTACGCCTAATCAGCGGCGGGGGGAATTTCGTTCCGATTCTGAGCTCCGTTTTGGAACGGAGCATGGAAGGTTCATCTCTGCTCTTTTTGGGGTGACAGGTTTTCTCCAGAACTGCTGCGTCCTGACCCTCTTTCTTCTCTGCAGTTGCCTCTTCCTCGTCCGCCATCATCATCATCCCCAGCTCCTCCTCAGGTCTGCCTTTAACCCCATCCGCCATGGATTCAGCCGCAATGCTCTCGACTTCAAGAGCAGCACTTCCTGGCTTGTGTGAGCCCAGGCCTTCCCCGTTTGATGTCTCACTGCCCTCCCTCCCAGTCTCTGTGTTGTTTGTTGTGCCTTCTTCCTGACCGTGTGGATCTCTGCGGTCTGTGTGCACCCAAGAGTCTTCCAACTTGCCTTCACTTCCTTCTACGTCACACTCAGTCACATTAGCTTCCACTCCTGGGGTTTCTTTCTCGGGCTCTTCAATTTCTTCTTGTCGTTTGGTCTGAGCACTTGACTCATCTTCCGCTTTCATCTCCAGTCCATCATCTGTGACGTCTGATTTAGACACCCTCGTCTTTTCCTGCAGCGTTGAATTGCCAGGACTTTCATCTGGGAGACCCTTAGTGTCAATATTTACCTCATTCCCTCCCGCCTTTGTTCCACCCTCAGGCTCTACTGCAGCTCTGACCTTTTGCTCTTCTCCGGCGTCTTTCATGTCAGCGTCACCCCTAACAACGTCAATACTGTCTCCAGGTACCTCAGTTTTGCCGTCTCTCTCTGCACTGTCTGATGCAGGGTTGCCCTCTCCTGGTTTCAATTCCACTCCACCGTTCTCTTCATTCAACGACCCGTGCTCATCCGCCAACGGCCCTGTTTCCACTCCTCCTGTAGTCCCCACTGTCACGCGTGCAATTGAGGATTCTGCAGCCTCCTCTACTTCTCTTTGCCCCAGTGTATCTCCGTTCTTCATGCCACTCCCTGTGTGCTCTATGTCTACGAGTGTCCCTTCGGTCATGTCCAGAGTCTCCTCTGACAGAGACTCAGCTTCCGGAGCTGTAGCTGGGGTCATATCTGTCTCAATGGACTGGGATTTGCCCTCAATTTCTTGGTCTGTGGTTTGCTTTGCTTCCGTCTCACTCTTGGGCTCTTCCCCAACTGGGGTCTTCTCAATTCCCTCTCCTGTTGATCCCATCTCTCCTTCACCAATCTCGGTTCCTAAACCATTTGCCTTGCTTTCACTCTTGGGCTCTTCTTCCACTGGGGTCTCTTGAACTTCATCTCCTGAGGATCCCAGTTCAGCATACATCACTTCCACCTCTCCTTCCTTAATCTCAGTTTCTAACCCATTTGCCTTGATTTCTGGGTCCCGTACATTCTCCTCCTCTTTTACACTCATCTCTTCACTCTCGAGTCCCTCATCTTTCTCGCAAACACTGGACTCAGTTTCCCCTTCTGTGTTCTCCTTTTCTGTTACATTACTCCCACAAATGCTTCTCTCGGCTTCTTCCACAGTAATGTCTGCAACCTCACTATCCTCCAACATAGTTGTGATTTTCTCATATTTATCTTGGCCTACTTCTGTCTTAGTATCAGACTCATCCCCGTTGCCTCCTTCTTCAGCACCAGGCTCTGATTCTGCAGTGGAGGCTTCATTTACACCCACGTCTGGCGTCATAGTCCCCACAACCTCTTCCTTATCATCATTAACTAATGGATCCATTTTACCATTATCTTCCCCTTCCATTGCTTGGCTTAGTTTCTCTTTGTTTGTGTCATCAGTCATTTCCGTTTTGGACTCAGTGTCTCCCGTCCCAGTCTGTGATTCCCCTTCCTCTTCCTGCTCTTCATCGTTAGCCTTTTCCACTGTAGTCTCTGTCTCCTCTTTATTTTCTCCCTCAGTGCCATCCTTTCCTCCAGCCATCATTTCTGCCCCTCCATTCAAGGTGTCAGTTATTTCGTTTATTGTGTCAGTTATTTCTTGCTCAGATTCCGTCTCCTCTTCTGCATTACTGATCTCAGTGGCCTGTGCTGAATGTTCTGCTCTGATTTCAGCCACTGAGACTGCAGCGTCTACCAGCACTTCCGTCTCCCCTGCCTTTTCTACCATCTCCTCTTCCTCACCAGTGCCCTCTGCTCTCACATCCTGCTTCTCTAAGATGGAGGCAGTGGCTTCATTAGAGGTAGTGGACACAGAGTCCTCTTCTATCCGTCTCTCAGTCTCACACTTCGCTTTCTCTTCTTCCACTACCTGCAGTGTGGGGCTTGGTCCTTCGGTCAGGGCCCCACCATCTTCTGCCACCTGGTCCGTCAGATTTCCTTCTCCTGCATTGGTGCCCACCTTCACCGTTTCAGCGGGATTGGTCTGTGACTCTGTCCCTGTATTACTATTTCCACTCTCTTGTGCTTCCTCTTTAGACTCTTCCCCCTTCTCCATTGGCTCTTGTGCCTGAAGATCTGTGTCCTCTATTGCCCCCTCCATATCAGGATGCACCTCCTCTGTCCCTTGGCCTGGTTCTTGTTCTTCGCCCATTTCCAGAGTCCTGAGCTCTCCATTCAGTGGAGCCAGATCCACATCGGAAGTATCCCCTAATTTCCCCTTCTCCCCTTCCATATCAGGGTGTGCATCCTCTGTTTCTTGGCCTGGTTCTTGTTCTTCTACAATTTCCACAGACCTGAGCTCTCCATCCAGTGGAGTCAGATCCACATTGGAAGTATTCAGAGCTCCATCGCTGCTTGTAGCCTTCCCCCCAGCATTCTTCTCCTCTGCAACAGCAACTGCCTCCACACCTGGGGAACACAGACAGGAGTTTAGGGTTTTGGAGTAAAGGAATGTTTTTGCATTTTGGTATGTCTGTTCATGGACTCTATCAATTGTATTGCCTTAAATATGTGTCACACATGGGGTGGCAGACTTCCTAAGCTTCCTAAGGAACACCCCCATAGTCCCTGCTAGTCGCAAGCTATTCCATGCATTATCAACTCTGTGCAAATAAGTATTTTATGATATCAATGTGAAATGTACCTTTAATTTACCTTCTCCTGATATAACTCATAATCCTCTGCATAATCCTCTGTAATCCACTACACTAGCCCATACAATGTAGCATTTCCAGACGTTGTTATTAGGACACTATCAGAAATAGTCATACCTGTTTTAGTTTGGTCCGGCTCCGGTGTTCTGTCTGGGTCCGTGGTGGGTGGCTCATCTTGATCAGAGCTGCTGTCACTCATTTCTAGTTCTGAGCCGAAGTGGGTTTCCTTGGTTACGGCTGCAGTGAGTTGCTCCTGCACCGACTTGGCTTGGGACAGGCAAGGGGAGAACAGAGAGAAGTGCAGTAGTAAATATAATTGTGTCATCATGCTGTGAAACAGATCCCTCACATAAACAAGACATAGTGCTGCTAATGTTAATCAATCACAAAGGTTTAATGGCAATAACTGAAACAGAAACATATATATATATTCAAATTAATCAGAGACTTAATTAGGTTACTGTGTGTGAATTTTACATTATGTCTTTGCCACACATTCTATACTGTCCAGCAGATTATTAAAGATTCTGATATCATCCAGCCCAATATTTCTGAAAGCCTGACGTTACACAATACTTAGAAGTTACCCTGCTGTCCATGCACCCTGCGTTTGGTGGCGTGTTTCTCCTCTGAAGGCAGGCTGCTGTCCGACTCCTCCAGGCTGGTCTCGCTTGCCTCACTTCCATGGACCTCATGTGTCTCGCTGTCCAGGTCTGTCACTGAGGCGGGGGGAGAGTAAGCGTTGGGCTGCTCTTCGGCTTTCCCAGAAGTCCCTGTGCCCAGGTACTCTCCTTCCTTTGGCTTCTCTCTATGTGGAGTTGTAATAATAATAATACATTATTATTGTGAAGCACTTTTCCCATGCACAAACAACTGTACAGTACAATACAACGAACAATACAGAGTGCAACATAAAGAGCAGGAGTGAAATAACAAAAGCAAAACAATGAATACAATATGAAAGCAACCAGGAGAAAAAAAAACATAACTAGACAAACAGAAGAGCATACTAGGTACGACAACCAGTGTTACAAGCTGTCCTAAACAGGTAGGTTGTTAACAGTGTTTGAAAAGAGTGGACAGTTAGAAGACCTAATGCACGCAGGAAGGTCATTGAAAAAAGCCTGGGCACAGCGGTGTCAGGCTTGTCACCCATCAAATGGAGTTTGGAAGAGGGTATTTACAATACAGTTATTTAGCTGAAGTGAATTACAGTTGATTTGACGACGCAGGGGCCAATCCCCCCTGGAGCAATGTGGGGTTAAGGGCCTTGCTCATGGGCCCACATATTGTGGTTACACAGGGGTTTGAACCACAAACCATAGTTCAAACCAAGGACCCAGTCATGTACCTTAGCCACTAGGCTACAGGCTGCCCTATTAAGCGTACCCTGTGGTGGTGTCACCTCCTTGGTGAGTGGATCTGGAGTATGGGTCGACTTCATTGTCCATCATGGCTTCCTTGACCTCCTCTGTCTCACTCTCTGGGTCTTCCTTCCTACTCCCTGAGAAGGGTGAGACACTCCCCGGGCAGACAGGTGATGATTTCTTCTTCTCTTCTGTAGAGCACATGTAGTGAGTTGCAATAATGGAACAGGTAATCCATTGTGTGAGTACTCAAAATAATATTTCAAGGCATGTCATTTAAAACAGACAATGAGTGCCATTAAACAGTCTATAAGTTACAAAAAAATTAAGATAATGAACAGTGCGTTGTCTTGGAAAATTGCAATAAAGCATTCATAAAATTATATATTTTTTGATAATCTCCTTATGACATTACCACAAGATTTAGCCCAGACATCATGTTTCACAGACACAGACTAAGCCTAGTGCTTGACTAAATAACATTTTTAATGGAGATTCTCAACACAAAACTCAATTTAGTCCAAGACTAATCTTAATCCATGTCCGTGAAACTGGCCCGTTACTTTTCCAAACAACCTTTTTTCTCCCAGTATAGTCTGCCGTTTAGTGGAGAATAAGGCAGAGAATACTCACCGGCTTTCTCCTCTTCCACCTCACTGTCAGAGTACCCGCTCTTTTCATCATCTTTCCCCTCACGGTGGTCGTCCTCCATCTTGTCCTCTTTGCTGAAAGAGTGGGAATCTCTCCCCTCCTCAGACAGGCCAGACGACACCCCATTCACCGCAGCGCTGCCTCTCGCGTCCTCCGCTTCTTCATCCACCCTCTCGTCTTCTTCCTCAAAGTCCTCCTCATACTCTGTAGATCAGGTGCATTTACGTTCATAAGGCAAGGGCACGTTTATTCATATAGCATATTTCATATACAATGATAATTTGACGTGCTTTACATGGGCATAAAAAGACAAAAAAGACAAGGCAAAATAGATACAATTTTAGAAGAATAAAATGATATTTAATTAAAAATTATACTTCGTAAAAGGTATAAGGACATTTAAGGAAAGAGATAGAATATCCAAATGAACACAGAGAACATTAACATGGCCGCACACAGATTGACAGCACTTGGTGATGTGAGTGTTTCACTGTACCATCTTGGGCTTTCTGTGCACTCTCCACAGGATGGTCCTCTCGAGCTGCAGTGGCCAGGGTGTGGTGCTCAGCCTGGCCCTGGCTGGACTGTAGCCCTGGGTGGAGCTGGGCGCGCTGACCTGAATCCTCTGCATCGGCCTTTCTGGCCACCCCAGACATCTGCAGGGACCTGCCTGCAGTGTCCGCGTCCCTCTGGAGCCTCTTCGGAGGCGGGGTCGGCTTCTTGTCCAAGCCCAAGGCTATGATGCACCTGGGAAAACACCGCATTGCGTCAAAAAGACTGCAGTGTAGAGTGTCCCCACAGCTACCTTGTGACCAAACCACAATCCCTGCTCAGACACGACTGTGGAACCCTTGAAAGGGCACTTTAAATCGAATGCTTAATTTATTTCCAAGCTGCCTAGAATAAGTGGTTATTAGAGGTTACAATGACCACAAATTCGACCCAAACCACTCGTTAGAAAAGACAAACAGAGGATATGTACAAGGTGAAGGAGCACTAGCTCAGCTCAAATACCGATTTGTTTTTGCCTTGTTTTTGCCATTTACTCGCGGTCATTTGATATTGTAGACTTCAAGAGCTGAAATGTTCAGTTTATTGCTACTAAACACAAATCCACAATTGCTAAGGGTGAGCTAAAAAACGTGTGGGTGATGCTCTGCTCTGGATATGCCCAGTCTCCCTAAATGCAGCCGTTTTTGTTGCGAGATGGGGAGGATTGCCCTCACTTGTAGCACGGGGAGGCGCCCTCCAGGACGGTGAATCCGAAATGGCCGCGTTTCCCTCCCAGACGGGAGCCCCGCCGGTGCCGGAACTCGCAGCAGGAGCTGAGTCGCTCCACCTGGATGCCATTTAGGAAGAAGGTGAGGCTGAACGGAAAGCCCAGGTGCCTTCTGGAGATGAACTGGAAGGCCTCTGTGAGACAGAAGAGCCCTGTTACCACCACCAGTGTATGCACGTATGATCCAGGTACATGGCTCAGGCAGTAAGAGCAGTTGTCTGGCAGTCGGAGGGTTGCCGGTTCGATCCCCCGCCCAAGCTGTGTCAAAGTGTCCTGGAGCAAGACACCCAACCCCCAAATGCTCCTGACGAGCTGATCGGTGCCTTGCATGGCAGCCAATCGCCGTCGGTGTGTGAGTGTGTGTATGAAAGGGTGAATGAGAAGCATCAATTGTACAGCGCTTTGGATAAAGGCGCTATATAAATTCCTACCATTTATGCGGGTATGTGCATTGTGACGTTGTTGGCAGGTGTGTTGTGTGATACAGCAGCTTGGTACCCGAGACAGATTATGCGGGAATATAATGTATGTCTTATCTCATCTTATCTTATCTATTCCCTGCGCTGCAGAATGTGGCGTCCCATAGAGACATCATCAACGGCGGTACAAACATGCACAGTATTAAACCATGACCTGGGAACACACAGCCAATGAAAAATGCATGATCCAGCCTGGCTCATTCCTCAAAACAAACAATCCAGTATCATCTCCTTTAAGCCCAGTCCTTAAGTACCTATTATGGGAAAACAGCTAAAACCATTCCCAGGTCAGTTAGGCCCACTTTCTTTTTCTTTTCCGTAGAAGGTTTTTAATTTTTTCAATACAGTTATTGTGTCATATTTCATGGCTAACCTCTGCTAAAACCTCTCTGAATTGCCTCCCACAGTACAGCAGGGGTCTTCCCAAGGGACACAGCCAGCCTGCTCACCTCCCTCTGCCAGCTTCCCCCTGTAGACACAGAGATTCTCCCCTCCGCAATGCTGCTGGAAGACCTTGACCTCGTCCCTCCTGTCCACAGTGTCAGGAGTTAGGTGGACTGCCTTTCCGTAGAACGTCATGGTAACCGACACGTTGCTGTGCACCGTTGTCTTGTGGAATCTAGAGTCCTGCTGTTCAAAGCATTCCAGTGACACAGAGGCAATCTTAAATTACCTTCCAGCACTGTAGAATATTTTTGTTCAAATTTTGTAAATAAAATGACTGCAAATCTGATTGACTTTTGGGGGTCATCAAAAGGGTGGTGAGCAGTACTACGCTATGTGTAAAGGTGTTATTCATTAAGCTGTGAATAGAAGGCAAGAACTTTACAGTCGTGAATTACACGGTGCTCGGTGGTGCTGATTTGTCAGGACCCTGGGGTGTTCGTGTAGTGCCAGAAGAGAAGCTGACCTTTGCGACTGCGGGAACGATCGGGGCAGTGGTGGGCCGCAGGCTTCTGCCTCGTGTCCTTCCATTGGCAGTGCCTTTGGAGCTCCTCTCGTTCCTCTTGACTGGAGGGGGTACTGGCGTCACATAATTGTTGATGACTGGAAGTCGGTAGGGGGATATCCCACTGGAAAACTCAGGCATGGTCACATGTCTCCTGGTCTCCCTGTTGAGCTGGAGAATGAGAAAGTTTGGCTGCTGAATAGCATTATATATTGGACTATCCCTGTTGATCTACAGGTTTTCACATTTTGAAGAAACCTTTAAGACTGTAGCTAATTAAAACCACATCTTCCAATGAAAGAGTACATTACTATTCAGCCAAATGGGACCCGTTTTGTCACAGTGCCAGTCTGTGATTTGGTCCTCATTCTAAGCACATCATTTCTATATGCCATTTCCTCCAGCAACAGAGAAAGGAATATCTTTACGTAGTTCACGTCCTACTGAAGTACTTGCCTGAAGATATTTGGCATTTAAAATGGTAAATGGTTGGCATTTATATAGTGCCTTTATCCAAAGCGCTGTACAATTGATGCTTCTCATCCACCCATTCACACACACACTCACACACCGACAGCGATTGGCTGCCATGCAAGGCGCCGACCAGCTCGTCAGGAGCATTTGGGGGTTAGGTGTCTTGCTCAGGGACACTTCAGTCACTTCAGCCCGGGCGGGGGATCGAACCGGCAACCCTCCGACTGCCAGACGACTGCTCTTACTGCCTGAGCCATGTCGCCCCTCATTATCATTCCAACTGAACAAAAAGAATAAAGTACACTTCAAGTATACCATGACTGATGGGAACCCTTATATAATGGGACAAAACATAGAGTAGGCACACAGTAGCAAATGAAAAATCCTCCCATTTCATATAATGTAATGTATTTGTAAGTCTGTTCCTGTCCATTTTTTGGTCACTCTTTGTGTCCCGCTTCTGGTGTTTGGTCATGTGACTTGTAATTACCTATATTAGTTGTATCTGCTTTATTTCATTCTGAGGATGACCAGCTTGGGTCGAAACTTTAGCGTTTCGATTATTGTAAATAAATGGGACCATTAGCTCACATTAGCTTCATTAGCAACAGTGTGAGGAATGTGTTTTCCTATTGATTTGGACTGCAGCTACGGGACACTGGACGTGTATGTTCTAACACAGTTCACAGCCGTCATACACTGGCCACCGCGGGAGAGTGTGGGATATGGGGGGCGCGCCATACCGCGGCGCAGAGGAACGGCTCTGCGTCGTCGGAGGAGTCCTTGCTCCTGCAGCAGTGGGAGGCCCGCTGGGTGGAGGCGGTGGTGCTGTTGCTGTAGAGGGGCCGGAGTCGGACCGGCCTCTGCCTCTTCCCGGGGGCTGAGTTGGGCTGGGAGGAGCCAGGCTGTGGAGCACCACACATAAATAGTGGGGGGGGGGGGGGGGAATTTACAGAATATATTCATAAATGAATATATATTAAACATTTATTAGTCAATTGGAAACTTATCTAGTCCCATTCATGCAACAGTACTCTCCTGCTTCATATCTATTAGATAGACTCGCTTGGCACTTCTCTGACCAGCCTAGTACATGATATTTGTTCGGCAGGAGCTGATGGTGAATGTATTTTTTTAAATAGTACCAAGGTAAATAATTATATTACTGACACAGACAGAAGTACTCCAGCGTTTCTGAAACTCGATCTGATGACAGTAGACGCGATCTCTGAAATGTTAGCACTCACTGATATGGAGGACTCCGACTGCTCCACCTCTGGCCCAGAATGCAGTGTGTGTTCGTTCCTGGGCCCTGACGGGGGCCTCGGAGATATCGAGGGCACAGCACCTTCATTGTGCCTTTTGGAACGTTGAACCTTTGATAATATATCATAATGTCTACGGTCATTAGCCTATCAATTCACAGGTACCAAAACAGATCTTTTTAAAGTCTCCAAAACCTGTTGTCATGTACCATCTCTTAGGTGGTGTTAAACAAACCTCCTTATAACAGGAAATAGTCAGCCTTTACCTCTGAACAAATGTGAATTTACAGTAACCATAAAAAAACACTTGCAATGGCCAGCCAACCGTTTACTCAGTACTTTATTTTCACTCAGAACAATGCTTTCATGTTAGGATTCAAACGTTCATAGTATACCTTGATTTTGTGCACATGCTCCTTCCGGGCGAAATCCTGCAGCTTCCTTTTGATCTCTATTCGATGATGACGCTTCATAATGAGAAATGGGAGAAGTTTCTCACATAATACATTGGGGTTAAAATGAAGAAATATCGTATTTCAGCCAGAGTACTAGCTTGCTGAGAAATGCGTCCGCTGGCTGCAAATTCTCACCTCTAGGTCGAGCACCTTGTGGAATATGGCCTGGGTCAGGCACTCGCGTATGCGTCTTTGGTGGTCCCTCCGGAGAAGTTTGTGTCTGTACTCCTTTTCTGGAACAATGCTCCCACTTCGAGTGATCTAAAAACCACACCAGTAACACATTCAAATTCCCAGTCCGTTAATGTGCTCCTTCAGATTTAGGTCACAACCAGAACAATCCCAACTCTCTGAATGTTCTGGAAAACCAGGAATGGAAGTAGCTTGAATATTCTTAAATGGTATGGATACTTGGACTGATAAAACCACCCTGGATTTTCAAAGGTGACTTTTGATTTTTTTTTCATGGCCTGCTGGGATTCATTTTTCACATACAATACAATGGATTATTTTAGAGCATGAATTTTGGAAGACCTTGATGTGGTGTTCAGGTGCTTAGAGAATGACTTTTGAATGAGAAAAACAAATCAGTACCAGCTGATCTCACTAACACTAAAGTGCCAATAAAAAACAGCATTTTAGTCTATTTGACATTCCCAGGGATTTGATGGGTGGAAGTGATTTTCTCATTCATTCATGAGACACATTATTAATTAATGTTTCAAGCATATTTTTTCCTGTATTTAATTAGATTTAGTGAGCTATTCAAGTTAGTCATTACACTAACAGGAATGAAAAATAATAATATATGTTCCCTTGATGTAAAATTTAAGAAAATACTTAAACAACTAGTATAAAAATCACAACCTAATTTATTACCTTTGCTCACATGTCTTAAGGTTTTAACACTGTAACCTTTTACTGCATACATTTTTTAAGAAGCTAACCATTGGTAAATCTTCCCCTCATCAGACTGCTTGGATGCTTCAAATAGCTTCTGTCAAAATGCCTTTTGGTCATGGTGTTTTAAATAAGACCATTCACACTTGTTTCACCTGCCGCTACCTGTTTCACACTGCTGACTGTTGAACTGAACTATTAAATAGCAACTGACACTGTCTAATTAATATTGGTATGATACATTCCCTATTAAATGTTTTTAGGTTTCCTCTGAGTGGTGGAATAATGTGAAATCAATGTCAATTTGCATTTACAGATAAAAAATGTAACCCAAGCTGTTATAGAAATAAATTAGTTGAAATCCATTATTCAGTCTAAACTAAAAAGCTGATCAGAGAAGGAATGTGTAGTATACTCTCCAGTTTCTTTGCACAGCAGACTCCAGAGCAGACTTTACAACACACCCTTAGCAGTGTAATTTACATGTGTACATTGTTGAAACTAAATCACTAGAAAAGAATTATGCCTCCATTAACATTCCACAATGATAAAACAAGATGCAAGCTTGAGTAAGCAGCTTTTCGTACAAAAGACACTGAATAGAAAGGAGTGTACCTCTCTGATGCCTAAGATGTTCCATTTCACCATCTGGAAACAAACACTGCTTTATGAATGACTTTTTACGGCTAAAGGGAAAACCAAGTTTTGCTTTGTTAAATGCAGCAAAGTACGAAAGAACCAACAAATTTCTGTCTTACAGTTCCTGACCATGCTTACACTGCTGGAAACCAAAAACCTGCATTGGCATATTTGGGAGGGTATTTCTTGTTTCAAAGTTTCAACAAAAGGTAAACCCCTGTGACATACCAGTCCAGCTCGCCGGAGATGACGTCTTATCCTAGTGTTATTAAAGTATCCAGCCAGGTGTTTGTCTGCGAGGCTGTTATAGGCTGATAAAAAACTGGTAGAGAAAAACAGTGAAACAAACATGAGATGCATTCATCACAGAAAACCAAACGTTCAAACGTTTTCCTTATACCACATTTTAGTCCATGATTTGAACAGGAAGGGTACTCTCAATAGGCATCATTCTTAGTTAGGCTAAACAGTACCTCTTGGATTTCTCACTGTGCTGGTAGACAATTATGACATATAATATTCCTGAAAACCTGAGCTTCATACTTCATATTACATACTTTAAAGGTCAATAGCCCTAAATCTTTGTACAAATGCATGTAGAAATGCATGTAGAATTATTTTCAGATCCAATATCTCTAGAACGACGAATCCAATGGGGCTAATGTTCTGGAGGTTGATTATTGGTAACTTTTTCAGAATGACCCCAAATTGAATATTCCATTTGTTATATCGCAGCTAATGCTATTAGCAATATTTTTGTCCGAACACAATAAGAAATGTTTATAAAATGACACAAAAAATTACGAACTCTCTTCACTAATATCCTTTCCCCCAAGGCAGTACTTGAGCAGTATGTGTAATGCTAATATTTCGAATGGAGAATTAAATACTGGATCTGCTACTTATAGGTGTTAGTACGGGGTTTCTACGGGGAGCAACTCGAACACATCCATTATAGGCAACAGCTACTACGTCTAAGCATCATGCTAGACTCTATTCAGTTGTCTATTCATTCAAAGCATAACAGATAAACTAAAACTGCAGCCTGTTACACAACTTATGTAAACGATGAAGCCATTGATCACCTCATCTGAGAATGCTTTTAGATTTCCACATTTTTTATTAGTCATATAATTAACCGTTTTCTAACGAGAGCAAATGTTTTTAAGCAACAGTAATAAACAAACTGCTGCATGATAAATACGTTTGTGCCGTTAGAAAATATTCCACTATGCTGTTCAACATCAACGCGAATCTAAACATGACAAATAGTGAATAAAAAAATAGGACTGCAATAATATACCAACCTGAGAACTGCAGAATTTTAATGAAATACAATCTATACTCGCATATTAAGACAGAGCTTAAAAGACATTTACCTAGATTAGCTACATAAAAATAAAACCACTATCACAGCATCGTGCATCTTACGCATTTTAATCGGTTCAAACCGCTATTAATTTTCTCTGAACAAGCCACGAAAGGGCAAGCGACACAGATGCGGGCTACTGGTATTTGGCTAGCAAGCTAAATATTATAAGTTGTGTATGTTGCCGTTATACTTACCCAGAATTTAGGTGACTCATGATTTCAGCAGGTGCGCATTTACAAATTCTAGGCTTGCAGGTTTCATTCCGAATACGTGCAACGCCTGAACGCTCAGAACCCCATGCCGAGTAATCTAACCATCAAGAAAGTGAAGGTCAGAATCAAATTACTTTTTAATCTTGACTCGTTTTACAGTCGGCTCTACAGACACGCAGATCCAGCAGCTTCCACGGTGCGGGTCTAAAGACATCCCTAGTTGCTGGGGAAAATCACGTGGTACTGCTTTTGAAAAGGTGGATTTTAAGCAACACATGGCAGGACATCACCACAACCAAACGGAAAGGACCCTCGTGATGCAGGTATGGAAGTCGATGTGCTAAATATGGAGTTTAATGACTGAAAACGTAATGCCAGTTAATAGCTTACACAAAGACACAAACTGGAATAACAATTGAAGACTTTATTCAAGTATTAATCAGTGTCAATATATCAATATATTATCTTTACATGTTATATTATCTTGACATCTTAAATACATTGTTACAACTTATTAATCACCATTTATACATCATCTGTCATTTAGAAAATATATAATAAATGTTGTTAGAAGCTAGTGATATAGTGACCACTGACAACCCTCTACAAATTCCAACAGCATGCAACAGTAACAAGATCCCCATTCCGACAGTGTTTATCAGACTAAACGGAATGGCAATAATCTTCCTTAAATCACAACACAGGGATTTAACACTTCAATTTCTGAAACTGCCAGGAGCTGTGATCACATGGTCAGCACCATCTTCCCCGTGGCCCCAGAACTCTTGATGAGGTCTTCATGAGCCTGGGAGGCCTTGTCGAGGGTGTACTGAGGACCAACAACAGGCCTCAGCCAACCGGACTCAATTCCAGCGAGGAGAGCAGCCGCATTCTCCGCCCTCTCTTCCTGCTCAGAAAAAGACAAGGGCTTAATTCCAATCACTTATTTTACCCATCCTCTTCACCTCGGTCCTCCCATGACCCAGAAATTGGACAAGGCCTTGTCATGCACGTCTGATTATCCATCGGCTTGTTCTCAAGTCTTGTCAAGTCTGTCTGTCTTTGCATTATGGTATTATGGTGGGTTGAGGGGTGGGGGGGTGGGTACGGAGTGGCTTCATCTAAATGTTATGTATTTGCAATTGAAATGAAAAAATAATGATGGGGGGGGGGTGGTTGTGGGAAAAAAATAAATAATAATAATAGTAATTTCCAGTTCATTCAGCTGGAACAAGAATAATATGAACATGGCTGGAACAATGTACAACGTGCCAAGTTATACAATGCAGTCCATAAGTATTTGGACAGCGGGACAATTTATTTTCTTTTGGCTCTATACTATACTAAGCACATTTTTATTCAGTCCCCCACAGTTTAGTTTAATTGGGCAGTTGAATTCTCAGCTGTTTCTGGTATATTCAATTGCTTCCTTAATTCAGGTATAAGAAATCATTCAGTAACTAGTCTTAATTCTTGACGTTTGATGGCCTTTGGAGTTATTTGGAATTTAGTCATTGGGAGGACTATGTATATGTACAAAAAGGGATGTAATTCCAACGCAGATCACTCAATATGGATGTGACTACCATGTAATTAAAGGTTGCAATTTAACCTATATTCATCGTATCATTTCAAATCCAATGTGTTCTAGTTCAGAGCCAAAAGAGCAGAAACTGTGCAAACACTTACAGACTGCACTGTGCACATTGAGCCTTGAGTTTACTGTCCTCATATTTCATCCCTGAATCTCTTCTTCACATGCTCCGTTTGGGTGGAGCCAAGGAGGAAAGCACGCGAGGAAGAGATGCAAGTGAGTAAGGAGTGACAATAAGCAACTGGAATCAACCCAAGCGCTAGAAACTCTCCAAGTAGACAAGAGTAAATTTCACTAAAGGTCACAACTACAGCTAGTAGCAGGGCCAACTTACCTTTGTTTGACTGAAGAGGGCCACACCAATAATGCTGCTCTCGTTCCTCATGGTGTCTCGTGGGTCTATTTGGATCGGACCGCGACTGCCCACTATCTGCAGCAAAGTAGACCGAGCATGACGATGAAGCGTCAGAGCCTTGGTAAATTAATTCACATCAAAAAATGAAATACTCACCGTCACTCTGCCTCCTTGTGTAAGCATCTGTAGGTCCTTACTGAGATTCACATTGGCCAGCATCTCAACAATCACATTCAGTCCCTGTCCATTGGTAGCCTCCTAAACATAAATCCAGACAAACATAACAGAAATGATAAGTACCTCTTACAAAATTATTTTGGGATGTTCTGTATGAACTATATCATCATTCCCATTCATTTATTTTCTTGTCCCTAATTTAGCATTGCCAATTGCCCCTCCCCCGTCAGCACCAGAAACCTGCCATCAGCAACCTGTGCAAAAACTACTGCAAGTGCACTCTGATGCACTCACTCTGGTGTAAAAAAAAAACGGTCTCTGGCGCTAAATACAATCCGTCACCCAACTTGGGGCTGTATACACTCACTGAGGACTTTATTAGGAAGACCTGTACTCCAGTTTATAAATGCAAAAATTTAAATCAGCCAATCATGAGGCAGCAACTAGATGCAAATGCAGACTGGTCTGAATATCTCAGAAACTGATGTTCTCCTGGGATTTTCATGCACAACAGTTTGCAGATAATCATGCGGGAAAAAAAATAATAAATAAAATAAACATCCAGTGAGCAGCAGTTCTGCAGGCAAAAAAACACCTTGTTAATGAGAGAGGTCAGTGGAGGAGCTGGGCCAGACTGGTCAAAGCTGACAGTAACACAAACAACCACAAATTACAACAGTAGTATGCAGAAAAGCATCTCTGAACACATCAAACCTTTTAAGAGGAAAGGCTACAGCAGCAGATAAGTCCAAAAAATAAGTATAATAAATGCCTAATCTGGAATCTCCAATAGAACCATCCTGTCAATTTGTGAGTGCTTGGAGATCCACATACAACTCCGAAACCTGCTGCCCAAAAGCTGCTTCTTTTCACGTTAGACCACACCAAATCAGGTGAATTTTTAAAGGCTTTGTGTAGGATTACCCTACCATGATTTTCTTGATGTAGTCCTTCTCTCTGTGGTTGAAGACCTGGTGAGCTCCATTCTTCTTTGCCAGTGCTTCTCCCTCTGGAGTTCCTGCTGTTCCCAGTACCTTCATCTCAAAGGCCCTGGCAATCTGACATGCTGCAACTCCCACCTAAGGGAACCCATTCACACAGCCAGTGTCCATGATGATTCTGCTAGCACACCAGTCAACCGTCTGCAAATCGATGAATGTTTGCATCATGACTGTAGGCTATGCGTCAGCTTCTCTTACCCCTCCACTGGCTCCATGAACAAGAACAGTCTCTCCTGCTTTGCTGTGGGCTCTGAAATGTACCAAGGTAACACGCCATTGGTGCATAAGTGACTGCTGATTCAAATTCACTGTATTGAAGAAAATGGATGCTCTTTGTCCTTCAAAGGTGTTTGTCATATTACAAGATTTGGGGTGTAACAGCATTATTCTCTTACTTTTGGAAGAGAGCACGGTATGCAGTGAAGTATGGAATACCAATGGCAGCTCCTTGTTGATAATCTAAGGAATCAGACAGCTGGTAGACAGAGTCTTCGGACGCTACGGTGTATTCAGCATAGCCCCCAGTCACTGTGCCAGTAGTAAACACCCGGTCACCTGACTAATGAGAAAAGGTTCATTACATTTGTAAATATTTTTTCTATCCAGGATAGACAAGACAGAACCTTAGGAGCCACAGTCTACACAAAGGATCTTGCTTTTTTCCACCCAAGAACACGTGTCAGTAACTTAAGCACTTTCTCCTGTGATCTTAGAGGTATTTAATTGCCTTATTCACTGCTTGTCTTGTTTTCACCAGGCCATCACCATTCCACTAGTGTAATGTTTCACGTGTCGTAACGCTGAAAAACTGACAACTTAACATTTCAGAATGAAGTAGGCTACTCTCTTTACAATGTTTCATTCAAACAATACATATTATTTTCTAGCAAAACTCACTGTTTTAGAGCATGAAATGAAACCCAAATCCAAGAATGGACAGAGTACCTGGAAAGAGCTCACGCCGTCTCCAACAGCTTCCACAACCCCAGACACATCCGATCCAGGGGTGTATGGCAGGTTCGGTTTCCGACTGTATGTTCCAGAGCGGATATACGTTTCAACTGGATTTACACCGCAGGCTTGTACTCTAATTAATACCTGCAACAGGTTAAACATGTGGGATCACAGCTGATTTTTGCAACCACTGGAGACGTTTTAATAATTTTATTTTATTATGTCTGTTTTAATATGGTCAGTTTATTTTTGGAGGTTATGGATGTGACACCAATTCGTTATGGATGCGACACATCTGAACATTGTTTGACCATGTACTTCACAATCAAATTTTATTAGAACACATTTGTTGTCATCTGAAATGGTTCACAATATCAGTTTTTGACATTGAGAAAACCATCTGATATGGTTTTGAATGTTTTCAAGATGGCCGCCAGATAGCATCGATTTAAATGGTAATGGGACTGAAATACATTAAGCATTTTCCCGCTGTTAGCCTACATTTTTATCAGATTTCAAAATGGTCACAATCGACGTTTTGCGCCATAATAAGTTTAATCGGAAAGTATATAAGTTTCTTTTTTCATGCTCAGGTGCACATTACTGTTGAATTGCCCACATATTATAAAGAACAGTTCTCACAGTGCGAGCATACAGTAAATCCTCAAATTGCGTCCGGGGATTCTATTTGAAGCCGGGCCTCGGATAATAGCGGGGGGCGTGGTCGATTCCCCCAAATACAAGCCGGGGTAATATTGCCTACCAGTAGGGCTATCAGTCCATGAGCACTAGAAGACATTGTTTCGATTTAACTCCATGAAAAAAAAGAGCTCTTAACATTTTATATTGTTGGTTGGTTTAATACTGTTGCCAAAGAAAAGTGGTTGTCCTACACCATGGGTCTCCAACACGTTGCTCTCAAGCTAGCAGTCGCTTGCCGCCCCCTTCGGAGTAGCTTGCTAAAGGCTGAAGCAGTATACATTTAAACAATTGTTGCCGCGAGGCATTCCAGCCTAAAAAAGTAAATCAGGCAAAATTAAAAATTAACTCAGTACAGGCTACGCAATAAGGTGTCCATGTATTTACAGCACAGCGCACGTTCAATGAATGAATGAAAGCGGCTGCCTTGGCTCGCAGTAAACAGACGGGTGGAAATCCCGATACTCTTTCAACTACATAAAACTTAGCAGTGAACCATCAAATAACCCCCAGATTTCAGTGCCCATCAGTCCCAACATTTAGCAATAGAATCAGACAATCCAAAAGTAAATTAAATCCCAAACCAAAGCGAAAATCTTTTGATAGCCTACCGGTATGCTGCTCCAAACGAAACGCATGTCTCACAATAAAACGCACTTTAGGAAAAAAGATCCTTAACTTGCCGTTATCTACACTAATTTGTTATTGTTCATGAAGGCGTGTCTGGCAAGTTGTTATTTTATGAAGGCGCATCTGTCTTTCAATGGTTTAGCTACTCAAGTTGCGTTTCTGAACGGTTACAGGAAGTGTTGAACAGTGTTGACCCACTTTAAGTGTAGCCTTTTACTTCATTTCTAAGAAAAATTCTATAACAGAAGCCTAAAAAGAAATAAAGGCCCGCCTCGAATACAAGCATGCCCCAAATAAAGGCCTGTGCTTTGTGTAGCCTAAGTAAATAAAAGACCCCGGCCACAATTTGAGGATTTACGGTATAACGTTAGAAATTGATCATATTGTTTACCTGTTTCTGACCTGGGGTTGGAACTGGAATATTCTCGTGCAATTTTAAAACAGAGGGTCCTCCAAACTCGGACACTCTGATGGCTCGCATTAACTTTGACGTGCTCATTATAGCTACAAAATAAAAACAGAAACAGAACACGTACTTAGTAAAAGCATTGTTTGTAACGTTAGCTGTGCAAACTTTACGTGATCAAAGTAATATGCAAATGCTTATTTTATAGTAACGCTAACTGTATGGCATCTGGTAAAATAACTGCTGATCAGCTTGGACTTCGGTCAAGCTGCAGAAACAAGCCATGCTTCCGTGCTATAAAGTAACTTACCTTGCCTAGCCGAAGCTAGTTACCTCGCTCGCTAATTACTACTGTAGCGCTGCCCTAAAGTTGTAAAATACAGCTGCAAAGTTAACTCGCTATATAACTTTATCAATTGCAAACCACGTTTGAGAGAATACTAAACTCTTGACAACTTACCAGGTTACCTTGCACGCGAACAGTATTTATGCAATACGTACTGGACTGGAAACCGTTAAAGCCTGGCAATGCTTTTGTACCACTTGGGCCACCATACAAACAAATACTCTGGGTGACTAAAGCAATAATGGTTGCTCTAATTTTAAACTAATTATTCAATTGCACGTACTCACACACGAATGTGAAAGCAGTCAGATAATTATTTAAATGCACTCTTTCACTACAAGGTTGAATTCCACAAGCTAGACTACCCACATAATAAAACCATACCCACCGTTTCATCTTTTTTTGTATATTATTGTTATGATCATTTTAGAGCTCTCTGAATAAACCTGTCAGGTGAAGGCCAACTCGGATGCAACATAGCAACATGTTGATAAAGAATACGTTCCAGTCTCTGACAGTCGTAAACACAGTCATACGCCTCACAGGAGAAGGTAGGCGACTATGACAGATATGGGATGAGATGGGATGGGGGGGCTCCGTGCTAAGACAATATTATTTTCTGCCTACCGAAGAAAGTCGTTTTAGTAACTTAAGCTTGTAGCCAATGAGCGAAAGTTGTAGTATTAAATTCCCGTGCTCGCTTGATTGCCTTGTTTTCACTTGGTCATCAATATTCTGCCAGCATTATGTTTCACGCGCAGAAATCAACCTTGCGATGCTAGCCAGAAAGGTCTGAAATGCAGACTACAGGTGAGGAAACTGAAGTCGCTCCTTTATAAGGGGTGTACGACAGCCAGGTTTAGTTTCTGAACGAAGGCTCGGGATTCACTCCATATGCATGAGTTCAGTCTAATGAATTCCTGGAACAGATTAGCAAGCAAGCAAGCAAAACTTTATTTGTACGGTATACATTTAATATTGCAACACAGCGTGCTGTAGTGTACTCGGAGAGAAAAACTGAAAAAATTAAAAAGACAAGTTACAATGAAAATAAAATTGCATATATTTAAAATACATTGCCCTTTTTTCTAGCCTTGGATTAGACCCCTACTTTTTCTCGCGTGGCGTGGCCCTGGGTGACGTTTGTCTAGTTACCGATAAATGTGAAGATTCCTTTCTTGTTTTGAACCAGTTAGGACACCATGCAAACAAACGGCGACGTTTTGATCTAACAAACGTTATTCGTCGAGCTAAATAAACGTCAGCCACCTGTTTGAACAGCCCCATTTTCTGTCCTGTCGGGCGCTGCAGATTTACAAGACTGCCTCACACCTGACTCCCAGGTAGGGTGGAGTGTGGAAACCAGCAATTAGTGATACAAAACCGCGGGATGCCACTTCAGATAAGTAAACGTGTCTCGGCAGTGACAAAAATATCCTAGACCAGAATTTTCTGGAGGTGGTGTTGACACTTCAGCTATTTCCATTATAACCTATAAACTTTAGTGAAAATGTACCATAATCTATTTTAAAGTATAGTTAATATTTAATTATTTTTTTTGCAAATCATATTTCACGATCATAATAATTTGCTTATAACCTTTCATTTTGGGGTGAACATAATCCTATGTACATGATGGAGATGGTGAAGACCAACAGTGCCCTGTAGGTCTTGTTTGCGACAAAGACCCATCATTTATTTATTGGTATAATATGTATAAAAATGACAAACAACAGAAGATCCCCCTTTAGTAAATAAAGATAGGGGTGACATTGGCTTAGGTGGTAAGTGCAGTTGTCTGGCTTGCCGGTTCAATCCCGCCCTGAGTGTGTCGAAAGAGCAAGATACCTAACCCCTAAATGCTCCTGACAAGCTGATTGATGCCTTGCATGGCAGGCAATCACCGCTGAGTGTATGTGTGTGAATGGGTGAATGAGAAGCACCAATTGGACAGCGCTTTGGATAAAGGCGCTATATAAATGCCAATCATTTACCATTTAATTTAATACAAAAATGAATTAAAATTCACAATTACCATTTGTTCTCATTGTATAATCTTAAAAGTTGTAATTAAACACAAATCCACAATTCTTCTTACAATAACAAAATGTATACATTTTTAATTCTGTGTGAAAGTGTACGACTTGCGACACTTGTTTGCAATTAATTGAATCACCCCGCTGTGTCTCGACCTTTCATTTTAACTTTCATTTAATTTTTTTTGCGTGCTGATATCTATTATCTTGTTACTCACCATTTATTAATCATCTGTTGTTTTAAAGAAAGTTAAAGAAATGCTGTTAGAAGCAGTGTGCTAGTTAACACTGCAGTATCTGAATCTGCCAGGAGCTGGGATCAAATGGTCAGCACCATCTTCCCTGTTGCCCCAGAGCTCTTGATGATGTCTTCATGAGCTTGGGAGGCCTTGTCCAGGGTGTACTGAGGACCAACAACAGGCTTCAGCCAACCGGACTCCATTCCAGCGAGGAGAGCCGCCGCACACTCTGCCCTCTCTTCCTAATCAGAAAAAGACACAAGGGCTTAATTCCAATCACTTATTTTATCCATCTTCTTCTCCTCGGCCCTCCCATGACCCAGAAATGGATTGAGGTCTGCCATCTTTAAGGGCATTCCGTTCCATTAAACAGAGTAGCGAAGAGATTGAAATCCACTGGTGTTGTGCTAGCGGCAGTGGCTTGTAGATTATATACAGTGAGCTCCAGGATCATTGTCACCCTTGATAAATATGCACAGAAAATACTGCGCAATACAGTTATTTGACATAAGCTTTATTTTCCAACATGTGTAAAGTAGTGGAGTAAATGATGCTGCTTTCTTTCATGGAGGTCTCCATAGGGTTGATTTTGATGGGACTGCGGCTGCCCACTACCTGTAACAAAGGCATAATAGTGGACCAAGGATGAGGAGGATGCAGCGGAGCCATGGCAAAGAAATTCATATCAAGGAATGAAATGCTCACCGCCACTCTGCCTCCATATGTAAGCATCTGTAGGTCCTTACTGAGATTCGCATTGGCCAGCATCTCAACGATCACATTCAGTCCCTGTCCATTGGTAGCATCCTAAATGTAAATCCAGAGAAACATTACAGAAGTGGTAAGTACCTCTCACAAAACTATTTTGGGTTGTTCTGTATGAACTACTGTATGATGATCGCCATTGCTTTATTTTCTTGTCCCTAGTCTAGCATTGCCAATTACCCCTCCCCCGTTATCACCTGAGACCTGCCATCAGCAACGTGTGCAAAAACTACTGCAAGGCTTGGGTGCTAAATACAATCTTCAAAAAAAAAGTTGCCCAACTTGGGGCTGTTATATATATTATATATAATTGCCATCCTAATCTCCAATCTCCAACACTGTCCCAACAGTGGCTTCTTTTTGCATGCAGGGATTACCCTACCATGATTTTCTTGACGTAGTCCTTCTCTCTATGGTTGAAGACCAGGTGAGCTCCATTCTTCTTTGCCAATGCTTGTCCCTCAGGGGTTCCTGCTGTCCCCAGTACCTTCATCCCAAAGGCCCTGGCAATCTGACATGTTGCACCTCCTACCTAAGGGAACCCATTCACACAGCCAGTGTCCATGATGATTCTGCTAGCACACCAGTCTTCCAACCTATGAATGTTTGCATTAAGACTGTAAGCTATGCATCAGGTTCTCTTACCCCTCCACTAGCTCCATGAACAAGAACAGTCTCTCCTGCTTTGCTGTGTGCTCTGAAATGTACCAAGATAATACAGCACCCATCAGCCATTTAAATCATGGATTTCACATGCACTTTCAGCAAGCGTCACACAGTCGCTCCTTGACAGTGTAGGCCTGCTGACTCTTTGTACGGACGAAGATGGTTGCTGAGCCATTCCATGACAAATCCAGGAGGCATCACACCACCTCTTTTGTTGTTGGTAGATAACTGAAATCTTTTACCTTCACATTCCCTTTAGTCTTTCCGGTAGAGCCATTTAAAATGATTTGGGTGTTGTAATGAAAAATTCGATTTTCACATGTCCTTAACTTTGTAAGGAGAACACCTAAACCTTTGAAAATCTTGAGGTAATTTTGTAAATAGAATTCATATCAGAAAACTTTTTTTCACTGGGGACCCTTTTGTTTGGGGGGGTGGGGGTGATATCTCTAAAAGTATACACATTGGCTCATACTGGCAAAACTAAATGGAGTGAAGCTAAAATGTTGTCGTATGAAGCTAGAATGTCATATCTCATCATTGTCAACCAACATATAAAAAGAGAACAATCCAAGTGGTGCTGGAGTTGGCATGGAATACTCTTTTTTCTTCAAAGGCGTTTCAGGCTTCTGTCCTAATACTAGTGCTGTGGTGTAACTGTATTTTTTTACTTACCTGTGGAAGAGAGCATGGTATGCAGTGAAGTATGGACTACCAATTGCAGCTCCTTGCTTATAATCCAAGGAATCAGACAGCTGGTAGACAGAGTCTTCAACCCTCCGTCCCACTTCGAGTGATCTAAAAACCACACCAGTAACACATTCAAATTCCCAGTCCGTTAATGTAGCTCCTTCAGATTTAGGTCACAACCAGAACGATCCCAACTCTCTGAATGTTCTGGAAAACCAGGAATGGAAGTAGCTTGAATATTCTTAAATGGTATGGATACTTGGACTGATAAAACCACCCTGGATTTTCAAAGGTGACTTTTGATTTTTTCATGGCCTGCTGGGATTCATTTTTCACATACAATACAATGGATTAGTATGAATTTTGGAAGACCTTGATGTGGTGTTCAGGTGCTTAGAGAATGACTTTTGAATGAGAAAAATACTCTTGGAGTACCAGCTGATCTCACTAACACTAAAGTGCCAATAAAAAACTGCATTTTAGTCTATTTGACATTCCCAGGGATTTGATGGGTGGAAGTGATTTTCTCATTCATTCATGAGACACATTATTAATTAATGTTTCAAGCATATTTTGTCCTGTATTTAATTAGATTTAGTGAGCTATTCAAGTTAGTCATTACACTAACAGGAATGAAAAATAATTATATATGTTCCCTTGATGTTAAATTTGAGAAAATACTTAAACAACTAGTATAAAAATCACAACCTAATTTATTACCTTTGCTCACATGTCTTAAGGTTTTAACACTGTAACCTTTTACTGCATACATTTTTTAAGAAGCTAACCATTGGTAAATCTTCCCCTCATCAGACTGCTTGGATGCTTCAAATAGCTTCTGTCAAAATGCCTTTTGGTCATGGTGTTTTAAATAAGACCATTCACACTTGTTTCACCACCTGAACTATTAAATAGCAACTGACACTGTCTAATTAATATTGGTATGATACATTCCCTATTAAATGTTTTTAGGTTTCCTCTGAGTGGTCGGATAATGTGAAATCAATGTGAATTTGCATTTACAGATAAAAAATGTAACCCAAGCTGTTATAGAAATAAATTAGTTGAAATCCATTATTCAGTCTAAACTAAAAAGCTGATCAGAGAAGGAATGTGTAGTATACTCTCCAGTTTCTTTGCACAGCAGACTCCAGAGCAGACTTTACAACACACCCTTAGCAGTGTAATTTACATGTGTACATTGTTGAAACTAAATCACTAGAAAAGAATTATGCCTCCATTAACATTCCACAATGATAAAACAAGATGCAAGCTTGAGTAAGCAGCTTTTTGTACAAAAGACACTGAATAGAAAGGAGTGTACCTCTCCGATGCCTAAGATGTTCCATTTCACCATCTGGAAACAAACACTGCTTTATGAATGACTTTTTACGGCTAAAGGGAAAACCAAGTTTTGCTTTGTTAAATGCAGCAAAGTACGAAATAACCAACAAATTCCTGTCTTACAGTTCCTGACCATGCTTACACTGCTGGAAACCAAAAACCTGCACTTGCATATTGGGGAGTGTATTTCTTGTTTCAAAGTTTCAACAAAAGGTAAACCCCTGTGACATACCAGTCCAGCTCGCCGGAGATGACGTCTTATCCTAGTGTTATTAAAGTATCTGCGAGGCTGTTATAGGCTGATAAAAAACTGGTAGAGAAAAACAGTGAAACAAACATGAGATGCATTCATCACAGAAAACCAAACGTTCAAACGTTTTCCTTATACCACATTTTAGTCCATGATTTGAACAGGAAGGCTACTCTCAATAGGCATCATTCTTAGTTAGGCCAAACAGTACCTCTTGGATTTCTCACTGTGCTGGTAGACAATTATGACATATAATATTCCTGAAAACCTGAGCTTCATACTTCATATTACATACTTTAAAGGTCAATAGCCCTAAATCTTTGTACAAATGCATGTAGAAATGTATGTAGAATTATTTTCAGACCCAATATCTCTAGAACGACGAATCCAATGGGGCTAATGTTCTGGAGGTTGATTTTTGGTAACTTTTTCAGAATGACCCCAAATTGAATATTCCATTTGTTATATCGCAGCTAATGCTATTAGCAATATTTTTGTCCGAACACAATAAGAAATGTATATAAAATGACACAAAAAATTACGAACTCTCATCACTAATATCCTTTCCCCCAAGGCAGTACTTGAGCAGTATGTGTAATGCTAATATTTCAAATGGAGAATTAAATATTGGATCTGCTACTTATAGGTGTTAGTACGGGGTTTCTACGGGGAGCAACTCGAACACATCCATTATAGGCAACAGCTACTACGTCTAAGCATCATTTACATTTACATTTTAGTCAGGCTTTTAATCCAAAGCGACTTACAAGTGCATAGGTTCTACCATAAGTCAGAGCATCACATCCAGAAACTAGCAAAATACACAGGAAATGCTGTTCTAAACATAGTTGTCATCAGAAGTGCATATTTTCCTTTTTTTGGGGGGGGGTTAGACAAGGATAGGGATATCAGAAAGGAGGGGCAGGGGAAATCAGGAGGGAGGACTAAGGTAGAGTTTGAAAAGGTGGGTTTTGAGTCTGCGTCGAAATAGGGGGAGGGATTCTGCTGTTCTGACAGTGGTAGGCAAGTCATTCCACCACTGAGGAACCAGAACGGAAAACAGGCGTGAACGTGCAGCTCGACCGCCAGGTGCACGTAGAGAGGGAACCGTAAGGCGACCAGAGCTGGCAGACCGGAGTGGTCTAGCTGGGGAGTAGGGAGTGATCAGGGATTGTATGTAAGGTGGGGCAGTCCCCTGAGCAGCCTGAAATGCCAACACTAGGGCCTTGAAACGGATGCGTGCGGCAATGGGAAGCCAGTGGAGGCCAATGAGAAGCGGGGTGACATGAGCCGACCTGGGCTGACTGGTGATCAGGCGGGCTGCAGCATTCTGGACCAGCTGGAGGGGCTTGATGGCACACGCTGGGAGACCGGCTAGGAGGGAGTTGCAGTAATCCAGGCATGAAATGACGAGCGCCTGGACTAGGAGCTGGGTGGCTTTCTCAGTCAGGAGATGACGGATACGACGTATATTATACAGAAAGAACCTGCAGGTTCTGGCAGTGGAGGATACTTGTGGAGCCAGGGTGAGGCAGTTATCAAGAGTCACCCCAAGATTCTTTGCCGTACGGGAGGAGGAAACTACAAAGTCCTCAACAGTCAATGAGAGGTCAATTGACGGAGAGGACTTAGCAGGGATGTAGAGAAGCTCAGTTTTGGCAAGGTTGAGCTTCAGGTGATGGGAAGTCATCCACGCAGAGATATCAGCCAAGCAGGCAGAGATCCGTGTGGTGATTTGGGTGTCGGGGGGGAAGGAAATGAAGAGTTGGGTGTCATCAGCGTAGGAATGATAAGAAAAGCCGTGGGAACAGATAACAGAACCAAGAGACATGGTGTATAGCGAGAAGAGGAGAGGCCCAAGAACCGAGCCCTGCGGGAATCTCATGGCTGACTGTATCGAAGGCGGCTGACAGGTCGAGGAAGATGAGGACAGAGGAGAGGGATTTTGCTTTAGCAGAGTGGAGTGCCTCAGTGACCGCGAGCAGGGCGGTTTCAGTGGAGTGGCCACTCTTGAAGCCAGACTGGTTGGGGTCATGGAGATTGTTCTGGAGAAGCTAAGTGGACAGTTGGGAGCAGACCGCCCGTTCCATCATGCTAGACTATTCAGTTGTCTATTTCATTCAAACCCATTAAGCATAACAGATAAACTAAAACTGCAGCCTGTTACACAACTTATGTAGACGATGAAGCCATTGATCACCTCATGTGAGAATGTGATCGGCTACTGCTTTTAGATTTTTTATTAGTAATATAATTCACCGTTTTCTAACGAGAGTAAACGTTTTTAAGCAACAGTAATAAATAAACTGCTGCATGATAAATACGTTTGTGCCGTCAGAAAATATTTCACTATGCTGTTCAACATCAACGCGAATCTAAAAACAAATAGTGAATAGAAAATAGGACTGCAATAATATAATACGAACCTGAGAACTGCAGAATTTTAATGAAATACAATCTATACTCGCATATTAAGACAGAGCTTAAAAGACATTTACCTAGATTAGCTACAGAAAAATAAAACCAATATCACAGCATCGTGCATCTTACGCATTTTAATCGGTTCAAACAGCTATTCATTTTCTCTGAACAAGCCACGAAAGGGCAAGCGACACAGATGCGGGCTACTGGTATTTGGCTAGCAAGCCAAATATAAGTTAGGTATGTTGCCGTTATACTTACCCAGAATTTAGGTGACTCATGATTTCAGCAGGTGCGCATTTAGATTAAATTCTTGGCTTGCAGGTTTCATTCCGAATACGTGCAACGCCTGAACGCTCAGAACCCCATGCCGAGTAATCTAACCATCAAGAAAGTGAAGGTCAGAATCAAATTACTTTTTAATCTTGACTCGTTTTACAGTCGGCTCTACAGACACACAGATCCAGCAGCTTCCACGGTGCGGGTCTAAAGACATCCCTAGTTGCTGGGGAAAATCACGTGGTACTGCTTTTGAAAAGGTGGATTTTAAGCAACACATGGCAGGACATCACCACAACCAGACGGAAAGGACCCTCGTGATGCAGGTATGGAAGTCGATGTGCTAAATATGGAGTTTAATGACTGAAAACGTAATGCCAGTTAATAGCTTACACAAAGACACAAACTGGAATAACAATTGAAGACTTTATTTAAGTATTAATCAGTGTTAATATATCAATGTATTATCTTTACATGTTATATTATCTTGACATCTTAAATACATTGTTACCACTTATCACCATACATCATCTGTCATTTAGAAAATATATAAATGTTGTTAGAAGCTAGTGATCTAGTGACCACTGACAACCGTCAAAAAATTCCAACAGCATGCAACAGTAACAAGATCCCCATTCCGACAGTGTTCATCAGACTAACGGAATGGCAATAATCTTCCTTAAATCACAACACAGGGATTTAACACTTCAATATCTGAAACTGCCAGGAGCTGTGATCACATGGTCAGCACCATCTTCCCCGTGGCCCCAGAACTCTTGATGAGGTCTTCATGAGCCTGGGAGGCCTTGTCGAGGGTGTACTGAGGACCAACAACAGGCCTCAGCCAACCGGACTCAATTCCAGCGAGGAGAGCAGCCGCATTCTCCGCCCTCTCTTCCTGCTCAGAAAAAGACAAGGGCTTAATTCCAATCACTTATTTTATCCATCCTCTTCACCTCGGTCCTCCCATGACCCGGAAATTGGACAAGGCCTGCCATCTTTAAAGACATGCTGAAACGGAAGTTAGAGCAGCACTAGCTTCCATATGACATGTACACAAGTGAAATGGATCTGTTGGGGGGAGTTTCTGAAGGGTGGTGACAAATTGACGGACTTCAAATGAGGAGGGGCACATCAAATGAGGATGTATGCTTATGTGAAAAGGATTTTGTTTGGAGGGGGAACGGAAAATTGACAGACATCTGATGGACACACACACACACACACACACTTTGTACACAATGACGCAAAATCTCATAAAATCTTGTTTTCCAGGAATATATACTTTAATATGTGTTTGTATGGTTATAAAGAAGTGACCAAATTAAGGAAAATGTCAGTTCTGATTTCAACTTGTCTTTAAGGACATTACATTGTGTTAAATGCTCCTTGGAGGAGACTTCAGCTTGGATACTGCGGATAATTAAAGGGATAATTTTGAAGGAATCACGTTAGCTTTTGTACGTTTGTTCAACAGCCGTTAGATAAAGTTGTTTTGCCCAGCTGTATGATAAAGATCTTTTGCTTAAGGGTTCATTCAGCTAATCCCATCAACCAACACACACACACACACACACACACACACACACACACACACACACACACACACACACACACACACACACACACACACACACACACACACACACACACCAGAAAACCTTCACCAAAATCTTAATCTCTTCCCCATCTTGCTTCCCCATCTCATACCTCCTACATCAGAGCATAAACAACCCCTTTATGCTAATCTTTATGCAATCCATTTGTTTATACGTTTATCTACATGTCCGTCTGTCTGTCTGTCCATCCATCTGCTGGGATTTATATTATCTTGTCATGCACGTCTGTTTATCCATCTGCTTGTTCTCAAGTCTTGTCAAGTCTGTCTGTCTTTGCATTATGGTATCATGATGGGTTGAGGGGTGGGGGGGTGGGTACGGAGTGGCTTTATCTAAATGTTATGTATTTGCAATTGAAATAAAAAAATAATTATGGGGGGGGGGGGTGGTTGTGGGAAAAAAAATCAAAATAATAATAATTTCCAGTTCATTCAGCTGGAACAAGAATAATATGAACATGGCTGGAACAATGTACGACGTGCCAAGTTATACAGTGCAGTCCATAATTATTTGGACAGCGGGACAATTTCTTTTCTTTTGGCTCTACACTGTACTAAGCACATTTTTATTCGCAGTCCCCCACAGTTTATTTTAATTGGGCAGTTGAATTCTCAGCTGTTTCTGGTATATTCAATTGCTTCCTTAATTCAGGTATAAGAAATCATTCAGTAACAAGTCTTTATTCTTGACGTTTCATGGCCTTTCGAGTTATTTGGAATTTAGTTATTGGGAGGACTATGTATATGTACAAAAAGGGATGTAATTCCTACGCAGATCATTCAATATGGATTCCCCCCCTCCTGCTAATAGATTCTCTTTTAGACCGGTTAGTGACTATGAAGTTCTCATGGCACTCTCCCATCTGGATATTAAAAAGTCTAAGGGTGAGGATGACATAGCCCCATATCTTTTGCGTCTCAGTGCTCACCTGGTCGCCTCCCCGCTTGCTCACATTTTTAACCTAACTTTTATCTCCGGTGAAATCCCTACGGTCTGGAAGTCCGCACAGGTTGTGCCCCTGTTTAAAGGGGGTGACACCAGTGACCTAAACAATTATCGTCCCATCTCTAGACTGTGCTGCCTAGCTAAGGTTTTAGAAACCCTGGCAATTGAACAGCTGCGGGCTTTTTTAGACGCATACAATATCCTACACTCACACCAATCAGGATTCAGACCCGGTCATAGCACTGTTACTGCCACTTCCCTCGTCATTAATGATATTGTGAATGGTCTTGATAATCGCCAACATTGTGCTGCCCTCTTTGTCGACCTGTCTAAGGCCTTCGGCACTGTTGATCATGGTATTTTGTTAAGTATGTTAGCTTCCATTGGCCTGGATGACCTTTCTCTTAGTTGGTTCTCTAACTACTTGTCTGGGAGAAAGCAGTCAGTTGTTGCTGGCAATCTTAGATCCAGCTCTTTATCTGTTGTTAAGGGTGTCCCACAAGGGTCCATTACTGGTCCAATTTTATTCACTCTTTATATAAATAATATTCTTTTCCCTTCTGTACACACTAATGTCCATTATTATGCGGACGATACAATAATTTATTGCTTTGGTCCCACCCCAGCTCAGGCAGCTGCAAGCCTGCAGTCAGCCTTCGACACTTTCCAACGATCTCTGCATGATCTCAAATTAGTCTTAAACTCAAACAAAACTAAATGGATGTTTTTCTCTCGATCGTCAATTGTTAACAATAGCCTTTCTCTCCACTCTCTGCAGGGAGAACTAATTGATTGTGTCGACTCATTTAAATATCTGGGTATTTGGCTGGATACCAAGCTCTCTTTTCGCACACATATTGAACATCTTATAAAGAAGCTGAGGGTTAAAATTGGCTTTCTTTACAGGAATAAATCCTGTTTTTCTCTTCAAACCAGGAAATCCATTGTTCAGTCCCAAATTATGTCTGTTTTTGATTATGGTGATATTGTGTATATGCATGCTTCTCCAGCCATTTTGAAGCTGCTTGATGCTGTGTATCATAGTGCTCTGCGCTTTGTAACGGGTGATGGTTTTCTTACTCACCGATGTGTTTTGTACGAAAAATTGGGTTGGTCGTCCCTAACTGCACGAAGAGAGCTACATTCGCTTCTATTCATCTATAAAGCTCTAATTGGTAAACTCCCATCATATTTATCCTCGCTCCTCATTCACAACTCTATGAGTTGCCGAACACGCTCGCAGTCACACATCAGATTGCTCATTCCACGCGTGAGGACAGAATATGGAAAGTCTGCTTTTTCTCACTATGCTCCGGACAAGTGGAATAGGCTCCAGGACACTCTAAAATTGGATCGTTTTGTTTCTCTAGACTCTTTTAGAGTGTTCCTCGTGGGTACCATGATTGAGAACTGCTCGTGTTTTACCTGATTTTTAGTGTCTTATCACTTATCTGTTTTTTTATAACTTATTTTTTGTCTGCTCTTATCTTGTCTGTTGCAACCTGTATCTTTTATATATGTTTTTTGTAAACAGGGCACCCTTGAAAATGAGAGCTTGCTCTCAAGGGACTTCCCTGTATAAATAAAGGTCAAATAAAAAAAAAATGGATGTGACTACCGTGAAATTAAAGGTTACGGTTTGCAATTTAACCTACATTCATCGTTTCATTTCAAATCCAATGTGTTCTAGTTCAGAGCCAAAAGAGCAGAAACTGTGCAAACACTTGCAGACTGCACTGTGCACATTGCTTTGAGTTTACTGTCCTCATATTTCATCATTGAATCTCTTCTTCACCTGCTCCGTTTGGGTGGAGCCAAGGAGGAAAGCACGCGAGGAAGAGATGCAAGTGAGTAAGGAGTGACAATAAGCAACTGGAATCAACCCAAGCGCTACAAACTCTTCAAGTAGACAAGAGTAAATTTCACTAAAGGTCACAACTACAGCTAGTAGCAGGACCAACTTACCTTTGTTTGACTGAAGAGGATCACACCAATAATGCTGCTCTCGTTCCTCATGGCGTCTTGTGGGTCTATTTGGATCGGACCGCGACTGCCCACTATCTGCAGCAAAGTAGACCGAGCATGACGATGAAGCGTCAGAGCCTTGGTAAATTAATTCACATCAAAAAATTAAATACTCACGGTCACTCTGCCTCCTTGTGTAAGCATCTGTATGTCCTTACTGAGATTCACACTGGCCAGCATCTCAACAATCACATTCAGTCCCTGTCCATTGGTAGCCTCCTAAACATAAATCCAGACAAACATTACAGAAATGATAAGTACCTCTTACAAAATTATTTTGGGATGTTCTGTATGAACTATATCATCATTCCCATTCATTTATTTTCTTGTCCCTAATTTAGCATTGCCAATTGCCCCTCCCCCGTCAGCACCAGGAAGTGCACTCTGATGCACTCACTCTGGTGTAAAAAAAACTGTCTCTGGTGCTAAATACAATCTTTTAAAAAATGTCACCCAACTTGGACTCACTGAGGACTTTATTAGGAAGACCTGTACTCCAGTTTATAAATGCAAATATTTAAATCAGCCAATCATGTGGCAGCAATGAAATGCAAATGCAGGCTGGTGTGAATAACTCAGAAATTGATGTTCTCCTGGGATTTTCATGCACAACAGTTTGCAGATGATCATGCGAAAAACAAAAAACATCCAGTGAGCAGCAGTTCTGCAAGCAAAAAAACACCTTGTTAATGAGAGAGGTCAGTGGAGGAGCTGGGCCAGACTGGTCAAAGCTGACAGTAACACAAACAACCACAAATTACAACAGTAGTATGCAGAAAAGCATCTCTGAACACATCAAACCTTTTAAGAAGAAAGGCTACAGCAGCAGATATAAGTATAATAAATGCCTAATCTGGAATCTCCAATGGAACCATCCTGTCAATTTGTGAGTGCTTGGAGATCCACATACAACTCCGAAACCTGCTGCCCAAAAGCTGCTTCTTTTCACGTTAGACCACACCAAATCAGGTGAATTTTTAAAGGCTTTGTGTAGGATTACCCTACCATGATTTTCTTGACGTAGTCCTTCTCTCTATGGTTGAAGACCTGGTGAGCTCCATTCTTCTTTGCCAGTGCTTCTCCCTCTGGAGTTCCTGCCGTTCCCAGTACCTTCATCTCAAAGGCCCTGGCAATCTGACATGCTGCAACTCCCACCTAAGGGAACCCATTCACACAGCCAGTGTCCATGATGATTCTGCTCGTACACCAGTCAACCGTCTGCAAATCGATGAATGTTTGCATCATGACTGTAGGCTATGCGTCAGCTTCTCTTACCCCTCCACTGGCTCCATGAACAAGAACAGTCTCTCCTGCTTTGCTGTGGGCTCTGAAATATACCAAGGTAACACGCCATTGGTGCATAAGTGACTGCTGATTCAAATTCACTGTATTAAAGAAAATGGATGCTCATGGGGTGTAACAGCATTTTTCTCTTACTTTTGGAAGAGAGCACGGTATGCAGTGAAGTATGGAATACCAATGGCTGCTCCTTGTTGATAATCTAAGGAATCAGACAGCGGGTAGACAGAGTCTTCGGACGCTACGGTGTATTCAGCATAGCCCCCAGTCACTGTGCCAAGAGTAAACACCCGGTCACCTGACTAATGGAAAAAGGTTCATTACATTTGTAAATATTTTTTCTATCCAGGATAGACAAGACAGAACCTGAGGAGCCACAGTCTACACAAAGGATCTTGCTTTTTTCCACCCAAGAACACGCGTCAGTAACTTAAGCACTTTCTCCTGTGATCTTAGAGGTATTTAATTGCCTTATTCACTGCTTGTCTTGTTTTCACCAGGCCATCACCATTCCACTAGTGTAATGTTTCACGTGTCGTAACGCTGAAAAAGTTAACATTTCAGAATGAAGTAGGCTACTCTCTTTACAATGTTTCATTCAAACAATACATATTATTTTCTAGCAAAACTCACTGTTTTAGAGCATGAAATGAAACCCAAATCCAAGAATGGACAGAGTACCTGGAAAGAGCTCACGCCGTCTCCAACAGCTTCCACAACCCCAGACACATCCGATCCAGGGGTGTATGGCAGGTTCGGTTTCAGATGGAATGTTCCAGAGCGGATATACGTTTCAAGTGGATTTACACCACAGGCTTGTACTCTAATTAATACCTGCAACAGGTTAAACATGTGGGATCACAGCTGATTTTTGCAACGACTGGAGACATTTTAATAATTTCATTTTATTATGTCTGTTTTAATATGGTCAGTTTATTTTTGGAGGAGAGGTAAATATAAAAAAGAAAGCGATTTTTTTAAAGATATATTATATAGGCATATGGGAAATTCCAGCGTTATGGATGTGACTTTTGGACAATGACAAACAAAATTCCTCTCTTTTACATGATAAAAAATGTTAATGCATGTTATCATAGCACCCACTTGGCTGAGGGGAAAGGGGAATTTTTTATTTACTTATTATTTATTTTTTTAAAATATTGTTAAGCCATAAAAAAGTCTAATGCAGCAAGTTTGATATCCTCCTTAATATAGGCTTTGCTGAACATAAAAATTGCAATTTTGAAAATATTTATATCTTCGTCTTGATTTTTCTAGGAGATACCAGCGTTATGGATGTGACACCAATTGGTTATGGATGCGACACATCTGAACATTGTCTGACGATGTACTTCACAATCTAATTTTATTAGAACACATTTGTTGTCATCTGAAATGGTTCTGAATATCAGTTTTTGACATTGAGAAAACCATCTGATATGGTTTTGAATGTTTTCAAGATGGCCGCCAGATAGCATTGATTTAAATGGTAATGGGACTAAAATACATTTTTAAGCATTTTCCCGCTGTTAGCCTACATTTTTATCAGATTTCAAAATGGTCACAATCGACGTTTTGTGCCATAATAAGTTTAATTGGAAAGTATATACGTTTCTTTTTTCATGCTCAGGTGCACATTACTGTTGAATTGCCCACATATTATAAAGACAGTTTTCACAGTGCGAACATATAACGTTAGAAATGGATCATATTGTTTACCTGTTTCTGACCTGGGGTTGGAACTGGAATATTCTCGTGCAATTTTAAAACAGAGGGTCCTCCAAACTCGGACACTCTGATGGCTCGCATTAACTTTGACGTGCTCATTATAGCTACAAAATAAAAACAGAAACAGAACACGTACTTGGTAATAGCATTGTTTGTAACGTTAGCTGTGCAAACTTTACGTGATCAAAGTAATATGCAAATGCTTATTTTATAGTAACGCTAACTGTATGGCATCTGGTAAAATAACTGCTGATCAGTTTGGACTTCGGTCAAGCTGCAAAAACAAGCCATGCTTCCGTGCTAGAAAGTAACTTACCTTGCCTAGCCTAAGCTAGCTACCGCGCTCGCTAATTACTACTGTAGCGCTGCCCTAAAGTTGTAAAATACAGCTGCAAAGTTAACTCGCTTTATAACTTTATCAATTGCAAACCATGTAGAGAGAATACTAAACTCTTGACAACTTACCAGGTGACCTTGCACGCGAACAGTATTTATGTAATACGTCCTGGACTGGAAACCGTTAAAGCCTGGCAATGCTTTTGTACCACTTGGGCTACCATACAAACAAACTCTGGGTGACTAGAGCAATAATGGTTGCTCTAATTTTAAACTAACTATTCAATAGCACGTACTCACACAAAGCAGTCAGATAATTATTTTAATGCACTCTTTCACTACGGGGGGGGGCGAAAGTAGCCCATGAGCGAAAGTTGTAGTATTAAATTCCCGTCCTCGCTTGATTGCCTTGTTTTCACTTGGTCATCAATATTCTGCCAGCATTATGTTTCACGCGCAGAAATCAACCTTGCGATGCTAGCCAGAAAGGTCTGAAATGCAGGCTACAGGTGAGGAAACTGAAGTCGCTCCTTTATAAGGGGTGTACGACAGCCAGGTTTAGTTTCTGAACGAAGGCTTGGGACTCACTCCATATGCATGAGTTCAGTCTCATGTCATGAATTCCTGGAACAGATGAGCAAGCAAGCAAGCAAAACTTTATTTGTACGGCATACATTTAATATTGCAACACAGCGTGCTGTAGTGTACTCGGAGAGAAAAACTGAAAAAATTAAAGACAAGTTGCAATGAAAATAAAATTGCATCTATTTAAAATACATTGCCCTTTTTTTCTATCCTTGGTTTGGACCCCTACTTTTTCTCGAGTGGTGTGGCCCTGGGTGACGTTTGTCTAGTTACCGATAAATGTGAAGATTCCTTTCTTGTTTTGAACCAGTTAGGACACCATGCAAACAAACGGCGACGTCCCAAACTGCTATTCATCTAACAAACGTTATTCGTCGAGCTAAATAAACGTCAGCCACCTGTTTGAACAGCCCCATTTTCTGTCCTGTCGAGCGCTGCAGATTTACGAGACTGCCTCACACCTGACTCCCAGGTAGGGTGGAGTGTGGAAACCAGCAATTAGTGATACAAAACCGCGGGATGCCACTTCAGATAAGTAAACGTGTCTCGGCAGTGACAAAAATATCCTAGACCAGAATTTTCTGGAGGTGGTGTTGACACTTCAGCTATTTCCATTATAACCTATACACTTTAGTGAAAATGTACCATAATCCATTTTAAAGTATAGTTAATCTTTAATAATAGTTTTTTTGCAAATCATATTTCACGATCATAATAATTTGCTTATAACCTTTCATTTTGGGGTGAACATAATCCTATGTACATGATGGAGATGGTGAAGACCAACAGTGCCCTGTAGGTCTTGTTTGCGACAAAGACCCATCATTTATTTATTGGTATAATATGTATAAAAATGACAAACAACAGAAGATCCCCCTTTAGTAAATAAAGATAGGGGTGACATTGGCTTAGGTGGTAAGTGCAGTTGTCTGGCTTGCCGGTTCAATCCCGCCCTGAGTGTGTCGAAATGTCCCTGAGCAAGATACCTAACCCCTAAATGCTCCTGACGAGCTGATTGATGCCTTGCATGGCAGCCAATCACTGCTGAGTGTATGTGTGTGAATGGGTGAATGAGAAGCACCAATTGGACAGCGCTTTGGATGAAGGCGCTATATAAATGCCAATCATTTACCATTTAATTTAATACAAAAATGAATTAAAATTCACAATTACCATTTGTTCTCATTGTATAATCTTAAAAGTTGTAATTAAACACAAATCCACAATTCTTCTTACAAAAACAAAATGTATACATTTTTAATTCTGTGTGAAAGTGTACGACTTGCGACACTTGTTTGCAATTAATTGAATCACCCCGCTGTGTCTCAACCTTTCATTTTAACCCCTGAAGCAAACTTTTTTTTTTTGCGTGCTGATATCTATTATCTTGTTACGCACCATTTATTTCGTTTTAAAGAAAGTTAAAGAAATGCTGTTAGAAGCATTGTGCTAGTTAATATTGCAGTATCTGAATCTGCCAGGAGCTGGGATCAAATGGTCAGCACCATCTTCCCTGTTGCCCCAGAGCTCTTGATGATGTCTTCATGAGCTTGGGAGGCCTTGTCCAGGGTGTACTGAGGACCAACAACAGGCTTCAGCCAACCGGACTCCATTCCAGCGAGGAGAGCCGCCGCACACTCTGCCCTCTCTTCCTGCACAGAAAAAGACACATGGGCTTAATTCCAATCACTTATTTCATCCATCTTCTTCTCCACGGCCCTGCCATGACCAGAAATGGATTGAGGTCTGCCATCTTTAAGGGCATTCTGTTCTATTCAACAGAGTAGCGAAGAGATTGAAATCCACTGGTGTTGTGCTAGCGGCAGTGGCTTGTAGATTATATACAGTGAGCTCCAGGATCATTGTCACCCTTGATAAATATGCACAGAAAATACTGCGCAATACAGTTATTTGACATAAGCTTTATTTTCCAACATGTGTAAAGTAGTGGAGTAAATTTCACTAGAGGTCACAACTACAGGTGCCATGGCGCCACATTACCTTAGTTAAACTGAAGATGGCCACGCCAATGATGCTGCTTTCTTTCATGGAGGTCTCCATAGGGTTGATTTCGATGGGACCGCGGCTGCCCACTACCTGTAACAAAGGCATAATAGTGGACCAAGGATGAGGAGGATGCAGCGGAGCCATGGCAAAGAAATTCATATCAAGGAATGAAATGCTCACCGCCACTCTGCCTCCATATGTAAGCATCTGTAGGTCCTTACTGAGATTCGCATTGGCCAGCATCTCAACGATCACATTCAGTCCCTGTCCATTGGTAGCATCCTAAATGTAAATCCAGAGAAACATTACAGAAGTGGTAAGTACCTCTCACAAAACTATTTTGGGTTGTTCTGTATGAACTACTGTATATGATGATCGCCATTGCTTTATTTTCTTCTCCCTAATCTAGCATTGCCAATTACCCCTCCCCCGTTATCATCTGACACCTGCCATCAGCAACGTGTGCAAAAACTATTGCAAGTCTTGGGTGCTAAATACAATCTTCAAAATTGCCCAATTTGGGGCTGTTATATATCCAATTGCCATCCTAATCTCCAATCTCCAACACTGTCCCAACAGTGGCTTCTTTTTGCATGCAGGGATTACCCTACCATGATTTTCTTGACGTAGTCCTTCTCTCTATGGTTGAAGACCAGGTGAGCTCCATTCTTCTTTGCCAATGCTTGTCCCTCAGGGGTTCCTGCTGTCCCCAGTACCTTCATCCCAAAGGCCCTGGCAATCTGACATGTTGCACCTCCTACCTAAGGGAACCCATTCACACAGCCAGTGTCCTGATGATTCTGCTAGTACACCAGTCTTCCAACCTATGAATGTTTGCATTAAGACTGTAAGCTATGCATCAGCTTCTCTTACCCCTCCACTAGCTCCATGAACAAGAACAGTCTCTCCTGCTTTGCTGTGTGCTCTGAAATGTACCAAGATAATACAGCACCCATCAGCCATTTAAATCATGGATTTCACATGCACTTTCAGCAAGCGTCACACAGTCGCTCCTTGACAGTGTAGGCCTGCTGACTCAAATTCATTGTACGGAAGAAAATGGTTGCTGAGCTATTCCATGACAAATCCAGGAGGCATCACACCACCTCTTTTGTTGTTGGTAGATAACTGAAATCTTTTACCTTCACATTCCCTTTAGTCTTTCCGGTAGAGCCATTTAAAATGATTTGGGTGTTGTAATGAAAAATTTGATTTTCACGTCCTTAACTTTGTAAGGAGAACACCTAAACCTTTGAAAATCTTGAGGTAATTTTGTATATAGAATTCATATCAGAAAACTTTTTTTCACTGGGGACCCTTTTTTTTTATCTCTAAAAGTATACATATTGGCTCATACTGGCAAAACTAAATGGAGTGAAGCTAAAATGTTGTCGTATGAAGCTAGAATGTCATATCTCATCATTGTCTACATTTACATTTTTGTCATTTGGCAGACGCTTTTAATCCAAAGCGACTTCCAAGTGCATAGGTTCTACCATAAGTCAAAGCATCACATCAAGAACTAGCAAAATACACAGGAAATGCTGTTCTAAACATAGTCGTCATCATAAGTGCACATTTTTTAAATTTAATTTAATTTATTTATTTTTTTGGGGGGGGGTTAGACAAGGATAGGGATATCAGAAAGGAGGGGCAGGGGAAATCAGGAGGGAGGACTAAGGTAGAGTTTGAAAAGGTGGGTTTTGAGTCTGCGTCGAAATAGGGGGAGGGATTCTGCTGTTCTGACAGTGGTAGGCAAGTCATTCCACCACTGAGGAACCAGAACGGAAAACAGGCGTGAACGTGCAGCTCGACCGCCAGGTGCACGTAGAGAGGGAACCATAAGGCGACCAGAGCTGGCAGACCGGAGTGGTCTAGCTGGGGAGTAGGGAGTGATCAAGGATTGTATGTAAGGTGGGGCAGTCCCCTTAGCAGCCTAAAATGCCAACACTAGGGCCTTGAAACGGATGTGTGCGGCAATAGGAAGCCAGTGGAGGCCAATGAGAAGCGGGGTGACATGAGCCGACCTGGGCTGACTGGTGATCAGGCGGGCTGCAGCATTCTGGACCAGCTGGAGGGGCTTGATGGCACACGCTGGGAGACCGGCTAGGAGGGAGTTGCAGTAATCCAGGCGGGAAATGACAAGCGCCTGGACTAGGAGCTGGGTGGCTCTCTCAGTCAGGAGATGACGGATACGGCGTATATTATACAGAAAGAACCTGCAGGTTCTGGCAGTGGAGGATACTTGTGGAGCCAGGGTGAGGCAGTTATCAAGAGTCACCCCAAGATTCTTTGCCACCAACACACATAAAAAGAGAACAATCCAAGTGGTGCTGGAGTTGGCATGGAATACTCTTTTTTCTTCAAAGGCGTTTCAGGCTTCTGTCCTAATACTAGTGCTGTGGTGTAACTGTATTTTTTTACTTACCTGTGGAAGAGAGCACGGTATGCAGTGAAGTATGGACTACCAATTGCAGCTCCTTGCTTATAATCCAAGGAATCAGACAGCTGGTAGACAGAGTCTTCAGACGCTACGGTGTATTCAGCATAGCCCCCAGTCTCTGTGGCTGTGGTAAACACCCGGTCACCTGACTAACGGGAAAAGGTTATTTACATTAGTATAAATATTTCTCAATCCATTACTGAAGGTTAGATGACACAGAACCTGAGGAACCACAGTCTGCACGAAGGTGATTTTTTCCACCCAAAAACATGCTTTAGTAACTTTCTCCTGTGGTTTTTCAGGTATTTAATTGCCTTATCCATTGCTTGTCTGGTTTTCACTAGGCCACCAACATTCAACCAGTATAAAGCTTCACATCTAGAAAATAACATTGAAGAAATATTAGAATGAAGTAGGCTACTCTCATTACACAGTTTAATTCCAAATGCATAGATATGCAATAGATATGCTTCTCTAGCAAAACCCGCCATTTTACAGCATGAAATGAAACCCAAACCCAAGAATGGACAGAGTACCTGGAAAGAGCTCACGCCGTCTCCAACAGCTTCCACAACCCCAGACACATCCGATCCAGGGGTGTATGGCAGGTTCGGTTTCACAGGGAATGCTCCAGAGCGGAGATAGGCTTCATAAGGATTTACACCGCAGGCTTGTACTCTAATTAATACCTGCAACAGATTAAACATGTAGGATCACAGCTCATTTTTGCAACCACCGAGACATTTTAATAATTTTATTATAATATAAAGAACAGTTAGCTAGGTCGGATACTGTTTTATACAGTGCCAAAATATAGAAAAGTAGATCACATTGTTTACCTGTTTCTGACCTGGGGTTGGAACGGGAATATCTTCTTGCAATTTTAAAACAGACGGTCCTCCAAACTCGGACACTCTGATGGCTCGCATTAACTTTGTCATGGCCATGTTTGGCTACAAAATGGACACAGGAGCAGAATGCGTACTTCGCAATATAGCATAGCATATTATTGTTTGCAGTCTGAGCTACATCTTTAAGTGATCTTGGCAGGGGTAGGGTGAGGTGTTAAGCCGGGGGTTTCTCCCTTCAATGCAGTGGTAACCAACCCTGTTCCTGGAGGTCTACCATCCTGTGTCGGTTTTCACTTCAACCCTAATTTGGCACAACTGACTACTAATGATCAGCTCAACAAGATCTTTAGCTGTGGAATGACATGTGCTTTGTTAGGGTTGGAGTGAAAACCTACAGGGCGGTAGATCTCCAGGAACAGGGTTGGGCAGCCCTGCTCTAGCTGTTGAATGAGGTGCGCTTTGTTAGGGTTGGAGTTAACACCTACAGGGCGGTAGATCTCCAGGAACAGGGTTGGTTACCAAGACTTTAACCCTTTCTATTGTCTTAGGTTCAAATTTGTTTTAGATATGTAATAAATACCATCTAGTTATTTCTATTGGAACAAGGCTTCATGATATCCTCAAAAACAGCTATGTATTGACGGAGTCAAAAAAAACAAGCCAAGGTCGAAATCCAGGGGGTCAGTCCAAAAAGGCAGAGGTACACATATCCAAAAAGCAAAGAAGAGTCCAGGGAAGCAGGCAGGGATCAAAACCAGAAAACCAGATAAACAAGGGCAAGGACTCAGGGGCAAGGGCAAGGGCAAGGGCAAGGGCAAGGGCAAGGGCAAGGGCAAGGGCAAGGGCAAGGAGGCTAGAACTGGGGGAAGGAATCAAGGGCTCAGGACAAGAAAACAAGACAAGATGAACTAACAGTGCAACTGAAAAGGACAGGTATAAATACACAGGGGAATGAGACAAACTAGGCGGGGCATGGGAGTGAGGGCGGTCTAACAAATAAACATCAGGTGAGACACATGAAAGGGTAATAGGACAATAACGAGGGGGAAACAAAAATGCGGACTGGATTCACAATGACACACATGTAATACAAACGGCTCCGGACTAGAGAGTAGACAATTGCAGAGAATCAGGAGATGCAGAGATAGAGAGAGACAGGTGCGAAGCAGGAAGTAAGGAATGCAAGATTGGAAGGAAGATTGAATCCCGGAACTACCATAAACACCCAAATAGTGGGGCAGGCAGACAAGGGAGTGACTGGGCTAGTAGTAAACATTCAGACTCAGACATCAAAGGGGAAGACGAGTGCAAAGACTAATGAATATAAACAGAACACCAGACATGAATATGAAAAATAATAAATTACAAGACTAAAGATAATAAACAATGATAAACTAACACACAGAACACAGGAACATAACATATATAAACACAACAAAACCAATGGTCACCATTTTATTCAATTGTGAAGGTCTAAGAATTGTTACATCTGGTGTTATGGAAAGAATATTGGCTGTTGAAAGTATGGCATGACAAGTTGTGGGTAGTTTATTATTTTGAGCCTTCAATGAAATCTTGTGCAACCTTTGGCAACATGATGTTATAATCAAATATGTGTTTCAGCCTTCAGTTGAGATTTGAGTATGGAGTATTATTCAGATAAATAACAGGACAATTCCCACATTAAAAAATGATACTCATGGTGGTACCTTTAGTGTCTTGACTACATATTTGAGAAAAAAATCTTGTTCATGTTCAATTTGAATTTGTCATTTTCAAATTGGTTTAAGGAAAGAAAATGACTTTATACATTTTCTAACAGATATATACGGGTACATTTTCAGCCATAACACGATACCACACGTCACTATGGAAAATAATGTAAAGTTTTTTTTTATAAAACTTTACAAACAACAAACAATTAAGATTCATGTGTTCATTTTTGAGGATGCATTTAAATGTTGCTTCTGGATTAGGCTTAAATTTCAGAAAATATTATCCTTCTCTGGAGAATAATCTCTGAATTGTAACTGTTGTTCTTACTAAATTAATTTAATTAAATACCTTCCGTTATAAAGTACGGGAGTTTTTTTCCCGTTGTGGTGGAAGGTGTGTGTGCCAGTGTGTGCCCGTGAAAAACCAAGGAGCCAAGCCAATGTAAAGAAGGGAAAAAGCTAACTTGATTTAACAAAACGGGAGAACACCGGCATACTGCCTTAAAATACGGTAGAAGAGTCGAGTTGGCAGGTATGGGCTTTGGAAATGTACATGGGAATAAATAATGTAAGAACACATTACCCCCGTGTCCTCAATGGTAGTTCGACTACGCCCTGATAGTGCGTAGCCTACGCGTATGAAGTCGAATTACGTCAATATTTACAGTAGCTGCAGCCTTTTTACTAGTCACGATACACTTGTAGATATCTTGAACTATCATCGTAACAGATCACATGGTATGCTAATTATGAGTCGTCAAAATACAGTTGTAGAATCTCAAACGAAATTCTGGATAGACAAAGATAACCGAAACTAACCTATAATTAAATTTTAAAACGGCTTGCTGCTAGAGTGAGCGTTAAGTCTCTCACGAGCTGTAGGCTATTATCAAGTTCAAGTGCAGTCGATGTAAGACGTATTTTGAGAGAACGATGAAACTTACCAAGTAACTTGCAGGTCGTATTGGAATTATCACCTCCCGACTGCGAAAACCCGTGCACGTCAACCTCTCGAGTTGTAGGCAAGTAGTATGAAAACTTTCTGACGGCTGCGATATCTCCGATCTGTCGGTTCAACTACGGAAATCACGTGAATGAAGCAAGACAAATAAAATGGGTTGGGTCCACTAACACACAAACCCTTACCTTGCTGTCTTCCCTCGAGGGATGAATTAACTTAACTTGACGTGCAACAACCAAATGTAATGGCCTGCAAGGAAGGATAGTCGATTAACAAAACGGCACAGGGTTCACTCCATATCCATGGGCTTAAAGTCTAATGAATGCTTGTAGCAGAATAAATACATTGGACACTGTCTTTCCCCTCCCATCACTGTCTGAACGCAAACTTACTTTAGGTTTATATGCGATCATGTTGAAACTAGGCTAACTACTAAAGGATCCTACGTTTCTCACATAATGGTAAATGGTTGGCATTTATATAGCGCCTTTATCCAAAGCGCTGTACAATTGATGCTTCTCATTCACCCATTCATACACACACTCACACACCGACGGCAATTGGCTGCCATGCAAGGCGCCTACCAGCTCGTCAGGAGCATTTGGGGGTTAGGTGTCTTGGTCAGGGACACTTCGACACAGCCCAGGTGGGGGATCGAACCGGCAACCCTCCGACTGCCAGACGACTGCCCTTACTGCCTGAGCCATGTCGCCCCTGTGAGCCCTAGGTGGTGTTAGTGCCGGTTATTAGGCCACCATACAAACAAGCTAGTGTAATGGTGTCATAAACTGGTCCCAGCCCTTTAGGTGAAATCTGATGGAACATGTTTAACGGGGGATGGAGAGTTTGGGTGTTGCAGTTCTGGTGATTGAATGAGAAGCATAGCTGGAACAGGCAACTCCAGTCCTGTATACAGAATTTTGTATACAGAATTGTGCTCTGTTACCAGTTACTCTGGCTCAATCAGCTGATTAGCCATATACCGTGACCAATTAACTCATAAATGTGACCATAATTAAATTCTACAAGATAAGAACATTTATCAGCTGCTGTTTATATCATGAAATGTGGCTATGAATGACAGATCATGCACATGATTGGGCTAATGAAATCATTAAGAGCAGAAGTTGGCACTGTTGGTACTGATTCAGTTGAAATTGTACTTCCCTTAAGGGTCTTTCAGCGCAACTTGTTCCTGGTTATGGGTATGCACTTTGCACTTTGTTGTACGTCGCTCTGGATAAGATCATCTGCCAAATGCCATTAATGTAATGTAATGATGCATATTAAAAGGTGGGATTATTTTCTCCAGGTCTACACAAATGGGTCACAGGCTCCAGACAATGGGGAAATTGGGTGTGCTGTTTGTATCACTCAATAAAGTATAGACATACTCTTTCTGTTTTTACAGCAGAACTAGTCACTGGCACTGGGGTGGGTAGAATATGTGCGACCAGAGCGAGTAGTAATATGCTCAGGCTCAGCTGCAGCACCTGAAGGCATTAAAGAAAGGCGCCCAGATCTTACGTTGGACTTAATGTTGATTCTGCACCTGGAGTGTGTCACCTGGGCTGTGAGGTGGGGTTTCTCTGGGTCTCAGCGTGTGTGGGAATAAAGGGGAATGAGGTGGTTGATAGGGTGGCCGAAATGGCCCAATCTCAGGAATGCACAGGAGTGAATGTTGGGGTCGGCAGAAGTCAAAATTAAGGCAGCTGACGGGGCGACATGGCTCAGGCAGTAAGAGCAGTCGTCTGGCAGTCGGAGGGTTGCCGGTTCGATCCCCGCCCGGGCTGTGTCGAAGTGTCCCTGAGCAAGACACCTAACCCCCAAATGCTCCTGACGAGCTGGTCGGCGCCTTGCATGGCAGCCAATCGACGTCGGTGTGTGAGTGTGTGTATGAATGGGTGAATGAGAAGCATCAATTGTACAGCGCTTTGGATAAAGGTGCTATATAAATGCCAACCACTTACCATTTACTGAGACTTCAGTGGCAGAGAGAGTGGGAGCAAGAGGGGAAGGGGCGACACCTGTATCCGATACAGACTAAGGTGCAGCGCAAGCAGGCTTCAGTGGAAGGCAGTGGGAGGGATGGCTCAGGCTGGGTCATTGTGCCTTAGGGGCTGGGATCAGATGGTTGGGAAACATATTGATGGGCTGTGCAGGGAATTTTGTGGACTAGAGACAGTGGAGACAGTGGCTCACCAGTTGCTGCACTTGCAAGAAACTGGTAAAGGAAAGGCGAGAGATGTGTAGGGGATTGACTGAGATTGGTGTGACCACTTTCTCTTTGAGAACCATCCATGTACGGCAGAACATCAGCATGATGTATGCAGATTAGTCTGGGCATATTTGTATACTATCGGGTTACATGCAAAACTGTAATGCACATTTCTCAACCATTAAGGAAAATTCCTGATGTCCAGTAGGTGGCAGTAATACGCTTTACAGCGTTTTATCTCCCATTAAAAACCGAAGAGAAGAAGAAGACGACTCATCGAACGATATTTACTTGAGTTATATAATAAAGTGTGGTAGAGGGGAAAGTTTCCAGAAAAATGGAAACAGGTTGTTGTCGTACCCATCCCGAAACCAGGAAAGGATTGCAATAATCCAGGGAATTATAGATCTATTGCCTTAACTTCTCATATATGCAAACCTATGATTAATAAAAGACTGTGATTTCAAGCAGAAACTAAGGGATTTAGGCCTACTGTATGTCTAACTATCAAAGTGGATTTAGGAGTGGTAGGGGAATAATGAATCCTTAGAACTTAGAGCATGAGATAAGACTGGCTCAGGCAAATAAGGAGAGTGTAATGGCTATCTTTTTGATATTGAAAAGGCTACGTCATGATGTGGAAGGAGGGACTAGCCTACTGATAACATTGAGAAAGATGACATGGATTAAATATTTTTAATGTGATACATTTTTGAAATTATTTTCTAGGAGTTATGATGTTGGAAATGGAACGCCTCAGGGAAGTATTTTTAGTCCATTGTTATTTTCCAATATGATTAATGATGTGTTTTCAAAGTTAGATAGCGAAACTGGATTCTCTCTACGAAGATGATGGGGCAATATGGAAAAGAGGAAGGAATGGCAAATTAAAGAATTGCTGGATGAGTAGTCTTTCTATATATATATATATATATATATATATATATATATATATATATCGTTTTTTTTTTTTTACAAAAAGGAAGATCTGAAGTTTCCATTATATGGACAGGAATTGGAGAGGGTCGGCTGCTTTACATTCTTATGAATATGGTTTGATTAAAAGTTACATGGTCAATGCATATTCAAAAGATAATGCTTTTTGGAGATGGTGATGTGGAGCTATAAAATCAACCCCATTGGCAGTGCCTTCGTGGTTATTTCCTGAGTTGGTAGTAGATTTAGAAATTCCTACAAAGAAGTAACAAATTAATTATAGATGCTCAACTTATAAATACACACATATACGAATATATATATACAGTCAGGTCCATAAATATTGGGACATCGACACAATTCTCCTCTTTTTGGCTCTATACACCACCACAATGGATTTGAAATGAAACGAACAAGATATGCTTTAACTGCAGACTTTCAGCTTTAATTTGAGGGTATTTACATCCAAATCAGGTGAACGGTGTAGGAATTACAACAGTTTCTATATGTGCCTCCCACTTTTTAAGGGACCAAAAGTAATGGGACAATTCTCAGCTGTTCCATGGCCAGGTGTGTTATTCCCTCATTATCTCATTTACAAGGAGCAGATAAAAGGTCTAGAGTTAATTTCAAGTGTGCTAGTTGCATTTGGAATCTGTTGCTGTCAACTCTCAATATGAGATTCAAAGAGCTGTCACTATCAGTGAAGCAAGCCATCATTAGGCTGAAAAATCAAAACAAACCCATCAGAGAGATAGCAAAAACATTAGGTGTGGCCAAATCAACTGTTTGGAACATTCTTAAAAAGAAAGAACGCACCGGTGAGCTCAGCATCACCAGACCCGGAAGACCACGGAAAACAACTGTGGTGGATGACAGAAAAATTATTTCCCTGGTGAAGAAAAACCCCTTCACAACAGTTGGCCAGATCAAGAACACTCTCCAGGAGGTAGGTGTATGTGTGTCAAAGTCAACAATCAAGAGAAGACTTCACCTCAAAAACAGGAAGACCAGATTAGAGTTTGCCAAACAACATCTAAAAAGCCTTTACAGTTCTGGAACAACATCCTATGGACAGATGAGACAAAGATCAACTTGTACCAGAATGATGGGAAGAGAAGAGTATGGAGAAGGAAAGGAACTGCTCATGATCCAAAACATACCACCTCATCAGTGAAGCATGGTGGTGGTAGTGTCATGGCGTGGGCATGTATGGCTGCCAATGGAACTGGTTCCCTTGTATTTATTGATGATGTGACTGCTGACAAAAGCAGCAGGATGAATTCTGAAGTGTTTCGGGCAATATTATCTGCTCATATTCAGCCAAATGCTTCAGAACTCATTGGACGGCGCTTCACAGTGCAGATGGACAATGACCCGAAGCATACTGCGAAAGCAACCAAAGAGTTTTTTAAGGCAAAGAAGTGGAATGTTATGCAATGGCCAAGTCAATCACCTGACCTGAATCTGATTGAACATGCATTTCACTTGCTGAAGACAAAACTGAAGGGAAAATGCCCCAAGAACAAGCAGGAACTGAAGACAGTTGCAGTAGAGGCCTGGCAGAGCATCACCAGGGATGAAACCCAGCGTCTGGTGATGTCTATGCGTTCCAGACTTCAGGCTGTAATTGACTGCAAAGGATTTGCAACCAAGTATTAAAAAGTGAAAGTTGATTTATGGTTGTTAGTTTGTCCCATTACTTTTGGTCCCTTAAAAAGTGGGAGGCAGATATAGAAACTGTTGTAATTCCTGCACCGTTCACCTGATTTAGATGGAAATACCCTCAAATTAAAGCTGAAAGTCTGCAGTTAAAGCATATCTTATTCGTTTCATTTCAAATCCATTGTGGTGGTGTATAGAGCCAAAAAGAAGAGAATTGTGTCGATGTCCCAATATTTATGGATCTGACTGTATATAAGGAAAGATTTAGTATAATCCCGGTCCACACTCCATTTCAATAGATGGCGGTAATGCACCTTTCTGTTTTAAAAACATTGTTAAACACCAAGAAGAAGAAGCAGCACAAACTCGTGGTTTTGTTATCGTTTTAGTGCGAAATTCTCAGCGTTATCACTCCAGCTAAACAGCCATCTCACTGTCTAGCCAACGTGAATTATCTATAGTAAAAGGTGTTTCTTCTCTTATTGGTATGTCTATGTAGTATGGAGGTCGAAAATACTTTCAAACAATGGAAGAAACAGTGTTTGAACAAGATTGACTTCAGCAAGAAGGGAAGTGTTGATGAAGACATTACAAACATCGTTAGTGTGTTAAACGATTCCGAGAAGTATTTTACAACGAGCTCCTGCTCCGGACGAATAATAGTGATAGACGGAGTAAGTGTGGACGGCATGTTTTGGCTAGTAAGCTAGCATTTGTAAACATACATATGGCTTGCTAAACCGTGGCTACCAAAGGAGTTGGTTATCTACTGAAGCCAAGGAGGGTAACTTAGCTAACTATTTGTCTAGTTATGGTGAGAATTCTTCTTAATTATGTTCCAAATTGTTGGTAAGCCTATTGTTTGGCCCGTGTCTCTGACTGTTATTTTCCTATTTCTCAGCCTCATTGGCTTCCTTGACTGTCAATGGCACAAATTTGGTCCTCATGTTGACAGACTTAATACTGAAAGCTTTCTTATACCTGCACTAAGAACGCAATTGAATACACTTGTGTAACCGGAAATGGCTGAGAAACCGATTGTCCTATTACTTTTGTTCCCTTAAAATGGGTGGACTATGTATGTAAAGGGATGCAATTCCTACACGCAATCACCCAATATGGATGTAGCTACCCTCAAATCAAAGGTGACAGTCATTTTAACCTCATCTTAATTGTTTTAATTTCAAATCCAATGTGCTGGAGTACAGAACCAAAAGTACAGATATTCTACCACTGTCCAAATACTGTCTATTCCAGAGACATGGTTGCAGTCATGCTCTCTCGTAGAGTTCAGGCTCGACTCGGGTGGCAAAATTGCTTGTCAAACTTGTGTGTGTGTGTGCGAGCAGACACAAATTTGTATGTGCACTGTACGGTAGGCCTAAGTGTTTTTTATCTTAAGGTTTCAGACTGTCTGGACGTGCAAAAACAGAACTGTTCCTGGCTTTTTGTCACCCACCAGAAATGCCAGAAAACTGATTTGGTGAGAGATCCTTCTATGTCAATGTATTTGTCAGTGTTTGGTTATGGTTGTATCACCCCCCTCTTCATGGTACAGTGCTCTGCCTCTAACCCGTCAGGTCACAGCGTTGGAGAGGTCCTGTGGTGATGTCATCTTTAAGTTTGAGCCCTTTATTCTTCACGTGCAGTGCCGACAGCTGGGAGATGCCCAACTCCTGGTACAAATACTGTCACCCTGCCGTAACAAACAGACTTACTACAGATTACTTCAGGATTACAACACTTTCTAAAACTAAGTACAATTCATTTTAAGTGCACAGACGTTTATTATTGTAGTCAACATATTTTTTAATCCCATTCCTAACATTAATATATTTTTCTAAATATTGATTTTGTTTCATCACAGCACTCAGTGGCTGTCGAATCTGGCTTCCGAAACTCTGGAATAACTGTTGGCAAGAAGGGTAAAATAATAATGGTATGGTAAACAATATACAGTTGTTTCTTTTTTTTAAATATAATTTTTATAAAGTACATATATTAAAAAAAAAAAAAAAAAGCTTTATTTTGGAAATCATCAATCGCCATGAAAGCAGTTTTCAGATTAAAACTCAATTTTAATGAATGTAGATTCTGTCTCCTATTCTGTAATACAGTAGATTTAAAGAAAGTAAAGGCTCTTAATATTTCATTATGTAATCCTAGGCTGTGCGCAGTACCCACTGCCTTGAAGTTCCACTCAGCCGCAAAGGGCAGGTCCTGGTGAGCTCTGACTACATTGAATTCTTGGTGGAAGTAGCCAATCAAAAAATGATAGAAAACCTCAGAAGGATAGAAAGGTAACCCAGTTTCTGTATGCAGTGCTTTGCTGCTTTTTGCCCATAAAAAAAAAAAACTTTGTGCTTAGTACTTTGGTCTAAAAAACAAATGTTTGCCTTCTCTTTCCCCACTCCCAGCTAATGTTAATTTCTATTAATACATTAGTAATCATGAACACTGTATATACTTGGTAGCAGGTTGAATGCACCTATGTGCTGCTATACTGTAAGTCGCTCTGCTAAGTGAATGTAATGTAATATCCATGATCTTTTTTGTCTCCAGATTCTTTGAATGCCTGCAGTCTGCCATGCATCACGAAGACCTTCATTGCACGAGTAGTGAAGCAGTGAAGGAAAAATCAGTGTACAAGAGACGAAGGAAAAGGACGCAGGACAGTCCGGTCGAGGCCTGTCAGAGTAGCAATGATGCCACACTTAGTGATGAGGATAATGGGCTTCAGAATGGAATGGACCTGTTCACATAGATCCTGAAATCTGTGTGGAAGAATGACCCTGTGGGTCATTATTTTATGTCAAATATTCACATGTCTGAAACCCTGCAGTTTCTTTTGCGCTGGGCACAGTTTGAAAAGAAGTCCTGTAGGACCTGAATGCATGTAGTGGAACTCTACCAAACAAGAATACTTTACTTGCTGAGATTTCTTTATACTATAAAGCGTCTTGCATCAGTCTGCCATGATGTAATTTATTTTGCTTTGATAATGGGAGCTTTTCTGCGAGACTCACTTGAAGATTTTTCAGTCTAGTTCACTGCCAAACGGGAGAGCAGTTCTCATCACATTTCAGTGATGTCACTCCAAAAGCTGCACAGGAGACATGATGCTTGCATGTGGTTCATAGCTTGGGAAAGCTGTGTTTATTTTTAAAAGCGACTTCATTCCACACTTTCCTTCAGGAAATATAGAATTACTGCTCTGACAGGGTTGAATTTACAAGAATTCAGGTGGTAATATGGAAGCTTTCAGAAGAACACAGATGGATAGACCAAGGTTACTGCCACATCAAATAAGAGTGATAATTTCACTGCTGATGTCATCAAAACAGGCGGAACACCCAGCAGTCGCTCGTCAACAGAGCAACAAACCTTACTGCCAATTTGCACATACCTTGGTTCCAAATAGCAGTGCATTCTTTTTTTTTTCAACAGAACTTTGCTGTCCCACAAGACACAGTACAAGGTACATTTTCCGCGGGGTAATTTGAAGCTTTATACATGGACACATGGTTACAATAGTTTCATCAAAAAATTGGAACCCTCGGTGCAAAATAAGATGTTTTGCTTTGGCAAGTAAGTGTAAGCAAACATAACCCACTTCCCTCGGATCTTTTGATTTGATCGCCTTTGATTATGAGTGCCAGTTTAAAAACAAAAGTTGTTGTTTTTCCAGCGGCTTAAATCTGTTTCAGTTTAAACCACGGTTCCACTCAGCCTTGCTGTGCGTTAAGCTGATGCCCCGTTTGCCTGTGAAGTGAGAGAGACGCTCCGACTTTCATTACCGCTCAGCGTAACGTAAAAACTCCCTGCATTATTCATCTCTGACAAGTCGCTTGCTCTTCGGCAATAAAGCTGATGTTAAAATTGCATGCGGTCTTGAGCACATTTCCTTGGAATCAGACTATATTACCGCTGGGTCTGGGTCCGCACGGCTCATTTAGGAGCTTTGCCTCATTAATGCTTCGACTTCCCGTACAATCCCACTTCGCCATCTCCGCGCTGTGTTTTACATTTGTATCACTTAACCGCCCTTCCTAATATTAAATGACCACAGCAAGCCATTATTCTGTCATAGATCACGCACCTCCTTCTCTTGCAATTTCACAGTTGATGGTCCATTAATATCTTAATTGTACACAATTTTCCCTTTGAGATGCGTTTCATTGGTAGGCTATTTGTCATTACGAATCGAACTCCAAGAAGGTGCGATCGAGTGTGTCGGGTAGGTGCACTTGCACTCGAATGTACTTGAAGGTCACCAACATAGCCCTGAATTTGAATAGCAGGAGTTTTTTTTTTTTTTTTTTTTTTCAGACACATGATGCAATGCAGGGATGGAGCAGTAGATGGAGCAGCTATCCTTCTGATGAGTTAAGGTGTGGGCCGTACATTGAAAATAGATTGACCATACAATGCTGATAGATTACACAATTGGAACTAGAATTGTGTTCTAAATTGAATTCAGTGGACACCGATTTTAGTCACACTATTTGCTTTGCTTCGACAGCATCATAAGTACATTTTACAGCCAGCTAAAACTACACATGCTTTGCAGCTTAATACTCTTCCTACCAATTTTTCCCTACTATTTATAATACCCTCCATATCAATTTTATACCTACACAATCCTAGTGAAATTACTTTCATAATAGAGCGTACCAGGCCAGCTGCAGCTTCTAAGTTTTTAACTCCATTTACTTTATTCACTCAGGTAGTGGGCTGGTATATGACTGAATACAGTCGTATGAAAAGGTTTGGGCACCCCTGACAATTTTCATTTATAAATCATTGGGTGTTTGGATCCGCAACTTCATTTTGATCTATCAAATAACTGATGGACACAGTAACATTTCAGTAGTGAAATGAGGTTTATTGGATTAACAGAAAATGTGCAATATGCATCAAAACAAAATTAGACGGGTGCATAAATTTGGGCACCCCAATAGAGAAATCACATCAATATTTAGTAGAGGCTCCTTTTGCAAAAATAACAGCCTCTAGACTCTTCCTATAGCCTCTAATGAGTGTCTGGATCCTGGATGAAGGTATTTTGGACCATTCCTCCTTACAAAACATCTCCAGTTCAGTTAGGTGTGATGGTTGCCGAGGATGGACAGCCCGCTTCAAATCATCCCACAGATTTTCAATGATATTCAAGTCTGGGGACTGGGATGGCCATTCCAGAACATTGTACTTGTTCCTCTGCATGAATGCCTGAGTAGATTTTGAGCAGTGTTTTGGGTCATTGTCTTGTTGAAATATCCAGCCCCGGCGTAACTTCAACTTTGTGACAGATTCTTGAATATTATTCTCAAGAATTCGCTGATATTGAGTGGAATCCATGCAACCCTCAACTTTAACAAGATTCCCAGTACCGGCACTGGCCACACAGCCCCACAGCGTGTTGGAACCTCCATCAAATCTTACTGTGGGTAGCAAGTGTTTTTCTTGGAATGCTGTGTTCTTTCGCCGCCATGCATAACGCCCCTTATGACCAAATAACTCAATCTTTGTTTCATCAGTCCACAGCACCTTATTCCAAAATGAAGCTGGCTTGTCCAAATGAGTTTTTGCATACCTCAAGCGACTCTGTTTATGGCGTGTGCGCAGAAAAGGCTTCTTCTGCATCACTCTCCCGTACAGCTTTTCCTTGTGCAAAGTGCGCTGTATTGTTGAACGATGCACAGTGACACCATCTGCAGCAAGATGACCTTGTAGGTCTTTGGAGGTGGTCTGTGGGTTGTATTTGACCATTCTCACTATCCTTCGCCTTTGCCTCTCTGATATTCTTCTTGGCCTGCCACTTCTGGCCTTAACAAGAACTGTGCCTGTGGCCTTCCATTTCCTCACTATGTTCCTCACAGTGGAAACTGACAACTGAAATCTCTGAGATAGCTTTTTGTAGCCTTTCCTTAAACTATAATGCTGAACAATCTTTGTTTTCAGGTCATTTGAGAGTTGTTTTGAGGCCCCCATGTTGCCACTCTTCAGAGCAGAGTCAAAGAGAAGAACAACTTGCAATTGGCCACCTTAAATACCTTTTCTCATGATTGGATGCACCTGTCTATGAAGTTCAAGGCTTAATGAGCTCATCAAACCAATTTTGTGTTCCAATTAATCAGTGTTAAGTAGTTACAGGTATTCAAATCAACAAAATGACAAGGGTGCCCACATTTATGCACCTGTCTAATTTTGTTTTGATGCATATTGCACATTTTCTGTTAATCCAATAAACCTCATTTCACTACTGAAATATTACTGTGTCCATCAGTTATTTGATAGATCAAAATGAAGTTGCGGATCCAAACACCCAATGTCATGAACATAGAACAACAATAATGATAATTATCTATAACTGAATTTAACATCTATTGATTATCTACATTTAATAATAATACAAGAGGAAGGTGTCAGAGGCAACAAAGACAAAAATATTGCTCAGTATTCAATTTCAGTCACTTACAAAATACAAAATAGGTGTACATCCAGCATATCACAGTGATGTGAAAAAGCAACACCCTCTTTTAATTCTATAGTTTGACATAATAGCCTATAACCCAACTAATATATCTGATCATCAGATAGTCCTAATGGTAGATGCATCTAACCTTGTGTGGCACATAACAGAATTTACTTGAACCAAAAATGAGCCAAAATCCATTCATCCATTATCCAACCTGCATAGGTCAGGATCAGGGGTGGTGCTGGAGCCTACCCCAGCACACACTGGGCTAAAGGCAGGAATACACCCTGAACAGGCCGCCAATCCATCGTGGGGCACATAGCCCATTCACTCAGATGCTCATACCTAGCTGCAATTTAGACTCTGAAATTAACCATACCTATCTTTGGACTGTGGGAGGAAACTGGAATACCCAGAGCAAATGAGCCAGCAGAAGTCTTGTGGAAAAAGTTCACCTCATAACTCGGTAGCCTGTCGAACTACATTGAGCAGCAATAACCTGAAATAATAATTTCATTCCGAGTTTTTCAATCGGTTTAGTCACAGAGGGATTCTGGCCAACATCTCCTTATAAAACTGCTTCAGCTCATTGATGTTTTCATTGTATAAATTTATGCACACCTCTCTTGAGGTACAACATCTCAATAGGATTGATCTTTTATCAGGATCAAAACCTTGATTCTTTTTCAGTTTCAGTCATGGATTCGTTGTGTTTGGAAAATTATCCTGTGGCATGGTCCACTTTTATCCAAGCTTTAGCTGTCGGACCGATGGTTTCATATTTTCCTCCAGAATATGCTGGTAGAGAGGAATTCATGGTAGACCCGATGCTTGCAAGGCATCTTGGTCCTGTGCCTGCAGAACCGCCCCAAATCAACAACTCCCCACCACCGTGCTTGATAGTTGGCATGAGGTTCTTGTGGTGATGTGTGCAAGCATGAAAGCCATAGTAGTTCAGTCTTTTCTGAATGGTGGAATGAACTCTAACCTTTACTGTGTTGACAGAGGCCTGCATGTCTTGGAGGGAATACCACATGGTCTGATCTTTGGGTGAATTTTCTGGGACCCTCACTCCCGAATAGATAGGCGACTGTCTCTCCGTTTGTAAATTATATTTCTCACTGTGGAATGATAGACTTCATATTGTTTGTAAATAACTTTAGAAACCTTCAAACAATTGCTTTCTTGGAACCACAGATGTATTTTGTCCTTGGCATGCTTTGTTAGCCTGGATGCTCCAGAGAAAACTGTCAAAGTTTCTTCTCTTATATACAAGTGGTAGCCTCCTGATTCTCAACTATTTGTGTGCTCTTGATTAGCAACACCTGGATCTAATTACGTTCTTAATTGATATGGAAGCAGTAAGGGTGCACATGGCATCTGCAAGTTGGCTTATTACTCATAAGTATTGACATATCTACAGTTAGGACTTGTTGAAGACTAGATAATGGTTAGTTATGTCCTAATATGTAAAACAATTGAAAGTGGCTGTAATTTATTTTTCACATCACTGTATTTTGTGCTTATTTAGGAAAAGTTCAAAATATTGAGAGTAGGAACATACGTCAAGAACTGCTAAATAGCTACAGTATGTGATACTCGGGGTTATACATCAAAATAGATCAGTGCCTAGCAACCGCATTCTACATCATTCTATGTCTTACAGAAAGAGAGGATTCGTTGTACTTCAGATATTCCTATAAAACCACATATCCACAAAAACCCCAAATAAACAGAATCACTATCTCTATTTATCAAGTGTAAACATTTCAGACAAAAATATCATGCATCTGGATATGGACTATTCTGTTGAGCTACAACTGGCCAATGTTTGAATATATACTGCATGTTCATACCAAATATTTCTGAGCACAAGTTACAGGTTTCTTCAAGAATACTTGGCAGAAACTGTATGACGGGCCCCGAGAGCAAAACATTTGGTATTCTCTTCATGTCTGAGGTGAATAAAAGACTGACACGCGGTATGTGCAAAAGCGTTCAATGGCTGAATTAAACACTATAATCAACAGACACCTTTTCCCAAGCAATAAATGCCTAATGAATGTCTTAAGATGACAATTAACTTCCAAATAGACATAGGCGTGATTATAAATTCCTTACAAAATTATTGCAGGGAATTAAAGCTAGGGGGAGGCTGCCAGGGGTTGGTGGCTGTTGGGTTTGCAGGACGGGGTGGGGTGGGGTAGGGGTTGGGGTTGGGGTTGGGGTTGGGGTTGGGGTTGGGGCAGGGGGTTGGAGTTCGGGGGGTGGCGTACAGCTTCTGCAATCAGCAAGTGAATGGGGGGATTTAGTGCCTGTGTGATTGTGGAGTGGGCCATTACTGCCCTGATTAGGCCTCTTTTGCCGGGTGCTGATTTGACAGAGAGGGCTGTGCACACTCGAAACCGGTCTCAAAGTAATCACAGCCCCTCTTACTGTCATTTTAACCAGAGTGATTTCTTTTTTTTTGCAAAAAAAAAATAAAAAAAGCCCTCATCTGCCCCCAGCTAACACGTGGCATCCTTCAGCACTGGTGTTCCCACTTGGCAAGCGCCAATTTCTGAAGTGCGGAAAAGGTCACACCAGACACCTTTGTGTCAATTGGTAACCACCCAATCAACTCTCATTTCAATAAAACGAATTAGTAGTTCCTGCATGGAAAAGCAAAGGTTGTTGCTGCGTGAGATTAACAAATTAACCTGGTCAATTGAACAAATGTGCCGTGATCTAGTTGTGTGCGATGGGTGTCTCGGTCATAACAAGGTTTCCCATTGTTTCCCCGGTAGTTTATTTCTTAGCCACACGCTGAAGCTCACAGTCACACAAAGCTCATTTGTCCCCATGTTGTAGTACTCAGTTCAGAGTAGGTGTGCTGAAACAAGGTTAAAAATATTTTCTTATCACAGCAGGTTAGTGCAGTACCCAGTGTTCATGGTGTATTGAAATGAAATCTATTTTCAACCAAAAAGCTGTGCAGAAAATTCCTTGGATTCGCCGTGACCCCGGCCGAGTGGACCAGCCTGACTTCCAGGTGTCGATCCTCCTATCAATGCTAAATTAACAGGCACTCTGTGTCTCCAGGACTCTGTCTCTGGCATCACCCATCATTTCAACCTTTTCTGCCAAATTCTTATGTACTTATTACACAGACTCTCCAATGACACCAAACTCGTAAATAAAATGTTCACGTTAGCGTTGTCTGTTAGGCAACACTGAAACAGGCTGAGATTTGGCTCTCTTGGCACCCAACTCACCCCCATATACACCAACCACCCCCATAATACATCATTTTAGTAGAGCCAGAATTACTTGGAGATCATTTATTTTCTTAAAAAGAGCTGGCATTCTTCAGTCTAATCTGCTTTTAATTCACGTCTTATGTAACACACACAGTTAAAAAAATATTTTATATCCCTGAAGATATTTTTCTGCCACATTGGTTTAAATGTTTTTCTTATTTTTTCTTCTCTCAGGAAAAATAATCCCATTTGTGAAAGCTATGTGGCAATATCATTTTAAATAGCACCATACAAAATAAATATTGACAACATTAAATGAGTACTAGAAATACCACAGTCAAAACCCTTTTTGATTTCACCTACAAGTAAACCTAGGAGAAAAGCAACATTACTGGGCCTCTTTGATACAGACAAGCAGACTGACAGGGGCTACAGGCACAAACAAGCAACACAATACTACATTTATGTCTAGTATGCGTCTGGTTTACTGATCTTCCACTAGTGAGGACAGAGTCGTTTTAAGACTGAAATCCCCCCCCTACCATTGCTTCGTAAGGCAGGTATTAAATGCTTGTTTATTTTCAGATTTCCTTTGTCCTTCAATCAAAACAACTTCAAAGTTAAATAGAAATAGAAAAAAATAGACTGACACAAAGGCCCCTTAACCCTGGAATAATCAACAAGAAATCAATCCATATACATATACATCAATGTTGCCACACTTCTATAGGTAATCTGCACTCAATCAATAGCAGTAAAGATGTATGGAGAATAACACCTAACCTGGCACTTAAATGGACACAAATGACTGAGCAAACGGCCTTCTTCAATCTTTCAGCGGCCTTCTTGGCTGGACCTCTGCTCAAAACGATCCTTAAGACTGACATCTTTCAGCGGCCATCTGAACCTCACAACACCCGCCACAACACATGGTTCTACCTCTGCTCGATTATAAATACGTTTGAACTATTATCATGAATACAACTCCATTTGTTTTATTTATTTTATCAGAGAACGTGTGCAAATACATTCATAACAGCTAAGAGGTCTCCGTAAAAAGTGATGGAGAACACAAGATCATGGAGGAGAAGGAATCTCCCTGCATTGTGTACTGTAATAAGTACATGTTGTTCAGGCAAAGTATGTTGTTAAGGCAAATTATGAAATCCAACATAAAAGTGGTAGCTAGGTGCCAATAAATGAATACAATACAGCCTGCTGCTAATACACAACAACATGCAACATGAATTTACAACATCCTTTGCCTGAACAACAGTACCTACTGAATGCAAAATAATTATGATAAATCACAGGCGTTTCCAGTTACAGAAGTGTAACTAGCCCCAGGTATTATACCGCACAGATGCACCTGCTTTTAAAAGCCCGGATGACTGTCCCAGGAGGCAGGACAAAGAACAACCTACGAATTGATGTCCCTCTGTCCCAAAAATGAGCTCCAGGCGTGATTGGCAGGCTGTGTTTGCTGTAACACTCTAAGAGCGAAGCTGCTCTATTCACATGGCCATGTGAGTGTCACTTGAGGGACTGACTTGTTCCTAATACTTCTATTGTTGTGTCTGAAGAGAGCAAAAATTAGTGCAAGAGCCCTCGATACAATACGACAATTAATTCCCCAGTCTACTTTATTTAATCTTTTTCATTAGCAAATTTCAGTACCGCCAGACTCACTAAAATATAATAAATAAAATATAGCTTATTGCAGCTAACACATATCAAATATTAAGTCATTATTCCCTCATACTCTCCTGGTATTGAATACATCCTTCCTCATTAACATTCATCTTTAAAGAAAGGCACTTATGTACATTTTCATTTTTGGAATTTAGTTTATACTCTTATCCAGAGTGACTTGCATTGAGTCCAAACAAAGAAAAGGTCTAGAATTATCATGGCTATTTAGCATCTGAAAACGTACCGACCACACGCTCAGAAGTAAGGTTTCCATAAGGCTCCACTCTGTCTCCACAGAGGACCCCTATCTAGTTCAAGGGCTCTTAGTGAGGCGAATGGGTCAAACTGGGAGCTTTCAGACTTTTCACCCCTACCATAGACGCTTCCTTAAAGAACAAAAATAGGTCAAAGAATACTTTTTTTCTCTGAAAGTGCTGTAAGCATTAAAAGGTCTTCAGGTAATTTTAGGTCTATTGTAAACAGTAACAATCTATGGTCATTCTCCTGTGATACCAAGACACTTAGACAACTGTCAAATTTTACAGCTAATCCTAAAAGCATTTTAAAGAAATCTACTGTATGTATAATTTGCATATACGTATGATGTTAAATAACTTTGGAAAAACTGTAAATATGGCGTAAATAATGAAATTTTCCATGAGTACTTGGTATGGAAACCTAAGACCAGTGGAAAGCTTGCAAAAGTGTTAAATATGGCCAGCATGATGTTTTAAGACTATGCAGGCTATGATTTAAATAAATATTTTGTATTCACCATATTAAACATTACAGCATTACAAAATTACTTTTTTTACATTTATCATAGCTTCTGAAACTTTCAGGAGAGAAATATGAGTAGAGTGTCATCCCCCACTTGCACACAGTGTACGTTCAGCTTTGATGAACTCAACAATGAACTCAACAATGAAAAATGGGTGGTTTCATTGTTGCCGATAAGATGGCCTCCCCCACATTATTTCCATTTTCTGCATCATGGGGGTGGCTGCGTCTTCCAGCTTCTTCGACATTAGTATTCAGATGACTGTAATGGGAATAAAATGACCTAAAGTCTACACTCCAGGCCTTCAAGAGACCTGGATCCCTACTTGGGTGCCATAGCAACCATAGCAACTGTATCAGAAGTGTACTTCCTGCCATATCCTCCAGAGACCCAGCAGAATACATTTTTTTTTACAAAAATGACATGTGTGTTTTCGATTACAAAGGCATGTCGCAATAAGAATCTGTATTATTTCTATATTTTTAATTTTAGATTTTTTGATTGTCCATTGTAGTGCAGGCTACAGAATTATTCACCCCTGTTCTGTGCATATATCAGGAGTCTAACAGATATTCCCCCAAAACAAATGGGCACAGAAACATGGTGGAAGTTTGATGTCTTGTTTAATAAATGGTCTTTCTTTTATAGCACTGAAAGCAATCTCAAGAAGTATTTTAATCTTATATTTCGACTTCAAATCATATTTATATTACATTTTTGATGAATTGAGACAGTCAAACTCATTACAAGATTGAGTTTGACAGTTTCACTCATCCAGCAAAGGAATTAATTTAAAATAAATATTCTCAGACATTTTGGACCAGTTTCACAGATGCAGATTAACCCTACTCCTAGACTAAATTCAATTTTGAACGGACTTTCTCGATACAAAACGCAATTTAGTCCAGCACTAAGGGAATGTGTCTGAAAACCTCCCTTTAATGTCACATTACAGGACTAAAACACTTGTTAAGACAGACATGTTTTGGAGTGAATGGCTGTTGTTTAAAACCTGAAGCTGGGTGCAGGATGTGGAGCGACTCTGCATGCCCACCTTATCTATCCACACGGGGGGCCTCCTGCAGGGCCTACCGCTGCCTCTGTCCCCCAGAGCTCCGTGTTTTGACTTGGCCACCATGTTTTTCTCATGCTATCTTGGCTTGTTCCCCTCCCCCCCCCCCCCTCCCCCTGAAGTGAGATGTGTATCTAAAGGGCCCGCTTACCCCGGGGCAAACATGGAGCACGACAAAAAGAGGATCAATTCCGTAAGAGTGAAAATCATGTTCGTGGGGCTGCCCCCGCACTCATCTGCGATGGTGAGACAGAGGGGGGATCTATTGATAATCTGTGTCATGGATAAGTGCCGTCCTGCTCAGCCGTACAGCAGGCAGAGATAAAGGCCCTGCGTAGCATGATAAGACGCGAGCCATTGTAGCAAATAACTGAATCGGCATCTCGGATATCTTCGCATTGTCTCGGCATCACGAAAGTTATGTCAAACCCATCTGTCCATTATCTAACCCGCTTATTGCTCAGTCAGGGTAGCTGGGGCCTATCCCAGCATTCATCGGGAGAAATACACCCTGGACGAGGCGCACACAGCATTCAATCACACACTCACGCACTTGCACAGTCATGCAGTAGCTATTACCTAGCCTGCATGTCCGTGTACTGTGGGAGGAAACAGGAGTACCTGGAGGAAGCCCACACAAACACGGGGAGAATGCGCAAACTGTACTCCACAAGGCGAAGATTCAAAGACGTGGAATTTAATGCTGTGAGGTGACAGTGCTATCCACCGTGTCACTCCTTATGTGAAATGCATATTGGAAAGTAGGTGTATATATGCCTATGTCTTTCTTTTGGGGGGGTTGCAGTCTCCAAAGTGACGTGCAGGGAGCACTGCAGATAAACCCATGGTTCCCTTGACACACAACCACTGGCTATCTTCCTGTCTATCACAGACCGGTGAAGAAGTGCATCATTCAATGCAATAGCTGTGCAGCTAGTAACCAGATCAGAACCCTCTGTCAATATATGTCCACAACCAAACCTGGACTAAAGAGTTTGGTTTGGTCAAGTGAGCACACAGCTCACAGAGAGTGCATATGCACAGGGCCCAGTATGCCATATGCACAGGGCCCAGTATGACTCCAGCTCGAAACAGCAGGTACTGTATACTACCCTCCCTTTGGATGTAGAATATAGCGAAAATATATTGCAACACTCCACAATATAAAGGAAATACATGTTTTTCTTTCATGCGTATAAATATGCTTTCAGATATTGAAATACAATTTAATGGAAAAAAAAAAACAGCTGTGAAATATAGTATTCATTTAAGAAAAACATTAAAACATATAATATATTGCAGTATATTCACTTCCATAAGAACTAGGCAGGTCAGCTGTACGAAGAAGTCTCAAATATTAAAGGTAAAAATGAAGGATGCAGTTACAGGTCAATACAAGCACGCCTCCAGCATATCAGCAAAAACACTCATCCTGGGATCAAATGTGCTGTTTGTTTATAGTAATTTGCCTTGTGTTTGATTGGCAGATTTGGCTGAGGAGGAAGCAGCACAGGAGGTTGGTGTCACAGCGAGTGGCACAGAGGCTAGAGCGGGACCCGTCTTTGGAGCTGAAACGCGGAGGGGCCGTGGGTTCTTCCCTCAGAATGGAGCTCTCCCTCCAGCCCCCGCTCCTCCAGCTGGGAGGTATTGTGCCGTGTGCCTTCAGGAAAGGGATTTCTCATTTCCCCCTGACAACTGTGACATGTATGAATTGATTACAAAGTGGGCCGTGGTGGTCCTTTCAACCCCCCCCCCTTACTCCTGGCCTACAGTAGAGTTTCCAGCAGCAGTTTACAATTAGGATGAGGACTGTGAATGAGGTGAATGGGAGGGGCAGTGTGTGTCGGTGTGTGTGTGTGTGTGTGCATGCGTGCATGTCTGTGTGTGTGCACGTCTGTGTGTGCATGTGTTTATGTGTTTGCATGCGTGTATGTCTGTGTGTGTGCATGTGTATGTGTGTGAGCTTGTGTACATGTCTGTATGAGAATGTGTGTGGGTGTGTGGGTGTGTGTGTACACATATGTGCACACATGCATGTCTGTGTGCATGTGTGCTTCTGTCTGTGCGTGTGTATGTGTGTGTGCATGTGTGCTTCTGTCTGTGTGCACGTATACGTGTGTGTGCGTGTGAGTGTGCATGTCTGCGTCTGTGTGTGTGCGCGTTGCGTGCGTGTGTGTGTGTACAGCGAGGGGGGGTCGCAGGGAGATGAAGTCAGGACGGCAGAAGAAGAATAGCCGAGGTTCACTTTCATCTGAGCAGCAGAATTACTCCTCGGACCTGCACTGTGCCGGGATGCCTAGGTACGGGCCAGTGACCCACGCAGAGAAAATAAACAACTGCGCTCTGGATACTGTATCATTATCACAACAAAGAGGAAACTGGAAATCCGAGGACCGCCACATCTGGAGCGTGTTAATCACCGGCGAATGACGGATGCATTTCATTTTACCCCGCGACAGAGAGACCGCCACTGCCTCTCCGTTATTATTTGTGTAGGTTACATCACCTGCGCAAGCGGTCCTCGCATCGCCTTTCGGACCGCTGGGATTTCGGGAGGTCCGAACAATCAGCCCAAACGAACGCACGCTTCCTATTGTTACCCTTGTAATCTATTACTATCGTAATCTATATATTGGTCCTTTCCCCGTTTGCTCAAAAGGAATTCTCCCTTGATTTCCCAGTGTTCCAGAGGTGACCATGCTTATGATTATATAGCACGCAATGTCTAGCCCTTTTTCAGCAGTTTGCCAGGGGGCTGGGGGGGGGGGGGGGGGGGGGCTTGATGCTAATGCACGCATTTATTTCAAGCGTGGAAATCCAAGAACGAGATTCCATGGAATGCCGAATTTTGAATTCCGCAGAAAGGCCTCTGAGAGAGGAAGCCATTTGTCAGGTCTTTCAGGTTTTATGAATCCCAAACGGTGGGATGCTCTGCAGGCCTGCCGGTGGTCTGCAGGTCCTCGGTTGTCATGTCGGTTGACATGTAGCCTGTCTTTGGGGCTGACAGCCCGGCCGGGCCTGCTCTCGGAGGCCTGTATCCGGTACCTGTGGGCCCCCAGCAGGGGCCTCCGGTGCCGCGGTGGCCTGTCTCCCCTCATCCCCCCGTGACGGGTGGCTTGCTCCCTCTCACCGCCTGGTAAGCTGGCTGTAATTTATGTGATCCTCTGCAATTTCCGGGTGCTCTCTGAAGTGGTACGGTGGGGGCTGACCCTTCCCTGTTTGTCTTCGTTTGGCATTGTGCGTTGCCCTAAAGGAAGCAATTACATGGGAAGTGGAGAAATGAAAAAAGAAAGAATTCAACCTGGAGCACATGGACCACCATAAGCCACCCTTGACCCGACCTGGTTGACATTAAGCGAATGGTACGTTGAGAAGGTTCTTCAACAGGTCAGAAGCTGGGGGGGTTTCCTTGGGCTTCTTTACACAAATCTATACCAAACAATCACCCTTTAAAACCACTTAAAATCTTGAATAAACGCATACAGCTTTTGGTTTTTATCTGTGTTCCCAGTGTAAAAGAGCTAGCTGTCATATTTTTTCTTGTTTGTTTTTTTTTAAATGACACAACAGTACATTACACAATGGCAATATTGCCAGGCTGTTACATAAAAGCTTTGTGCTATAAGTGTCAAGCAAAAGCCAGACCACAGCCAAACAAATGAAATGACTGTGGAGACAAACACATTTTTCAGCTGTCAGTGTCTGTGTACTATTTGGAGGAACCTTTCATGAAATGAAAAACAACTGTTCTGCCCACATGCTGAAAGCTTATTGGCTGATGACTTTTATGTTTCTTTTTAACTCCCTGTCTGATGAGAACTTGAGATAGAGGGTTCATCGGAGCTATTGACTGGAGTGGCCGAGTGTAAGATATCCACAACAACAGTTTTTTTTAGAAAAGTCTGTCTGTCACTTCTAATTTAGCATTTGATTTTTTTACTGCATTCTATTGTTTCAGCATACATCCTCTGTGGCACATATGTATGGGTGGAGAGAAAAGATATATAGTAATTCACGGGGAATACATGTGACCTACATGTTAAACATTTGTTGAAAATTGGAAATGAAAACATTTGTGCTTTCAAGTAAATCCACATGGAATGTATTTCCACTAGGAATGCAGTTGTGCATTCTTTGATTTTCTTTATTCTTTTCTTTGATTATTGTGAAACACAAATTCTACTGAGCTAATTGATAAAAATCAGACCATCTAAATGTGTTTCCTATTGCCCAGTAGGATAACATAATGTTATAAACTTAACTGTCTGATATAATTTCACTTTACAAACAGTGAACTCAATTGATTATAGCAACATACATCAAAGATTCTGTTAACACTATGTTGCAATATTGCTAAGCTTGACATATTGACTATATACTATATTGACTGATTATTTACAAAAACAAGTCTTGAATAAATGCATGCTTCTTTTGGTTAATTATCTGTGATCCCAGTGTACAGTAAAAGAGCCGTCATCTTTTTTTAAATGACACAACAGTACATTATAAAATGGCAATATTGCCAAGCTGTTACATAAAAGCTTTGTGCTATAAGTGTCAAGCAAAAGCCAGACCACAGCCAAACGAATGAAATGACTGTGGAGACAAACAACTTAAATTTGGCCTATATTACTATATTGACTGATATTTTTGCATAGTTAAAAAAAAAAATCTAATTATAGATATATTGACAGACAGAGCCTGAAGTTACATACTGTAGCAGCATGAAAGTGCGGAGCAAATTGTGCGTTGGTGCAGAAGACTTTATTCGGAAAGCACTTGCAAGTCCTATCACAACATTGTTTTCGCTCCCATTGTATTTACTGTAGCTTAGCCTATACCACCCTGCATTTCTGCCTTTTGTTACTTTACTGTAAGAAATTTAGTAGTAGACCTACCACTCTATGTACATAATAAGCAGTTCACTCTTGTGTTGTTCCAAAACTTAATAATCCGAAATAATAATACTAAAAATAAATGAAAATAAAAATAATTTGCAAATTCAAACACAGTACATCCATCGATCCATTATCTAACCTATCCCAGCATGCACGGGGAGTTCGAACCGACTGCGTTTCATCTCTAGCTGTGCTCCCCTTTAGCGGACTAGGAGAGGAGGCCATCAAACAGCTGTGGCGATGCTTAGCGGTACCGTGCCCATGGAGGTCCCTCACTGGACTGCCTCCTGCCTGTGTTTCAGTGTAATTAGTCTGGCTTTGGTTTCACCTGTTCAATTACGCTCTGCATTCGAATCCCCGTCGGCCGGGGCCTCTCTGTGCGGAGTTCTCCCCGTGTCTGCGTGGGTTTCCTCCGGGTACTCTGGTTTCCTCCCACAGTCCAAAAACATGCAGGTTAGGCTGATTGGAGAGTCTAAATTGCCCATAGGTATGAGTGTGTGAGTGAATGGTGTGTGTGCCCTGTCCGGGGTGTATTCCTGCCTTTCGCCCAATGTATGCTGGGATAGGCTCCAGCCCCCCTGTGACCATGTTGAGGATGAGCGGGTTCAGATAATGGATGGATGGATGATATAATTGATCATTGGATGTAAAACCATTAATTACCGGATGTAATATGGATGCGACATTTAATAATGTTACATCCGTGTTGGTGGTATTTAATTACAATGGAATAATTCCACTTTAATTGATATGATAAAGATCTCAGTCCCGCTAATATAGCTTAGTATTCCCCAAGGGAGGAGAGCAGATAGCCATTGGCAATCTCAAGGAAATCCCCAAGCTACATTTAAAACATCCGAGTGCCATAACAAACATGCTGCTGACACGTGCAGCTGGCTGGCAGGTCAGGTGGTCAGTGCATGTTGACGATGTTTCAGAATGTTTTTACATATTTGTATGCCTTTGATGTTCAAAGCTTGTGGGCCAAAATGTTGTGCAGTACTTCGAGTTCTGTGAAAGGTGGCAGGTTTGAATGGAGTCCAGAGACATTCATGAGAGAATGACCATGAACACATGTTTTGTTATCCACTAAACTTATCCAGTAAAATGTCATAAACGCCTGACGCTAAATTAAGTCCAGACTAGGGAAATGAGATAAATCTATCGATCGTTATATATGTTACAAATTTTTAAAATATGTTTCCTATTTCAGCTATTGAATGCATATGAATGAGGTCTTACCACCGTCTCTCAGTACATTGAGATTCATGCGAATGTATGTATGATTTATGTCTGAATAAAACTACATTAGTCAAATGCTGCAATTAGACACTCAGCTGAATCAATCCTGAGATTTGGCAAGACGGGGAGTGTGAAATAAACAAGGCCGTATTATTTACTTTTCTTGGCACAAGTGCACTTGGAATGAGAGTTAGTAGCTGAAATGTAGAGGTGGATCAGGTTCTGGGGCCCCCCGGGCTACAGCCAGGCGTGGGAGGCAGGGGTGCAACTTTTCCAAAATACCGACTGCCAGCTCCAGTCACTTTCTCTTTACAATGCAGCAGCGCCTCGTCCCTGTAATTAATAACACAGATGACGTCTGGAGGGAAACATGGAAAAACACGCGTTTGGATCATGGTTTTAATTGACTATTCTAATTTAGTTATATACAGCCTCTACCGCAGAAAGAATATTTTCTGGGAAACTATTTGATTAGCAGAATGTTTATTTGGTTTTTCTTTCTCTGAAAATTGCTAAAACCAGCTTGCAACATGCTTTGGTCATCTGATTTGTTCATGTAGGCTAATGTTTTGTATGTGTTACATAAAGAGAATGCTAACCTAAAGTTTGTTACTGTACGGTACATCTTGGGTCTGTTCCACAAAGCAGGATTACTGAGTTAACTGCATTGAGTAAAACCCTGCCCAAATCTGGAACATGGACTGTAGTAATAGTTGTTCTGTGTTTTACTTTGTGTCATTATCCAGCTAACTCAGTAACCCTGCTTTGTGGAACAGGCCCCCTGTTCTGTAGGGAGTTCAGCTGTGTTGTAAATGAAATGACAGTTTTGCAAATGAGATAACAGCTTTTCCAACACAGTGAGTATTGTATGTTTGCATAAACCACAAAACAAGTGAACAGGTGCCCATGAGTTCCTAGTTTAATAATGAGTTTAAGATAATATATTAATGCAAAAGAAAAACTGTTTATGTTTATGTCCAGAGGCTTATTTTCTGGAACAGTTCCCTGCATTTGTGAAATCCTGGTGAAGTGAAGCTTGCAACATGCAAAAAATAAATAAAGAAATAAATAAAGAAATTAACAAAAACCGCCAGCGGGGGAAGCATATCAAAACAGGGCAAAAATAGTTTGGTGTTTGTTCTGGAAGCAGACAGAGGCGGCTGCTCCTGACACCAACCTGGGATGGGTGATGGATCACTCTGGTCCCCGCCGCGTGCTCTGTCATCAGTAGGCTACTCCAACACTCCAACATGTCATTCCACTTCATTTTTCAGCCGGTTTCAACGACTCTTTCTGTTCCTGGAAATGTGCTCGATGATAACTGCCCGAGCATGTTCCACACGAGCGGCTTCGAGTGCAGGGCAGGACAGGAGCTTGACGGAAGGATGACACCAGGATGCCCCGTGTCCACCAGAGAGGATTATGGGAGGTGAAGTCTTGCATGGAGAGAGGCAGACAGTGTGACATGAATAGATGAGGTGGAAAGAAAGCCCTAAGGGTTCAGGGAGGTTTGTTTGGCAGATCATTTTGAGTGACATATTGTTGCTTTGAGTCAAATGACAGAAAGGGCCTGCTTCCACCAGGTGCAATAAGTATAATAACTAGTTATAATGATAGAGTATTATAGTCTAGTCACGTTGATTCATTTAATATCATAGTTATCATTCAGTTATTGCTTTCAGTGGAAACTGGCCTGAAGAGAGTAAGGTAGCAGTCAATTATTGAGATGAAAGACCCCAAGACTGGATCTCAGGATGCCGTGGGTTGGTTGCTTCATTTTACTGTGCCACTGTTTAACAAGTAAAGCAAGACCGTTTCTGTTATGGTCTGAGCATACAAGCTCCTGTACTGTCCTGATCAGACTGATGTCAATATGAATTCGGAATAATTTTAAAAAATCTGTTTTGTTACTGTGGATATGATTTTGCACCATTATATTTAAATATGTGTTTGCTTTCCACAGTTGCTGCTGAGGCAATGTTTTAGCCACAAGTGAGTGTAGATGTAGTGTCTGAGGTTATAGCCATTCACAAGTCCATTTAAAAACAAAACATCAAAATAAACACAGATTGTGGAATGGTACCGAGTTGCAGTCTATTGACAAAGCATGCTTGGGAAAAATACGCTACCAAAGCACAGAACAAAACAGATCAAGGACACAGCAGAATAAACAACTCTTTTAATCTTTAAAAATAAAAACATCTATTCAGCACCTCTGGCATACGGTATGCAGATATTTCTCAAATGCAAAACCAAAGCTGGTTTTATTTACTCATTCGTGACCTACAAACAAGAAAGTTTTTGCATTTTGTCCATAAATATGGTGCTCTAATCAAGGCTAATCAGAATGAAGGAGCCTCTTAATATAAACAAGCTGAAACCATCCTTCATTGTAAATGCGGAAGACAAAAAAAAATATTTTTCAGAATCACACAAATAAGTGGCAACATTAACAAGATTGGTCTCAGGTGATTTGTTTCTTAAAGTTGCTGAACTGAAAAATATTAGCTGTACATTGTTATGATACATAATATGATCTCCGAATTCAAGAATATGAAACTAAGTTGCCACCTGCCAATATACAATTGATTAAAAATGGACATAAATCGTTTTTTAATCTACTGATGATAAACTAGTGTAGAAGTATTCCAGAAGGTGTTCCTACACATATACAGTACAATACATCCCCCTCGTGTGTGTGTGCGTGAGTTTGAGATAGAGAGTAAGTCAGTAAAAAAAGCATAACATGAGGAATAATTTATGCACACTTTCTTATTTGATAGTGCCTGTCTGAATACTTTTGCTTTTACAACTTTCTGCACCTAATGAACTGATGCAGGAACGGTAACTGCAGAAGCTCCATAGGACTCCCGCCAACCACACATTTCCTGTGCTCGCAGGCCAGCACCGCCATCACCGCCCCTCCTATCAACAAAAGGTCTAACAAAACTTCGCTACAGTCTGCTGTTATTGCACAGAAAGCGATCTGATAGCCGTTTCCTCATGTCGGACATTTTCGCGGTTATGCTACATGCGAGCTACATGAAAGAGCCTGCTGCCGAGTGCCATGTTTTCAGATGCGGGCTCAGATAAAGCTCATTCATCTGCACCGGGCGGAACGAGGCACGGAGTGATCAAGGCACGCTAGCTCCCTTTATGCTGCATCTCTGTGGGCAGACTGAGACTAAACGATATGGAAAATCGTTCATGTCGGCGCAGGTCTCTCAAACCTCTTTCAGTTACACTGAATCACACACACACACACACACACACACACACACACACACACACACACACACACACACACACACACACACACACACACAACACACACACACACACACACACACACACACACACACACACACACACACAACCCCACCCCGGTACAAGGAAGTCTCCCAAGCCCAGGTCCTTTAGCAGGCTGTGTGGGTGGTGTGTGTGTGGTTTTTTTTTTGCTTTTTTTTTGTCTGTCTGTCCTATCAGATTTTTTACAGATATACACTCAGTGAGCACTTTATTAGATATTTATTAAGCCTTATTTTTTTAGACTTCTGCTGCTGTCGCCAATCCACTTAGACGTTTGATGGTTTATGTGTTCAGAGATGCTCTTCTGCATACCACTGTGTGGTTATTTGCGTTACTGTTACTATCTATTTTGTACAAAAATTGATATTTTGAAAAATGATATAATTTAATTGTCAGTTTTGCTAAACAACATCTGATGGGTAAAGTACCAAGAAGAAAAATCAAAAAATGTGACAGCACACAGGAGCTACTGCTTCTAGCCAAGAAAAAAATCATATCAAATGTCTCTAACCAAAAACTTTTCAAAAGACATTTCAACATCTGCCATTTATACTGTCAAAATAGCTTTTTGTATGCAGTTCTGGAAAAGCACAAGATCGTATCTAGAGGACAGTCTTAAATCTTCTCTTATAGTACACTGTATTAAAGAAACATTTACCATAAAATGAACAAATGTGCAGAAACTCAGTTAGTGAATATGGCTTGAATATGTTCAATGGTGTGCATACGGCCAACAAATATTTCACTATTTATTCTTACAAATTAATTTCAATGCAATTAAACATAATACCCAGAGGATAGGTCAGAGATAGCCAGAGCTACAGTAAATAAATCTGTTCAATAATTCTCTGTCATGTAATGAGGAAATAGGAATATATTGCAGGAATATAGCAATTACTGTGCTAATGTTCCCAGATGGATTTATTCTGATGCTATACTAAAATGTCCAGTTCTTCTATCAATTTGGTTTCCATTAAAAAAGGTTCAATGCGGAATAAACATTCTTTTATTTGTAGAGCACCTTTCATACATTTAGATGCTGCTCAGTGTGCTTTACATAAAAATCAAATAAATAGAAAATAAAAATAAAATACAATAAACTAAATTTAAAAAGTATAAACTAAAAAAATCAAATAAAAAAGCAATAGATAGACATGTATTTTACAAGGGAGTTTATTCTTCTGTTCCTAGGCAATATAACCTCTGGGTATTTTTTATTGGGCAACTGTGCAACTAAGGGTTACAGGTCATTGATGTTTGACATGCAATCTGGGGGCAGTTGGTGTGTACCTACAATTATAGAGTAATTACCCCAGTGCAATTTTGACAACAGAAAAAGCAAGTGAAGTGCTTGGCTTAGGTCTGGTTGAAGTACTTAATTGTTAAATTACGTATTTGCTGTCATGTGTCTGTCAATGCCACTGTTTTAATAAATTCATATTTAATATATATTCTTTGAATGCAATTGGGGCGTGTAAGTTAAATACGTGTAAGTTAAATGTGTTCAAAAATACTCTTTTCCGTTCTTTTGAACGTATAAAGAATGGCGCTAATAGCTTCTGGATTTCAAAGCATTTGCGGTTCTCTCAGTTCATTTGGCAAATGTTTTTCTAGGGAAAAACAGAAACCATTAATCTTCGTGTAACAATAACACAGTCTAAGTACTTTATGTTTTATTTTCTCCACCATATACTTTAATCTTTAGCAATCTACTGAAAGACAGAAGTATTTGTTTACTGTGTCATACGAGATTTCTGATTTGCTTTTATGTCATAAATCAAAATACACCACAAAGTGAACGAGAAATGTTTCATATGTTTGAAGTGGAGATATTTTGGTGGTTCGTGATAATTCTTAACATCCAAAAGACAACGACTTCTTGCCTCCTGACCAGCTTTTCTGCTTCCGGTTATTTGTGAACTGACGTTTTGACCGAAGTAATGTTTTTGTATCTCTATCCTGTTTTACATTGGTCAGTCTGTGCTGCTCTAAAGCCAGTCACGCAATAGTCGGAAGTTGGTTTATAACAGGTGTTAAGTGATGGTCTATTTTGAGAACGTAAATGGTCTAAACAAAATTAAATAATAGGGTTCGTCATAAAGAATATTCTTCAGAAGTTTGAATGGTGAGAGAAATCTGAAGTCATCCGTAATGATTAATATACAATAAAAAGTGAATGTTTCTTTTTTTTCTCTTTAACATTTATTTTCCCAGCGTCATAATCAATTAACAGATTGTCATCGTGGGGTTTATTACAATTCAAAGCTCGTGACCCATGACTTTATTGGCAATACAATCTCTTGGTCTTTGTTTCTGGGAGACGAGACATTAACAAAGGACTGTAACTAAGTCAATTACTCTGCTGACACAACATTAAACATTTCCTTAAATTGTATTTAGTTAAGGATTGTATTTCATTGTATGGATGGCAAATCCAAAAGACTGAATGGCAAATTAGGAAATTAATTGGACCGATATTTCGAACATTTGCACAGGGAAAAGGGCTTTGAATGTAGGGAGATGGACCTTAGTTATCTTCCAAGACTGGTCTGCTGATACCGGGAGAGCACAGCTGCAACGGGGTTGGAGGATTAACATTTTAAATCAAAGCAATGATTAGGAGGTCATTTGGAGCAGAGCAATGTTATAGCCCTTTCCTCCCTAATCACCATTAGGAGCCCCAGGACCCTCCGGAGAAGGGGCACTCCAGTGATTGTCGATTGGAAGCTATTATTTGGTTCGATGAGGCTCCTGACAGTTCAGAGTTATTCAGAAGAACAAACAGCCCAACCACAGACATACCTTTCTGATTTTACCTCTGAAATTGTACAAGCACCACCCCCACCCCCCACCCCCTGCCACTCAAACACGACGCACAGCAAGACAGACACACAGAGACACTCACACATGCAGTCAGATTTCGTCCAATTTTTTAAAATGGTTATATACACTAGTGAGCACTTTATTAGGTATTTATTCTCTCACACTAATTTGTTTGTAATGCATGGTTATTTGCATTACTGTCACCTTCTTGTCAGCTTCAAATGGTCTGGCCCTTCTCCTCTGACCTCTCTCATTAACAACGCTTTTCTGCCCGCAAGGAGATCAGCAGTTTCTGAGATACTCAAACCACCCTGTCTGGCACCAAAAATCATTCCACAGTCAAAGTCACCTAAATCACCATTCTGACATTTGGTCTGAAAAACAGCTGAACCTCTTGACCACATCTGCATGCTTTTATTCATTTAGTTGCAGCCACATGATTGGCTAATTTCATATTTGCATTAACAAGCTGGTGTACAGGTCTACCTAATGAAGTAATCACTGAGTGCATATAATACTGTAAAATTAGTAATATATTTGGAACTGACCATGAAGGCAATCCCAAATAAGCAATACATCAAAGATGCCGAAAATCATTTAAGCAAATACAAAAAGACAACATAATACATCTTTGCTCTAGGGGGGGGTCATCCTTTCTTCCTGACTTTGGAGCATCTTAAGACAACGAGGCCATAAAATTATTTAAGGAAATGAAAATCTGAATGGCTTTGCACTCGAGTCACCTGCAGATTTGTGAATGGAAACGGTGGGTCTTTAACCCCTCGAGTGCCGTAGCTGTGTTTACACACCGCTCCAGACGGAGGCCATTTTCTTCCCGTCTGACTGCCTCCTAGAGAACACCCCCTACGCCTGGCCGTTTCCAAAAAACCTCTCACATCACCACGTCTTCCTCCACCACAGTCTTGGAAAAGCGTGCGCCTCTAATGCTAATGCTAATGCTAAAAAAAGAAAGAAAGAAAAAATAAAAAAAAGAAAAAAAAGAAAAAAAAAGAAAAAAAAGAAAACGTGCGCCTATACCTGCAGCTCCACTAGGATTTGGGCTGTACAAACATTGACAGAGTCAGATGGATGTGCCGTATTGACTCCGCGGTCTGCTGAGTGAACAGCCAGGCCGACAGGAGGGTGTGTTTGTTTTACGTGTGTACCTCTGCGCACCTCTGTATGTTTTTGTAGCGCTCCATTGTGTCCCGCGGCACACATGGTTTAACCTGTAAGGTGTCCGTCAGTGGACCCCTCCCACTGCAGGACCCCTCCCAGCTGGCCCTGCAGGCAGCGAGGTGTATGTTTGTTTTGCTGCCGCGGAGGTGTGAGGTTCCATCGTGCCCCGAATTTCAGGACCGGGCAGACAGGGTTCTGCTTTTTGTCCGTGTCATGAGAAAAATCTCATAAGCCAATTAAAATAATATAGATTTTTTTTTTCTCATCCAACTAAAATATTTAGTATTACTAGCCCATAATGCTTTGCTATCAAATGCATAAAAAACAGAGGCATTAAAATTGAGACATTAAAGAAATACATACATGTGAATAAAACTTCTCCACCTTCTTATACCTGACTCTTTTGGTGGAGGAAACGTCTTTCTTTTTTCTTCTCTTAACTCTGTCTTAATCACTCATCAGTTCTTTGGGGCAATTTCCCATTTGCAATGAATCAAACTCTACAGTGTCAAAAATGTTCTGAATGGGGTAATTGTCATTTGCCTGGGATTCCACACAATGAATACAAGTTAAATTAATATTTTCTATAGGAGTCTGTCAATTTGTGTTGCTATGTGACAGCTTAACAAAGACAAATTATCGCTGTCTTACCAGCACCTTAAGTGACATCACCTAATGTTGTTGTGCACTGAGACATAGAAGATGTTCCTTGACTCAGCAGTTATCTTTACTCTGTGCTAACTGTAAATAAGGGCCCCCTGTCTGTCTGCTATGTGTGTGTATGCGTGTGTGTGTGTGTGTGTGTGTGTGTGTGTGTGTGTGTGCGCACATGCATAAGTGTGTGTATGTGTGTGTGAGAGAGAGACAGACAGAAGGTCTTAGAATAATCACATATCAACAAATGATATGTTTTTATTTCATGTCAGGTTGATAAATATGACTTCAATAACAATGTGCATCTGCGGACCTCCTCTAACAGGACAGAGTTAACTCACCCTTTTATAGCATTCGTGAAAACACCATTTGCTTTGATACACCCAAAAGACTGCTTGCCATGTTTAGTAAATAGATGTACTAAAATGGTGTGATATGCCAAGCTTCAGGAGAATTGGATCAAACCCTGCAGAGAAACTATTACTTTTTTGCAGTCAGTTTAGAATCTGCTACAAGACTCAGGCTTGGGCATGCCGTCAGTCCAAAAACTATTTTGACAGATGGTGGTTCATGATAAATGAGGCTTTCTTCATCTTGAAGTAAATATTTCAGTCCAGAGTGAACCACACACTATAATATCACATGTTTGTGAAGTAAAAGCACTTAGATCTAAATTCTTGCTACTAATATCCTTACAGCAGAACAATTTTGCTTGAATCTCATTCAAATCACAGAAAGGGTTTATGTGGGCACCAACTGAAAGGTAGGTTTGAAAATAAAACACAGGCACACACACACACTCACGTGCACACGCACACACAAACATGCTCTCACAAACGCACACACTCTCTTACACAGATGCACACACACATGTAACATTAAACCTTTTTAAAATGTTGTGTAAAAAATACCATGATATTTAAAGACAAATAGTTAATAGACATACGATGTATTTCCAATCACGGTGACGACCAGTGAGGCCAGTTGACTACACTGGAGGCAGCTTACTTGACAAATAGCTACTATTCATCAAGGAAAGTATTACATAAACCAAGAAGCAAATCAAACAATAACAAAACCTCAAGCACATGCTGCGGTGCTACGCTAATGCTAATGCTAAAGTTAGCTCAATCTCTTTTCAGACTGCCAGCCGATACACAGACACAGCTCAGTGTGTGGATACCTGCTCCCTGGGGGCGATGGGAGGGAGGGGGGGGGGGGTAGAGACACAGGCAAGGATCCGCGTCTGTTCGCAGATCACGGAAAAGGCACTTTTGGCAGGAATCTGAGCCCCGGATAATTTATGCAGAACGGCGGCCAAGACAAACGGGACTGCACACCCTAGCACTGACACGTGCTCCCTCCCTCGCAGAGCGCTCATGCACCCACGGGAATGGGGGCGGGAGGGGGGGGGTTGAGGGTTCGGGGTTTGGGGCTTGCTCCCAGGCCGCTGGGGCCCACACACCGTCGGCGGGTCAGAGGTCAGCGGCAGACGCACTGGGCTTTTGGGAAGGGGGCCGCAGAGCGACACTCTAGACACGGGGGTCCCCGGAGGGAGGGAGGCAGGGTGGGGGTGCATGTGGGGGGAGGGGGGGGGTGGTTGCCTGGTTGTGCGGGTCGCGGCGCACGCACATGTCAGATGTCACGCCGATGATGATGACGGCTGTTTACTCGGGCCTGGCAGGATTTCCTGCTACATGATGAAATAATTAGAGGCCCAGAGCTGGGCAGCATGATGCCAGCAGCCTTAACCAGGAGGAGCTCCTTTTACTATTATTACTATTCATGTAAAAGTAGTTTCCCTTAAGTCGTTTACACGTCCATTATTGTGTTTTCAAGTGATTAAAGAGTGTTATTTACTGGTGAGATGCTGACTGGACTGAACCAGCAGTATCTGCGATTGATATGGTTGTATATGAGACCTTGATTCAAGTACTTTTCTACACGTATGTATGATGTGTGAAATTCTCTCAAAATGCAAACCCCACCTCCTAGTCCTCTTGGCTCAATTGCACCAGGCAAGATCAACAGAGCACAGAACAGTATATGTACAATTACATATTTGACCCAGTTCTGGTGTATTTACACTGGATTAACACAGAGCGGAGGATTTGACAGTTACTGAAAAATCACATCCCTCATCTCTCACGTCCCCTCTTGTCTGCCATGTGATTAATAGGGCTAAATTGATGTAGGGTCATTAGATGTGAAAATTCACTTATCTGCTCTGTTTATTCTACCACAGAATCCCTGCAGTCACTGACAGGAGACACCAATTGGGGCAAAGGTCAGAGGTCAAACAGTTTCCCCATAGGCACACGTGTCTGAGACCGGTCCTGAACCCAGGTTCAGTAACCCCACTTAATCTCACGGGATTGTTTGTGAATAAATCAGGCCGTATTTCTTGATGTTTGCTCTCGAAACATATCGGATGTCACGCCGGCATGAAGGATATCATTGTATGGCCACAAAGTGCAGCAAAGGTTATAATTATTCCCTAGGTTTCTGATTAAGGAGAAGGTCCGGCATAGCTAAGGGGTTGTTTATATTTGGATTGGTTACTTTTGGGCAGAGAGATCTACAACTGATTAATTACGAATGACATTCAACTGTTTCGCAATAGTACTGTGATTCAAATTCACAACGGAGAAGCCAACTAGCTACACTTTAGTAGTGAGAAGCTAATGCAGTGCCCTGCTGAATAAAACAGCTCAAGCTATGTTTTGAAACAGCTGGTAGCTGGTTAACCAGATCAGACCAGATCCACGCTCAACATGGTTTGACCAGCTCAAGCTATGTTTTTAAACAGCTGGTAGCTGGTCATAGCTGGATTTTACAGTGGGGTGTAACACTGTGACCAGTTTCCTGCGGTGCAGATTACATTTTTTTTCTATGCAGTTGATAGGGCCTTCCATTGTACACCGGCTAAGCAATGTAATTTGTTCATACACACGATCATCACTGTTGTTCAAGGCCCATACGCTCATGTGAAAACGAAGTGTCTCTTTCTCCACCTCTGTGAGAGTGATGTCATGCCACCACCTCCAGCCCCCCCCCCCACCCCCCACCCCCCAAACCCTCACCCCATGTTTTTCAGTCTAACAATTCTTCTTCTCTATACAGTAGCACTGGGGGGATAAAACTGTTAGGACCCCCCGCCTCTCCCCGGGGCAGCTGGGACAGGTGTCAGAAGCAGGATCGCTTCAACACCTCACCTTTGTTATCATTGCTGGAATAATTCCACAGATTACTGTCATCGGCCTGCCTCACGCCTCCCTTCCCCTCAAAGACAACATTTTTACCCTTTTCACTGCTGTCTTGTTCTCACTTTAAAAAGACTTGGGGGGCAAGGGGGGTGCCAAAAATGAGCTAGGTGAGCCGGTAGGATGTTCACTCATTCACTGGTCCAGTTGTTTACATACATTGTGCAAGCACACAGAGGACGTGAGTGAAAGGCCGGGTTGTGCCTATACACTTGCCGAGTTTCTGACACCTTTTTGTTTTTTTTAGACCGGCATAACAACATTAAGGATTCTTGATTCCTGTTTTTCTGCCAGCTGCAGAGAGCACCAGTTACTAATGAAAGTAACGCTGTGTATCAATATCTGGCTAACAGATATATGAATTATTTCCCCCCCGCCTGCCACTGTTACATTCACCATCCCATGTGAGTTTAAGCCCCAGAACACATTTTGTTGCTCTTGTATGCGATAGACCACAGACAAACCACTTTGTACGTCACTTCAAATCTTTCTCACCGAAATACAAATTGTCATGGTGGTGGTTAAAGTTGTGCAATAAATATGCAGAAATGGTTTTCATTTTCAAAACTGTGAGTCAAAAATAGTATGTTAATTTTGTCTCTACAAGGACTGACAGTAAAGCAGGAAATGGAGTAGGAGCTTATGGTAATGATATTCACAAAAAAACCCAGCAAAGCTGCCAACTACATCATGGAATAAATTAGAATAAACTCCCATTAGCGGTCCCCAAACTCTTTAGCCCATGCTGTTGAAATTGGTTATAACAGTTCCAGACATGAACTTAAGTATCTACTTTTTAGGTAGATGTTTTTTGTAGGGTGAGTAACAAACAAATTAGTAAAACAAATCCAGTGAGAATTTTCCAGTGAGAGATCAGCAACATGTTGTTATCAGAGGTCTGTGCCGCAGATGAGACATTTCCTCTGGCCAGGGCCAGGACGCTGCACACATCCACAAGACTGTGAAAACCGGAGATGTATTATGTTGATCTCAAGTTGCCTCGATGTATTCAGAAATGGCAGTTGGTCATAGTTTAAACCGATCGTAACTGAATGAAACACACAGGTGTGGGCCTCTGGCTTCACGCAAGATTAAAAAAGGAACTCATTATGAGATTATCCCAAAATTATGGTAATAAAACAGGACTACTGTAGTCAATGGGGTAATTAGAGTGAGAAAAGCACCACTGTAGGTGTGTGGAGGAAAACTGCGGTGTTGGAGTTGTCACGTTTGACCCACGGTTGTGTTTTGGACATTGAACAGAAAGGACTGCGCGATCACGGAGACTTTGCATGGCAATCGTCAAGGTCACGGTTATTACATGGCCTCACAGAGAGGCCTATGCCCTGGGAGTGGACTCCAGTGCCTCACCTCTGCTCTGCCTAACGTTAAATGTCTTCATATACGCAATAGACTCGCCCCTAATAAACTCCCAGAGGGCTCTGCTGCAGCGTGCAATTTCAGGACAGGAGGAAAAGCAGTGGACTGAACCAAAAAAAATTATGACAGGGGTGGACATTTTGTGATGACTGAGTCACTGGGAAGGGAGTGAGCAAGTGAGGCTTGCACGCAGCTGTGGTTCAGGCAGGAACATATGAACCTAAAGGGCAAGGAAAGATCTGTATCGTCAGGTGCTCGTCATCGCAAAAACACAGGGCTTGGCAACCATGGCCGAACGAGCCCAAAAGAAAAAACGTCAGACGCTTCACTTGGTTCCGCATTGCTGGGGAAGGGCGCTGAAGTATCCTATGGAAGGGGAAAAAAATCCCTCTTAACGTCGCTGGAAAGAAATGAGACAGGGCTTTCAAGCAGGCCCCTATCTGTCATGACATCATCCAAGAAGGGCTGAAGAGTGTACGGAGCAGGGCGAAGGGGGGGTGGGGTGGGGTGGTTACGGCTGAGCTTACCCCGGGCGGTTGAGGAGGCCAGAAAGTCAGCCTCTCGTCACGAGGGAGAGGGAAACTGGAAGAGGACCTCACTTAACACAGACGCTAACCCCGCGGGCCCCGGCGACCTGCCCTTTCCCCTCCCCCGCCGCCGCCCGTGGACTACCTGTTCTTCTGCGCGACAGCCGGCCCCGCTCACTCAGCCCGGGGTAATCAGAGCGGTCCCCGGGCTCCCCCTCTCCGGCCGACGCCGCGGCAACTAAAGGCCCAGGGTACGCCGGGCCTGACAAATCACTACCAGATGAAGGCAGGGGTTTTACACACGGCGTTTCCTCTTTCTGTCAGGAGGCCCAGGAGAACTCCTCACAGCCAGAATAACAATGAGATCAGCCCTGGATGTCAAGCCCGCGTTCCCCCTATCCGCCGCCACCCTCGCATGCGAGTCCCGCTGAAGCCCGATCCCGGGTGAACGCCGTGGACGCGCTCGGCGACCGGCCAAAGGCGCTGCCGATTGTCCGCCGCGAATGGCGGGTGAGGTCAAAGCGTTAGCACGTTAGCCAATTAGCACCTGTCCAGACCCTGTCTTAGGAGTGAATGCTATTTTCTAGTCTACCGAGCACACGAAGCCAGGCTCTTTTACCTTCATGGCCTGTTGCCTCGACACTTTTTCATGCGACTTGTTGCTTGTCATTGTTGCTTTATTTGTGGGTAGCCTATAGCCTAATAGCTAAGGTACATCACATGAAGCTTCGTGCTTAAAACCCCAGTGTGGATACAATAAGATCAGTGCAGCCATTTGGCCCTTGAGAAAGGCCCTTGACCTCACATTGCTTCAGGAGAGATTGGCTCCTGCTCAGTCTAATCAACTGTAAGTTGCTTTGGATAAAAGTGTCAGCTAAATAACTGTACTGTTTGACTTAAAATTATGCTGCTCCACAGGGGACATCTTACATTTCCTTCCCCTGGCTACACTGTCCAAAGCCTGCACAGATAAAAGGACCGCGGGGGCCTGAGTCCGTTTTCATCCACTCACCCCCCCCCATGCTCTGAGGAGGCAGCACGTTAGCGATAGCGCAAGCTAACATGGAGCAGGCCGGCACTCCCCCCCTTGCCCGGCGTGGCGGGCACACTGGGGGAGCGCGTGTGTGTGTGCGTTTCGGCGTATGTGCGTGCGTGTGGGGGTCCGAGCCCTCCGGGATCGGCGGGGGTATTGAACCGAACCTCAAAGCGCAATGTCTAGACGACACCTTCCTGTCTCTCCGCATTGCGTGCGTCTCCGCAGCGGCCGGCGGGAGAGCGGCGAGGGACGGCTGTCAGAGCTCATTGGGCCCGGGCGGCAATATGGCGTAATTCCTCGTGATAATGTCACCGAAGAAGGAAATCCTACAGACTAAACCCATTAGGCTCCTGTGGGAGGGCTCACGTGTGGCTCTCCGCTTTCACACACCGCGCTATTGGAGGAGACGAAAGGGGCCCGCTGTACGGGAAACCGCTCCATTCGCCGGGCCGCCCTGCCCGCCGGCCTTCCGCGTCGCGTGATTCGGCTCCGCCGGGGTAGAGGAGCGTTCGCGATATTTTCGAACGCACGCTGACTTAGCATGAATACGGTTTCCCGTCTGGCTGCATCGCAGAGTTGAAAATCTAGACCGACCAGATCCCGGGAGGTTTGCAGAAGGTCGAAGAAGGTCTTGTCTGTCATATTCTTCTCTTTCCTTAGTTTTTTTTTTTCAACTTCGTATTCTGGTTGAAATATTGTGGTTGTATATTTGATTAAATATTCTCTATTGCTTCAAATAAAGGGAGTGACACAGAGTGTATTATGTTATATAATATTATACATACATACCTACGTACATACATACACACACACACACAAACACACACACACACACACACAAACATGTATGGCCTTGACTCATTAAGTCATGAAATTGATAAAGCATGACATCAAATTGTCATCAAATTGATCATCAGTCATCAAATTGATAAAGCATGTAGATTGGCCTCATGGGAACCAGCAGCAATAGGCCATCATGGGGTAGGAAGTGTCTGGGAATTAGTCAATTAGTGTCTCTCCGCAGCGAAAAAACAAACGCCCTGGGAAGATGGCCGCCCCGATGAGCAGGAACAGGGTCGCTGTGTGTTGTGGGTACCACTTCCGGGTCGGGGGGGGGCTGTTATCATTTCAGTTTCCCGTTACTCCGGTGATAGCACCGCCGATGACAGGGCCCCGGAACTGTCAGCGAGCTCATTTCCCCTTCCCCAGGGGCCCGGCCCCCCCGCTTCCCAAAACGCACGCGAGCCCCCCACCGCCGCGGTGTTGAAGGCTCCCAAACTGCTCTGTTTACATTCTGTAGGAGGGCCACTCCATCATACGGCCGAGAAGGAAATGCCTACTTCTGCTACTGTACTGCCATTTCCACTGCTGTTTTCTTTTATCGCTGTTTATGGAGCTAGCACCTTAAATACATATACAGTATTTTACACAGTATATGACATAATACTTTTTTGAGTAATATAATGTAACATTGAGTAACACCATTTAATAGAGTAATATACCCACAATGTATACCTTACTCAAATTTGTTTCACACAATTTTGAGCAATTTCAGTACAACAATATACACATATAATACGTGTATAATGCTAACTGCTCAATGCAAACATACACAAGTTTTCACAGAATAAACATTTGTCTATTGCTCAAAAAATACCTCGGTGCACAAAATAAAACACAGACATTTCAGTTTCTCAGACCTTCTTCAGTGCTGTAGGGTGCAACAGTCAAGCTCTTGTGAGAGGAAAAGTTTATTTGGGTCTGCTGCAAAACTGAGCCATTTCACACTCTTATGTTCTCAGTATGTAATTAGGTGATAATTTGGAAATTTCCTGTTTAGAAGAAGTATGCAATCCTTTTCTATCCCAGTTTGTGCTCTTCTGACTAATTGGTCCTAAACAATGTGGTCCTATAGCCAAACGGTGTTTGTGGGTTGGCAACCAAAGTGTTCTGCATTTTATTCACCTGGTACATAAAGGTCTTTCACTGAAGCCAACCCACCCAGACATATTGTATGTATATATAGTACAGCACTGTCAAGAGTGAAGATTGCAACAACCCTTAACTTGCTAAATGTCTTAACAAGTGTTTTAGTCTTGTAAGAAGGCTTAAATCTTATTTATTTTCTGTCATGTATTAAATATTAGCTTGTTTTAAGTTTCTGTTTTACCTTTATACAGCAAAAATGTTTATTTCCAAATTCAAATTTCTTTCAGAATTCTAAGTCAGTGTTCTATCACATATTTGCGATCTCATACCTGAAAGGGTTAAAGTGGGAGGGTGTATCGCGTGCACTGTCTGGGATATCCTTAACTGGTATTTAAATGGGTTCATCACTGGGCTCTTACTGCAGTTTAAGCCAGGCCGCTGCTCCCAGGAGCTGTGAGTCCCAGGGAAGCTTCCGGGGACCCACCGCGTTTTGGGATTAATCCGGCCGGAGGCTCCCCTTTCTCCAGCGGGTGAAGCCAAAGCCGCGATGCCAGGAAATCCAACCGCAGCGCTCCCCAGATTAACATGTCAGATGCAATTTATTTAACCGGAGGAGCTGGGAGACCCTTGCCCTCCCGGACCCGCGGTGTCGCGTTACATGCACCCCGCTCCATTACTTCAATCAAACCGAGCCCTTAAAAGCATTAATGAACTAAAGAAACAAGTGGGCTTCCTCCAGCGGTGTGTGCCGTGCCAGTGGTCCCGGCCCCCTCTCGGCCGAGGGCTTTGGTGGCCTGCCAGAAAGGAACGGTCTCGCCACCGACGCATGTGGCCGGGTTTGTTTTCTGCGGTTGGTTGAGGTAAACTCCGCGACGGAGCGGTAGCCAACACTTGAGGCTGAACCCAGTGCACCCTGACGGGCCTTGGGCTTTCCTCACACTTCTATGTGTCTACGAGCGCGTGACCATGCGCAGAGAGCTGCGTTTCCAACGGCCTCTTACTTACATAACGTCTTAGTAATTTTTAATGCTTTTAAAGCGACTCGCAAGTGCATAAATTCCTGAAGCATCGTCAAGTGAAAAGCGTCAAATCCATGAATAGCAAAACACACATGTAGAGCAGTTATAACCAAAATCAATAGTCATCGTAAGTTCAAGTTCATTTATTTTTTAATATAGGTTATACAAGAGGGACATTGGGGAGGCTGATAAATCAGGAGGGAGGGCTACGCTACAGGTGGACTAAGGTGTATTTTCAGTCTGCTGTTGTCATACAGAGAATTACCAGAACTGGGGAAGCTGAACCAGAAGCAGGATCTGTGAGAAAACAGAACCCAGAAAGTCAGCTGTGTAAAGGTTTATTCATTTAGGCCAGTATTTAATCAATGTATTAAAAAAATCCCCACCTTACTTGGCAATGTTGTGTGATGTGTGGAGAAGAAAAGTATTGCAATTAATTGTGAGTCAAATATTAAACACACATATTAATTGAATGCAGTATTGCAGTATGCAGGCAGCGTGTGTTCAGCCAAATGCCTTCTCTTGGACTAATTTCCAGTTTAATAGCATTTTCATGTGACATGTGAACTTCACCTGTCACAATTTCCAAAACGTTTGCACAATAGTGAGGAGAATAAGTGAGGAGAACTCACTAGATTCTTATGAACAGAACCAGTACCATAAACAATATTGCATTATATACCACATTGTGGAAAAGTAAGAAAAACTAATTTCAGGGGCTGCCACTGAGTCACAGATAATGTTTCAGGAAAGAGCCAAATGACTACAAAAAAAAAAAGTTTGAGAGAAAAATTAGAGGCTCTTGAAACTGGAATATTTGACAGGCAGGTGTGGACAGCAAAGCAGGGCTATAAGTGACTATACTAGATATTCAGACGGCTAAAACTGTGCTTGTGAGTCGGTGACTGTCTAAACAACTGCAACTACCACGTCATTATGGCTCGATATTTACAGCAATTATACCTGCAATCATCGCATGGGTCTCAGACGCCTGCACGCCATTTTCTAAAGTAGGTAGTATGTGGGGAAATGGCAAAACATACATGGGCTGAAACTTATACACTCCTGCGGCTTGCAAAAGCAACGGAGTTCTCCGCAGTGTGTACTTATGGTCGTAGTTCTATTAATAGCGGTATGTTTTACAAACATGGGACAAATGCGTCTTGCGTGTCCGTCGACAAACACCGAGACGTCATTTCCCTCCTCTTTGTTATTCCTCCGCGTCAAAAAGCCAAGGAGATGACATGTCCTGAGTGGCATTGTGTGGGAGTCGGTGTGTCCTGGCAGACTGCTCCATAGACATCTGGGGGTACTGCGTTTCGCTGATAACACAATAGAGAGAGCCCTACACGCAGCGCTGGTATTCAAACAAGATGCGGACATAATTACTAAAGCGGCAAACCAAAACAATCGCAGAGAAGGGATGGGGGTGGAGTGGGGGTGGGCGGATAGAGTTCTTTTTTGCCACAAGTATAAGAAAGGATGGTCTTAACGGAACGCGCACATTTCGGAGGGAGGCTGCTGGGTTATTCTCTCTTGCATTAGAGGCCGCTTTAACTGACTACACCTTTTTGATTTAAGGCCTTTCTTTCCCTTTCGGCAACTTAAAATCGTCTCTACCGTGCTGTGTGCTGCCCTCGGCTGCCCTTGGCTATGATCACTTTAAGTTGTGTGGGTGTTTTAAGTGGGGAAAATAAACATGACATAACAGTGAATGCAAAGGGAATTTGGTTGGGATCAAGGTCTTTGCAGTGTAGTGATTTGAAAGTGGCCACCTTGTTCTAGTGAACATGCACTTTAGATCTGTCGGTAAGCTAAATGGAGATGTTTATGTTGAAACATTACTGTTATATGTAATGACAAAAGAGAAAGATTTATTTGGTCATATGTAACAGGCTGGCACACTGACTGCAGTGCTGTTCTGGCTAATCCAATGGCTTGTGACTGTGAACAGTAGAGTGTATGTTCTAGATGAGACAAAGTACCATAAGTTTAATTAATTAAGGCTGCATATCAATATGATTGCAGACGCCAACATTTAGTAATCAGGGGTTATGTTTTCAGTTCCTCCACAACAGTATGAATTTTATGGTCAACACATATTTTTTTTAAAAGTTGGTTTTAATATATATTTCACCAGAGGGTGATGCAGTGATTTTCCAAGACTAACAGAAGAAACTTAATTCTTCACAATGCCGGCACTGAACGGTGAACAGTCACTCATCTTATCGGCCCTTCTGCCACATCTCATCTTCTATTACATATATTAGGAGAAAATCCATTCTCCCTCCTTTCTGATCCCCTCCAAGTACAGAGAGGGGAATGGGGGAGAAGGCAGCTTGAGGGGTCTGTACGCTTTAAAGGGCAGCTGGACCGGGCAGGAGTAGCGTGTAGCACCCTTCTGCTAGACACGTACAGTTACTTACTGTATGCTCACAAGGACTGGAGTGCAGAAGCTCTTTTCAAACCCACCATGCCAGTGGAAACTTCTCAAGTCTGTGGACACCAAATGGAAGAAAATGTGAAGCAGAGACACCAGCAACAGGAGGAGAGTTATTCTGTTCATTAGTACTGTTTTCTAGGAATATAACATAACAATAAAAAGACATCCAGAGCCACAATTACACTCCATTTTGCAGATAGTTTTATCCAGAAGGACTTGCAGAAGTACATAGCACTGTCTGTTTGAGAAAACAAAATAATGGTGAGGTATATATAGATATATACATATATATATATATACGTGGGCGGCCTGTAGTGTAGTGGTTAAGGTAAATGACTGGGACACGCAAGGTCGGTGGTTCTAATCCCGGTATAGCCACTATAAGATCCGTACAGCCCTTGGGCCCTTGAGCAAGGCCCTTAACCCTGCATTGCTCCAGGGGAGGATTGTCTCCTGCTTAGTCTAATCAATTGTATGTAGGTCTGGATAAGAGTGTGCCTAATGTAATATCAGTCTTTTGAATGCATTTAGCTTCCTTTTTATTTTCACACACTTAGGCTCAGTTCCAGTCCAAATTCCTTGGTGTTTGACATACACTTTAAGTAACAAATGTAAATAATTATCTCTGATAATTATTATTATTACCAAAAATCACTATGCTTTTTCACTTCCAACTCAACTTAAGATGATGTGCATATCAACAATGTATTAATTAAGTTAAGAAAAAACAGTGGTAAGATGACTGTGTAAGTGACTCAAAATCAATGTCAAGATGGTGGTTATAACTGGTTGCTGACAGATCAGGCTAAACATTACATTAAAGCAATGCTGTCATCGTTTAGTCTTTCCAGTTGCAAGTGCAAGTCTGTTCAACTGCTGCAACTTTGTCCACCATTTTAGGTGGGCTCAGGCCAGCATAAGCACTGTCCAAGACGTGCACACCCATTGGTATGCTATCGCATGCCAAGGCCGGGTATATCAAACCCACTGATACCCTCCCTCCCTGGGCGATGCCATGAAAACACATCACTCTGCAGGACGCAATCACACTGCAAGCCACAGTGGGACACCGTTTGATTTTTTGGGTTGGTTCTTTTTCTGGCTGTGGGGTGAGTCACTCCAGTGGGAACCAACAGTCTAGCTACACGTGCCCTTCCTCCACTGCACATAGAACGCCATGTGGTAGGAAGAGAATAAGGTCTTATATTATAGCACATCATTTTGATGTTCACCGAAAGCAAAATGACTAAACTACACAATATCAATGTCGCTGATATTTCTGTTTCTACCCGTTCACTGGCTTCTAGATTTGTCTGCACAAACCCCCACAGCTTGTGAATAAATAAAAAAACTTCCCATCACTTGTTGAAATTAGACAGCTTCCTTTTTGTGACAGGAAATATTTTTGTTTTCCATTTTCTCCAACTGAGACAATCAATATGGTATAAATCATGTGAAATAATGTGCAGAAGGAGAGTTATCCCACAAATTAGTGAACAATAAGAATCTAATATAGCTTTTATCTGGTATGGAACAGTCAGACGCCTTCTTTGGCACTGAAGTTAAGCAACACCCTCACAGGGAAAACTATTTCATGAGAAAACACTTCCAGTGCATACTCACACACACACATATGTTAAATTAATTTAACTTAATTACAGTGCTGATATTCCACCACCCCGTTTCAGTAGGTTTTTTTAAAAGCAAAGCTGAATTGCAGCCCAAACAATTGATATCCTTTCTGTTTGAAGGCCAAGGTCAATTTCAATTTTCTCAGATCCTTAACCTTAACACTTAACACTGTGTTAACACATAACACACAAATTAATTAAATTGTCTTACACCATGGTGGAAAATGCACGACAGAAAGTCAATTGGCATGTAGTATGTATTAAATGAATCCATAGCATTCCTCACTTAGTTACTGTGTGTTCATTATTCCCCACTGACGGACAATTGTTTTTCTCAACAGAACTGCGAATATTCTTATTTGACACAAGGCGTTAATGCAGCATTTGTGGCGAGGTAATCAAAATCCATTAGATGTACACGAGTGTAACAGGAAATCATTTGCACTCATTGAAACTATTCATGGCATGCGTGTGTGGCCCTATAATCTAGCCACAGGGGGGCCGCACATTTCTGCTCTTTAAGAAAACGAGTAAGGTGGGCTGCTGTTAATGAAAAACACAGATTTAAGCGATGCCTGTAAAACAATGCTCCCCCACCAGTACCTTTGCATTCAAGATAAATACACAATTTTGTTTTAATAGCCTGCTTTTTTTTCAGAGTGTGGTCTTTCTTTGGGCACGGCAGAAGGAGAAGAGGAAACGTGAATGCTGAATGATTACAGTTTGAGAGAAACAAAGGCAGCAGCAAAGCCAGGCTTTCTTTTTCCCTGTCTGTCAAAACTGCACCAAGGGGAGGAAATGGATGCCAAGTGCTGCCTTACTTTGATATCAAAAACCCCCCATCCAGAGCCATTAGAGAATACGTTTCTATTCTGAGAAGAGTAAAAGGAAGGTTTCGGAAAGGGGAATCATGGGGCTGACAGTTTGGATAATTTTTTTTTTTTTCAGATTCTGTAGAATTTCCAAATGAGGATCAAAGTCAGGGAACGTTAGTACCCGTTATGCAGCTTTCAAAACACTGTCTGGATGTGATGTACAATGCTGCTCAGATGCAGCTACCATACTCCACTGTTATTGATATTTACACGGTAGGGCCAGTTTTAACATTTTACACATTTTTTAACTGTCAAAATTAAGTGTTTTATTTTTTTATTCAAAATACACTTTATTAAAAACACCTGTACAGCTGCTTATTCGTGAGTTTATATAATCAGCCAATCACGTAGCAGCAGCAGATACGGGTGAGGAGCTTCAGTTAATGTTCACATCAACCATCAGAGTGGGGGAAAAAATCGGATCTCAGTCATTTCGACCTCGGCATGATTGTTGGTGCCAGACGGGCTGATCTGAGTATTCCTGTAACTGCTGATCTCCTGGAATAATTACAAGTGTCGAGTTTGCAGCGAAAAACAAAAAATCATCCAGTGAGCAGCAGTTCTGCGGGCAGAAACAAAATTATCGGATTGAATTAAAGTCATCATATTTCATACTTGGTTTAAAATCCTGAAGTCTGTGACCCATAGACAGCACCAGACACTGGATATATTCCCTACCAATACTCTGTCAAGTCTGTACAGCTTCCATTTTCAGTTTCTGTTTCTTTCGGGTGAATTTAGTCCTGCGTTCAGAAAGTGAAAAACAGTTGGAGTCAGGACGGGCGATTGACTTCAAGACTTCTTTTTGGCTCTGAAAAACTCTTTGGTTGCTTTAGCAGTTTGTTTGGAGTCTTTGTCCTGCTGCGAGATGAAACGCTGTCCCATGAGTTTTTACGCATTTGGTCGGATCCGAGCAGATAAGATGAATTCAGAATTCATCTTGCTGCTGCTGTCAGCAGTGAATGCATGTGGTAAGTTCCAGTGGCAGCCACATACCCAAGCCATAATCCTACCTCCACCATGTTTAACAGAGGAGGGGATGCTTTGAATCATGAGCAGCTCCTTTCTCATCTGTCCATTAGACTTTGTTCCTGAACTCTTGTTTTTTAAATGTACTTTTTAGCAAACTCTAACCAGGCCATTGCTGTTCTTGAGGCTTAGCAGAGGTTTGCATCTTTCAGTGAGCCCTCTGAGGTTGTGCTGGTGTTTATGGTAGTCTTTAAAACATATGCCTACATCCTAGAGATCTGTTAGACAGTTGGAAAGGGGTTTGTCTATTCTTCAGTCATCCACTACAGTGGGCTTTTATGGCTTACTAGGTTGTTTGCTATTGCTGAGCTCAACAGTGCATTTTGCTACCTACCAATGTAACTAACAAACAGTCCATTTTGACACAAGCAACATTTTAGCCATGTCTCTGATTGCTGTGTTCAGATTTTTCAGCCTTATGTGCATTAATTACTGATATAAGGACACACAGCTTACCAAGATGCTGAGCATCCAATTGTCCAATACTTTTCCCTCCTCTCCTCTAAAATCTCAAATGAGGAGACTATATATAAAAAGGTATGTAAGTCTTACATTAATCACCGGGTATACATGTAAATAGCCTAAAATTAAAGTCTGCTCTTTAACCGCATTAAACTGTTTTACGGTATTTCGAGTCTCATGCAATGGACTACACAGCCACAACAATAAAAAATGTGTCACTGTCCCAATACTATTGCATTTACAAATCAGAGCTTTGTATGCAATAAAAAAGTAAGCCTAGATATAGGTAAATATATATTCTTATATTAAACTTTTAAAATATACGTTTCAAACTAATTTACATATACTTTATGCGGGGTTTTTTCTCGTATGGGAGAGAATAAAGAAAACTTGAAACTGATAGGCTAACGGAGAATTTAAAAATTGTTACAATCAAACGGATGTTAATTTAATGCGATTTAAAACAGTACTGTGGGAGAAAGGCATACACCACCTGTCAGATAATCTCTTCAACCACATTCATATGAATTGGAATAGATTTGGATTCGGTTTTATAGTGGCTCCACTTTCTACGTGGACTTCGGGAATTATCAGTCCCTTCCATCAGTCCCGTGGGACGGCTTAATACACATTTAAGGTAAGAATTACATCCTAAATATGCTTTTATGCCTGTTTTATTGTTTGGTTTGATAAGACAAGCACGTGTTATGCATTGACCTGATCGTTACAGTTTGATAATATTTTGCATAAATAAATGATGGCTTCTAAACTTCTTGAAAGACATTTTTAAGACACCTATAGGAAAGATTTAATGAACAGTCTTCTAAAGAGAATAAATATGGTATGCTATTGAAAATAAGCGATGGCTACGCTCAAACAGACATAAAATCAGATCAGAATAACATAAGCATACAATGTGTGGTTCAACATACTTGTTGATACTCGTTTTCGAATTTGTAAAACAAACGAACCTTCTTGCAGATAAAAAATAAACTTCACAAAAACGGCCTTCTTATTGAACAATTAATTTCAAAATACAAATACCAAAATACTCAGAAAGAATAATAACATTATTATTATTATTATTATTATTATTATTATTATTATTATTATTATATATATTTTTGTATTATTATTAGTAGTAATACTACTGGTAAGAGTATTAGTAATATTAATAATAACAATCTGGAGAAAGCACTGCTAATAACAGAGTCAACGTTGGACTTCAGTGTTTTTCTAAATTAATATTTGAGGTTTTATAACACATGGAAGGATTTTTTTCTCTTCAATTTTGTAAATACACAATGCCATTTAATAGAGTATAGTTTACCCTGCTTATGATTTACGAATATGAACAAATTATCATTGAAACATATTATGATTAGGCATATTATTATTGTTATTATTAATAATATTACTAGCAGTAGTATTTTTATACCTAGGAATGCTTTCTGATTTTATTGTCTGTAAAGTACAGTCACCTCTGTCCTCACGACAACGACGAAATCGCATAAAAAGTGTGAACCACAAATTCAGTAGAACACAAATCTATTTTGATCTCCTTTGATAGTTTCAAATTATGTTTATTTTTCTCTTCTATTATTAATTAAACTAAATGAAATAAAAATATATCTTAATGAATGTTTGCATTGAATTGTTAAAGAGCCTCTCAATAATTAAATAATTACTAAGTTATTTATTTACACACTATACCACAGGCCTACTATTTAAATACATGGATACAAGAATACACTGTTTTTGGTAAGACATTTTGGATTTCCAGTATTTTAGCTTATACGCTTCCTTGTTTCTTATACGTTCTGATATCAAATATAATACTAAAACAATTCTCTACTAAGATTACTAATTTACTGTGTGTGTCTATATAGGCCATGGTACAACTTACGCCAACAATTACATTTTTATTTTTCCTGAATAGTCACATTTAATTAGCTGATTAAGTGTTGGCGTCTATAGGCCTAGCAAGCTGTCATTGTACAAAGCCCACGTCACGTAATAATGGTATACTTCTCACAATCCAGAGTATTCTTGTCATATTATTGACATTTTTATATTTGCAGAGAAACTTTTTTATGATTTTATTGCCATTTATTAGCCATGGGTTTTGCTGGCACCTGGGTCTCCACGTGCCTTCAGTTGCCTTTGTTTAATAAATTCTACATTTATCTCTGGTTAAACTGGAAGAAAAGGGTAATGTTACCTCTACTTGAAAAGAAGGTAATTCTCTGAAGTGTTACTTTATGTTTTAAATAAGTGTATGCTTCTTCTGCATACAAAAAACAAAAAAGAATGTGCGCCCAGGTGCGCCAGGCGTAGATAAACCCCAATAAATAATGCATAAAATAATCGCGGTAACTAATAAACGTTTCACCGTAACGTGTGGATGACATGCTGAATTCAATTGACTTTGTCTAATCTCTCCCCAACATCAGCAGGTTCCAATAGTGATGCTATTGTTCGAAGGTATCGCTAAGCAAGTGCAGCTGGTCGGTAATAGCCTAGCAGACAGACCCGTCATCCTTGCATCCAGATGCGTCAGGTTAATCTTAATGGCACAGAATTAAAAGAACGGTTACGGCTGTGCCAGATAGTGTTAAAGAATAAAGAAAGCACGTTTAGAACAGAGCGAATTGTGTGACGAGTCGACTAAAAACAAAAAGAACTCAAATATGAATAATAGCTTATTTCCCTTTCTCATTTTATACCTTTTAAGTTATATACAATGTGCTATGGTAGCCTACACTAGTGTTTGTTTTGTGTTATCAGTGGAGCTTGTCAAATGATGAGCGATAAAGTCAGTTAGAAGTGGCTGCGGCATTTCCTGACTTCGGTTTCATATACCGTGTTCCTCACAACAATCTCCCACTTCTAAAGGCGTGTGTGTTTCAGTCAAGGAGGTGCGGCCAAGAGAGTCGGGAGGGAAAAGTATAGGAGTTCCACCCTCATTAAAACAGAGTTTTTTTTGGTAGAGAACGACATAAGAACGGGCTCTGAAAATTGGATTCTAAGAGTAACTACCATCCTCTGGATATTTGAACGAGATTATTTGGGATTTCTGAAATCGGGTTTGCCTTTGGTGTTTGGTGGCATGCGACAGCCAATCGAATCCGAAAGTCCGATGTACTGGAAAAGTGAACAAATGCTGGTGTGTAGCAAAGCGGAGAGTAATGAAAATAGATTAAATTCTATGTCCAATGATAAGGTAAGCGAAACGACAGAAATTGTATCCTTTGCACTTTGATAAAGATGGTTGCGTCTTAATTCATATCAATGTGTTGTTTTCAGTTTAACAATGTGTTCTGCAGTGTGCATGTACAACTTTTACAGCATATGCAATGTTGCGGGCTTTGGCATGCATTTCTATGCGCCAAAAAAATGTCAATATTTACGCCGATTCTGTTGCTTTGACGTGGTGAAATTTAAGGTTGAAGTAGGCCATTATACTAGAAAAATGTCTTGGGCTTTTTGAAAGGCGTCGTCACGAAGACTATTTTCGAAAGAACTGCGCAATCTGAGTCCTATGACCTATTACTGCTACAGTGCATCAATGTTGTGTGACAATGTTATAGGTAACGACGACAGTGATACAAATGTTTCAACTGGCCCTCCGGGCTCCAACAAAAATAGGAAATCTAATCCAAATAAACATACGTACTACCTGTCCGAATGTGAGAATACTGCGTCTTTAAAAACACTCAGGTGTAGGCTACAACTTCTTTGCACATCCTTACCTTTAATTGGCCAAGTGCACTTTAAAAATCAGCGTGAATCACCTGCAGCTGGTTGCTAGCCAGTGGTCTGCTTCAAGAAAGCTCCACATTTCTTGTAATTGACAAAAAGAGCGCAAGGGGAAGAAAATAACACTCAGCTTTTTAAATTAGCCTATTAATTCTATTCGCCTCTGGGTTTCCGTGTTCAGACATTTGTGATCAATTTGTGTTCTTTTAATTGCTGTTATTAAATAAATCAAATCCTTTCCCCACCGATTCGAGCGTGTTTTGATTGACAGTAGAAATTGATATGTTGGGGTACTAACTCGCTTTTGAACAGTTCAGAGTACCAAATGTAGTATATTCCCCAAGTGAATATAAACAAAAGATAACTTGGGTCGAGAGGCTTTTGCTTTTGTATGCAAGGGCGAGAATCTCTCCTTTTCTAAATGACAGCTTAATAATCGCTGGGGTTGTCATGGTGAAAGGGCATTGGGTATTTATGGGCTGGCTGTAGAGGTTAAAAGGCCCTTCGAAAGTGAATGGTGACTGTTTGCTTCTCTGACTGAAGCGGTTTGATTTTTTTTTTAGTTCTTCGTCATGTCTGAAGATATCGAAGCGGCAGCCACGGGGGCTTTTGGTAGATGCAGAAAAGACATGGGAGAAACTGAACTGGTAAAATATTTTTTCTTTCTCGTTTCTTAAACCCACCCTGCAATTTGGAAATGGACTTCGCATGACAAGGCCACGAATGTGTTTGAAGAAGTTTAGTTATAACTAACGGATTAATGTCTTTGTTATTGTTATTCAGAGCACTACAGAGGAGGTTTTTGTAGAAGATTCGTGCTCCCTGTCTTCCTCCCTGTCACCCTCCTCTTCACCGCAGGGTATGGCTTCAGTCTCTCTCGTTGGAAAAACACTTTGTACCAGTTGTGGTCTGGAAATAGTTGACAAATACCTGCTCAAGGTAAGACGTGTCCCAATTCGTAGTTTAGTAATATTTGTGGTAGGCTACAATATATAATCACATTGACTTGGCTCCATTTCAAATGTATAACCCATCTTTAGTTTTTGGGGACGCCATTATTTGCGCGTGAATTAAATGTATTCAGTCTCGTTCTATGAGATGTCTTTATAAAGTTAATGAAGTTAATTGGCTGTTTAAAGTACCGCGTGTTTTAAACCCGGTATTTAAGTGTAACCCCGTCCGGTTTGCGATATTATTTTGAAACCGAAATGGGGGAAAGAAATATTAAAACTATGATTTTTGGTAAAGTTTGTATGTACGTATGGACAGTTATTTAAATGATTTGTAGGAAGTTATTCGGTATGAAGGAAGGGAGACAGAATGTAGGTTACTTTTGGTTTTAGCAACATTTAATCGTTAAATCTGTCAGTTGTAATTTGGTCATTATTTTTAAGGTAAACGACTTGTGCTGGCACGTGAGGTGCCTCTCGTGCAGCGTGTGTCGAACTCCGCTTGGAAGGCACGCCAGCTGTTATATCAAAGAAAAAGAAGTGTTTTGCAAACTGGATTATTTCAGGTAGATAACATTTCTGTTTATAAGACGACTCATTCTGAAAATGGCTAGTCTTCAACTTAGTGTATATAAGTTTGTGCGACATAGTTTTCACTTTACAAAATGTATTTGTGCGATCCTCTAAATGCATGAATCCTATACAGTCCTTGGATTAATAAGAATCATACACGTTTAGCTTGGTTAATGTAATATCCGAATTGTGCAATTGTGTGTGCGCGCCATGACCACGTTTGTATAAGATTTATAGTCCTAAAATCGAATAATGTAGTTAAGTGTACAGTAAATCGAAATGCTGAGGGTTTTTGTTGTAATTGCGAATGCGTTATTATAACTGTTCTACTCCAAGCAGGGAAGTGTTAGACCTGCTTCAGCAATTTTCTGATGCACTGCATGTTATGTACTGTTAAGGCACAATACACTATCCCTGTGGACAATACATTATCCAAATTCTCCACTAAGTGTGTTGGAAGTTGCATGTATTTTTTCTTGCTGTTGGCCATGTTTAGGGAAGGGGGGTAATGATTTAATTGCTGGCTTTTTGGAACCTGCTTGTGCAGAAGATATGGGACGCGGTGTGCCCGCTGTGGCAGGAATATCCACTCGACCGACTGGGTTCGGCGGGCCAAGGGGAACGTCTACCACTTGGCCTGCTTCGCCTGCTTCTCCTGCAAGCGGCAGCTGTCCACCGGGGAGGAGTTCGCTCTGGTGGAGGAGAAAGTCCTGTGCAGGGTCCACTACGACTGCATGCTGGACAACCTCAAGCGCGCCGTGGAGAACGGTGAGCTGTGTGTGTGTGTGTGTGTGTGTGTGTGTGTGTGTGTGTGTGTGTGTGTGTGTGTGTGTGTGTGTGTGTGTGTGTGTGTGTGTGTGTGTGTGTGTGTGTCCTATATTGTTTTGTCTTTGCATATTAATTCAACATGTTGGGCATTATGCATTCAAGGAACACATTAGAACCATCATCAAGTTCAGACATGGTACAGGATTTGGGATGCACAGTGACATTGAGTGTTAATTCAAATCTTAAGTCCAACGCACATCAATCGTACTCTCAGAGTAAAATATACTCTTCACCCTTGATTTAACACTTAACATTGTACTGTGTAGTGCTATGTAGTAAATGCAAAAAGGTTGGAGACTTTGGAGTGCTTAGAAACAACTCGTCAGTGTTCATGTTTCCTTAAGTCAAACTGCACCTCCTGGTCTTCTGGGGGCTAATTGCAGGAAATGGTGTAAATGTAGAAGGAGCGATGCCGACAGAACAGGAAGTGAACCAACCTAAACCAGCCAAGAGGGCGCGCACAAGTTTCACGGCCGATCAACTACAGGTAAACACACAGGAGCGTTGTCGTCAACCTGAGTTTCCTCTTTTTAAAAACTCGAGTTTCTGCCACTGCTTTTGATTGCCTCCTGCTACGTTTCTGCACTTTACTTTCACAAAAGGGCGAATTGCTAGTAGTTATGTCCCTTGTTTTAAGTGGTATAGTGGCGGACTTGTGCTTTTATTGTACTTCAATTCTTATTTTACCTAGCTTTTGTGTACCATGACCACTTGAATTTCCCCATTCTGGGATAATGAATTTTACCTTGACCCTGATTTGTAATGTCAAAATTAATCTTTACTCTTAGCAGTTTAGATGGTCTGTGTGAATGCTCTGACTGCACACGCATGAATGTGTTGTACCTCTGACCTTTGACCTGCTGCAGGTCATGCAGGCCCAGTTTGCTCAGGACAACAACCCGGACGCTCAGACCCTGCAGAAGCTGGCAGAGAGGACCGGGCTGAGCCGCAGGGTCATACAGGTGAGGCCCGCTTCCTCCTCATGGGGACCTAACCCATGACCATTCATTTGGCTTTTTTTCATATAAAAAGTGCCTCTTAGTACCCCCAGTACTAAGTTACCTTCTGTAAGTGCCATTAAGAAGTGCCTTTCTCAGAGTGAACTGGGTAATACTGGAGATTTTTTAAATTGATGTTTGGAGCTTGTGATGCTGGAGGTATGTGATTGGGTGTATCGCCATGTGATTTTGTGGACCCACGGTGTGCAGTTTTTAGAAGCAGAGTGATTGATTTAATTGAGCTCAATATAGTAACAATGCTAATCCTCTGAAAGAATGCTTGAGTGCTTTCCAGTTTTGTTTATAAAATGTGTGTGTGTGTGTGTGTGTGTGTGTGTCTGCAGACAAACTAGGCATAGTGCAAAGATGCTTCAATCAAAGTGAATAACCAACCTGTTCTGAATCATTTGGCATAATTGAAAATTATTGGAAATGTCTGCACTAATGGATTTTTTAAAATCTAGTCAAGTGCTGCTGCAAAATTTTACAGCACGATTTGATATTATTTATGTATTTATTCATTTTCAAGTTGCATATGAAGGCATATTCCAAGGACAGCTTATGGTATTGTTCACACCTTCTAAAATAAGACTCAGATTTTCCTCGTATTTTGTATATAGCTCATTGAAGGATTACATTTTGTAGCACAGCCTTTTGATATTGAAGGGATGAAATCATTTTGATTACTGACTAACTACGATTGATTACTTGCTGGTTTTTAAATCGGCTTAGTCATATGTGCTCCATCACTTTTTATTTTTCAATATTTTCTTTGAGTAAATTTAAAAAATATAGTAGAATGAATCTGACGTTATTTGTTTGAGAGGGAATTCATGAAATGTAAAATTTTAAGAAATCTTAAGGTAATTAATTTTTATAAACAATTTTTTTCTCTGTAGAGAAATATTTTGGGTTCCCTTCATAGTTTGTGGTCCTGAGTTAGATTTGTACATTTTTTATTATTTTTTTAAATGCGGTGGTGGTAAGGGAAAAATAAGACGGTATGCTAAGCATTCCAGGCTCTGGGTGATTCATGGGGTTTGAGCTTCTCCCAGTTTCCATAGTGCGCCAGGCGACTTCATACAGGCGTGCTGCTTGAACAGGACGGCGGGAGGGACTGGTGTGGACGGCTGGGTCCCCTCCGCGGCTCCCACAGTGACGGTTCTGTCTGTGCCGCTCAGGTGTGGTTCCAGAACTGCAGGGCCCGGCACAAGAAGCACGTGAGCCCCAGCCACGGCTCCTCCGGCAACCCCATGTCCGCTCTGCAGCCGCCCCAGCTCTCCCCTCCCCTGATGGAGGAGATGCAGTACGCCACCTACGGGCCGCAGGACGGAACCATCCTCACCGCGCTGCACTCGTACATGGACGGTGAGCTGTGTGTGTGTGTGTGTGTGTGTGTGTGTGTGTGTGTGTGTGTGTGTGTGTGTGTGTGTGTGTGTGTGTGTGTGTGTGTGTGTGTGTGTGTGTGTGTGTGTGTGTGTGTGTGTGTGTGTGTGTGTGGGCACACTGTCTTGGGTAGGAATATAAGGGCACTAGTCTTTCCTGAGAACAACACTTCTCTGCTGCTGTATGTCACTCTGGATAAGAGTATCTGCCAAGTGATGGTAACGTTATATATTTTACCCAGTGTGTGTGCGCTAAATGTAATTGGAATATTATTGCTGGTTTCCTTTTTGATGTTGATGCAGCCTCTAAGTGCAGAGTAAAATGGTGACCTTGGGCTGATTCAAATCGCTTGTTTTAACTCCTTGCATGAAGAGATGTAAAGGATGAGATATGGTGTGAGAACGGAGGAATGGGCCACTTTCATTCAGCAAAAGGAATGCACTTGCTCAGCGAGGCGTCCGTCAGTAATGATGCTGCACAGCTGCATCTCCTGTCAGCGGGCTTGTAACAGATTGTTCTGCGATGATTGTTCTAAAAGGACAGGGGTTGTCATTAAATATTGAAGGTTGTATTTCCTATGCAGTAATGAGTCTCTTGCTTTTAAAAAAAATAAAAAATAAACTTGGCTTTGTTAGTCCTAAAGAATTAGTATTGCGGATTAAAGCACTTTATGTATGTGTATTTGTTTGGTTAATGATGCGTCATATAATCCCATATGGGATGGAACATGACACAGAAATAAAATATTCATTATAATACATAAGAATGGTATAAGCCAGGGCTATTCCAACCCTGATCTACTGTCCTGTAAGTTCATTTCAACTCTAATCTGGCACATCTGTTTCTATTAATTACCAGCTCAACGAGATCATAGCTGTTGAATGACAGGTGCTTTCTTAGAGTTGGAGTGAAAGCCCACAGGATAGTATATCTCCAGGAACAGGGTTTGCCTGCCCTGATGTACACAGTTGTACTTGTAGGGGTGTCCTGCTATGTTTCAGATTGTGGTAGATGTGAGGAGGTGGATTATTTATACCTCACACAATACAAAAATGCCTCTGCAAAGGCCTCCGTGTATCCTCACTGAAGTCTTCTCTGGAAGCCTGGCTCCTCCAAGGAGCATTGAAGGCAGGGGAAATCAATCTTTCTAGCATGGGCTGGTGTGGGTGCAGGCTTTTGCCACAAGCAGTTGCACACCTGATCCTACTAATCAACTTTAATTTAATTAGTAGAATCAGGTGTGCTGCTGCTCAGTTAAAACAAAACCCTGCACACACCGGCCCTTTTCTGGAAAAGATTGTGCGCCCCTGATATTAGGAACCAGAATCTCCTTAAAGATGGTGGAATTTCAGTTCGCTCAAGGGCCGAGGCGACAAGCATTAATAAAATAATTCAAACGAGGCCCTAGTTTATTTTATCTGTCCTCGTTCCCTCGGTCCTTAATCCACCATTAAGGACATTGTGCCACATTAGATGCTCCTTGATGGAGCTAGGAGCCAGGAGACTTCCGAAGGATTCCTGAATAAGGGAACTCGTACTCAATACTTCGCATTGGGACGAACCCCTAGTTTCCCCTTCAAGTGCATTCTGGGTCCCTGACCTCTCCTCTCCTCACAGTGCACTCGCCCTCGTCGCTGGTGTTCCAGCCCTTGCTGCCGCACTCCATGGCCCAGCTCCCCATCAGCCACGCCTGAGCGCCCGTGCCCCGCACTCAGGTCAGAGCCACCAGGGGACACGCACTCCCTCAGCCTCGCGTGCGCGCGCGTGTGTGCGCGTGTGTGAACCTCGCGCACACCGCCAGCCTCCCGCCACTGCGCCGGAGGACAGCCTTTCCGTCATTTATTCAAGTTCAGTGTTGTTTAAAGTTTAAAAAGAAAAAAGGCATTGTAAATCTTTTTTTTTTGTTTGTTTAATATATAATCTATATATTGGTGAATCAATTCATGGCATTTAATTTATTTAATGTTACGTGACACAGCACTTTGTTTTAAAATAAATTAATTATTTGCGGAAAACGGCTCTGCTCTTTTGGTGTCTTGCGTGTGGCGAGATCTTGCGACGGTGCTGGGTGGGTTTGAAGAGTCTGTGTTTTAATTGGGAACCGGCTGACTCCAGCTAAGTGGGCTTGCAGATGGTTACACACGAGTGAGTCTGTATTGACATAAGGATTTTGTGAAAGCTCGCTTTGGGCTCACGAGTCTGGTGTACAATGGTGTCTTGACCACAGTCTGGGTTCTTATGTTCAACAGTCACAGAAGATGGTTGCACACAAGCACTTGTGGGGAAAAATACTGTTTCAATTGTTAACTGACAGACTGTAGTTTCAGATTCTCCACTGAACAGTGCATTCCCAGATGCTTATAGTCTTTATGGGTACTTTAATAGAAGTTTGCTCATATTAGGTCAAGTATTTTTTTTTCTCCTGTGTCACATGCATTTTAATCTAAGAATAAAAAATATAGATTGGAAACTAACCTTGGAAGAAGATACAAGCCTGTAATAAAAATTAAAAAAATGCTGCAATGCATCCGGTTGCACTCTTTAGGAAGGCAATTAATACACCGAACTGACTATTCATACGTGGCAGCCTGTTGCTTAATGGTTAAGGTACTGAAAGTTGGTGGTTCAAGCCCTGATGTAGCCGCGATACCATCTGCACAGCTGTTGAGCCCTTTGGCAAGGCCCTTAGCCCCACATTGCTCCAGAGGGGTTGTCCCCTGCTTTGTCTTATCGACTGTAAATCACTTTGGTGTCATCTAAATAACTGTAGTATAATCTATAATGTTAAGTCCAGAATCTCATACCTGCACAGAAGGACTGTCAGTACAGTTATTTAAGCCCATTTATGTGAATCATTGTTCACGCTATGCACTTCCACAATATTTGCCATTTGCACATACTTGCTCAGCAGTATGGTCAATGTTACAGTGGGCTTTCGGCAGTTGTGTGCTGGCTGCTCCCCCTAGTGGAGAGAGTGAGAGATGCACTGAATTGAAGAAGGGTTGCTTGATCTCAGACATTTGCTATGGTTGTCCCTTCATGCGATTGATGAAATTTTGGCTGTGGAAACTGCGAAGACCTGTTCTAGTTGAAACACCCATTGATGCACCAGATCCACGATCATCCCGAACAGCTGGCCGCAATATTTCGGTTTATTGACTTGCAGGGCTACAGGATTACCGAGCCACATTAAAAGAGAAATAAGAATCACCATCTCGCCACAAGGACCGATACATAAATGCATTCCTATCTATTAAGCTAGGAAATTGTATAACAAGGCACCATCAGGGCCACAAGTATTTGTAGTACAACCATTTCACTGTTAATTTGCCTTTTTGTTTAGGCTGTTTATTTGGCTACCTGAACAACGCCGCCTCCCGAAAAACGTGTTGGTATTCGCAATCGCCGGTCTTCTGCGGCGTAACTGGACACGTATTTTTACACAAGAAATTGTTTAATTATCAGCCATGTACAAAAACTCATTTACAATTCGCTTATATGCGTTTAATAAAATTGTGTTCTGTGTCCACGGGTATTGGACATAATCGAATTGGGCCACAATTACTGTACATATTTGCTGCACAAGTAGATCATTTGAATGCGAACAACGTCCATCCTTTAAGTATAAGCATTGCATCTTTATATTGCGAGCAAATCCTTATGACACTGGTTACATTGCATGTCTAACCCAAAGTGAGATACGTACTGTAATTGGGCCATTCACTGGTGAAGGTGAGGACGACGGTAACGATAATTTTGGGGTTCCACTTTTTACCATCCCTCAGTCCCTCAAGCCCGGAAACGGAAAAGCATTGGCGACAACATGCCACGTGATTTTTATATTCCGCAATATTTATATTCCGTATGTTTATTTTTTGTATTCTGTACATTTTTATCTATTTATTTTTATGGTTGGTATTTTATGCAATGTATTGCATGTAAATTCTTGTCTGTTTATTTAGCCTGCCAGTTGGGAAAACCACTGTACCAACTCAAATTCCTGGCACAAGTGTACTTGGCAATGAAAGTGATTCTGATTCTGATGAAAATAAGAGCTCTCACTCAAGGGTTTGTGGGCTTAAGGGGCAGCCTTGTCAGGCATGTAACCGTTGATTAGTTCAGTCTGGGGTCCCTCCGAGAGTTGTGTGTGTTCAGTGGTTGACCTAGAACACAGCTTTTTGGATCTAATGTGATTTTATTTAAACATTTATTTTTTCTACGTGGATTTAATGGCTTAAATGCACAAATTGGCCAAGGGGCACTGACTGATCAGCTTGAGTGGCAAATCCATCCTCTACATTAACCAAGTACATATAAAAGTGGCTTACAGAAAATATATTGGAGTCCGCTTCAGCTGGGGAGGCAGTCATAATACAAAACAGCTTGTGCCATTCCAGGTTTTACTCTGTGTTCCCAGTTCCACTGCCATCTGATTTAGTCACTGAAACAGTCAGTTTATATAGCGCATTTCATACAAATGTGTGCAGCACAATGCACTTCACAAATCTAAGAAACAAAATCAAATGCAAATCAATAAAAGTAAGACCTGGAATAGCCCTATGCATAAGGCCCCTGACTCCTTCCCATAATTCAACACCTCCCACGCAGGCCTGAATGAATGTGTACACCGTAATGAATGTGTACACGACAGACAGACAGACCACGTTTTCTCTTCAGCCCCCTGCGCATGGACGCGCACGCTGCTCCCAGTGCATTCTGGGAGCCTCCGCCGCCGTCGGGGAGAGCGTGCAGATCTTTCCGTGATTTCCGCCTTTCCTTTTCCCGGTCACCTCTCCTTCCTCCTCCTCCTCCTCTTCCTCAGGATCCGTCTCAGAGAGCTGCCCATGTAGTGTGGCCGTGCCACGGACCCATCGTTCTTCTCCAGGTCCAGCACTGGAGGCGGGGATAAAGGCCGCATTTATGCACAGAACGAGGTGAAACGAGTTCAAACCGCAGTTTTAAGCCTGATTCAGTCCTTTCAATGGGGATACACCTTCAGTATCTACAATATAAGTCAGTTTCCCGAAGAGAATGTGCTATGGCCATGGTTCACAAACACTGGTCTGTGGCCCGGCGCCAGTCCCCAGTAATTACAGTTGCTCATAATAAAATTAATGATGTGGTTGACCTTACAGTGTGCAGCAGTCCCAGAAAAAGCTTTTGGGAACCACTGCACTAACGTTTATGTCCCTTTCAGACGTACATTGGTCAATTTTGAAGATTTGAAAGGAAGTGCAGAAATCGTGTTTTGGTGGTATGAAATAAAAGTGAAAATCTACAATGAGACCGCAACAGGTCCATGATGAGAGAGGCCGAAAATGAATTGCGAACCATAAAACTTCCAGAAACCAGTCCTTACTTAAACGTCTTCGGTCTAGTTGCAGTATGTAAAAGGATATGAAGGGCCACCAGTGGACACATGGGCAAACCGGTGCTGTTAGAGATCAGGGTCCAACACTGGTTTGGGGAGGGGCATCCACTCCCAGGGGAAGGCACTGGTGCTCACGCTGAGGTCATGAGCAGATATAATCACCATAATCCGATCAGTGAGCACGACAAATAACTGGTATGTGAAGCACCTTTCTTGGCATGGGAATTGGGTATGTAGCATTGTTTTTAAGCAAAGCTTAGGAGGCAAAGGCAATACAAAATGCACCTTAACACATTCAGCACAATATGTAAGCCATAATTTATTTAGAAAAAATGAATTGACATTTTCATTGACTTTTTTCTTTTTTTTTTTTACAAAAAATTCTCATTACAAAGACAATAAATACCCCCCAAAACTTACAAAAAAAACAAGAATATAATAATCAGTATTATAAAAAATGTAGCACTTTAGTCTGTACCACCCAGTACAAAATTACCAAAAATGGCTTTGTCATCCTTTTATAAACTGTATTTCAAAAGGTGTTCAGTGTTAAATAAACAAAAACTTTCTCCTTGTTTTCAACTAGGCACATTAACTAGAAACTGTAGTTTATCTAAAACATACATCAGATCTCCTGAATTCACAGGCTCTGTTTAAATCGTATTTGGAATGACAAAAGAACCCTTTGTACATTAATATGTGAACTTTAACCAGGGGTTAGGGTGCATATAATGAATCTAGGAAGTTGTCTTTATCTTGTAAGTAAAAAAAATTGCAAATGTTCCGTTCTTACCAATTTGTAATTCATTTCAGTGACTCTTTAACATCTGATGTGTACGACCTTTAAAATGTCACCTTAAATCACAGAGTTCCATATCACACCGAGCACCCAGCAGGGACATGAACGGAAACTGCGCTCGTGAAGAATCGTAAGTTCTGTAACGCTTCCATCAAGCGGCACGCGGTGGATTATTAAGACGTCCGTTCCCACGTCACGGTGTATGAATCCAAGACATGATTGGTCAACCGATTCTCACCGCTGACCTTTGACCCGTTCGGGCCGCAGATTCCGTGCAGCAGAGCAGGGGCAACCTTCCCACAATGCTGTGCGCTTCAGCGGTAGGTCCTGAGTGCCATGCCAATGAGTTCCACCAAAACCATGACACATGGTGGAAAATACACCCCTTTCCTCTGCTCCGTAGGACATAAACCTGGCCCAGGTCTGGCTGACTGCCAGTCACAATTCACAGAGGAGAATGGTCCAGTTCTTCAACTCTAGAGAGCCCTTATGTGAAACACGGACTAGTCAAAACATTGCACAATGAGACGCACCACATCCCCCAGCCAAGCGTTCTCATATCAAACTGCAACAACACCAGGTCGAGTAAACACATACAGACATATAGTACCATTGTCATAGTTATGATGTAATTTCAAAGCAATGCCTGTCCCTTCACATGGAAGAGACCGGTAACTGAACCTGAAAGATTTTCTAAGGTTGATTTGCAGTCTGCGTTGCATTATGTCAGCTCCCTGCGATGGGTTTTTCAATCTCTTCATCTGGATGAGTCACGTCAGAGACCAGGTGTCTGAATGAGAAGTAAACTCCACACAAAAGTGTAATTACAACCCATTTCTGACCGTTATGAAAATGCTCTCCAAAGCTGATTGTTTCCTCACCGAGCCACTGGTGGAGACTGTGGGCAGACTGAGGTTCACTGATTTCTGTCTCTTGAGAGTGCACCTCCCATGGTGGAGATGGTAGTGTCCAATCAGTGTCTCCACACGCCAACGGATGTAAAGGGGTCAGGTTGAGTGAGAACCAGCGGGACTGAGATTGGGGTCGGCCGCTCTTGACCGGTTCCATATACAGACAAGGCCCTCTGCCTTTTCTCAGAGAGAGCTGTGAAAGAGCATCAGTCCGGAGCTTGTCCGGGATCTTAACCCCGCTCTTTCAGGGTAGGTAGTCACAGTACAGATCGCTTACAACGCCACCTGCTAATACGAACCCAGTAGGTTGCAATGGGTAAGGCAGCGTTACGCAGTACGAAGAGTAATACAAGACAGGTAATCAGCACCCAAAACAGGTAAGAGACGAATGGAGCCATCTCTCGCTTTCTCTCGTTTTGTCATAGTACAAGGTTCCTTCACGGCCTGGGGCTGCTAATTTCTCTTTAACACTAAATCAGTTCCGTTAACAGCACAGCCAGATTTCGGCAACAAGTCACTTTAAAGCATGCTAAATATCACAAATTAGTAAAGCTATCTGGGGCGGGGCTAGAATGCCCTGCCCCGGGGGTGGGTGGGGGGTAGGGGGGGCAGTTAGCCCTTGGACTTTTTAGGACTCTGGTCATTTTTTCCCAGAATTCTGTGCAGGCCAGGGGACATGAAGAAAGGTTTTTCGGGAGTCCCGTCATTTCTCTCCAAGTCTTCACCTGGAGGAGGTGGAGGGGCGAGACGGGTCCCAGGAAGGACAGAGGGATGAAGGAAGGAAGGGGAGCAGACAGAACAGAGAAATAAAAAAGAAAAAGGCATTAGTACCACCGAGGTAAAAGGAGGACAAGGTGCACAGGACATGCTGGACAGAAGGCCACGACAAAGCAGTCAAAGTGTTAACACCAGTGCACGGTATTAAAGCCCTAAAGCCAAAGCAAAGTTTAAGGAGTGGAAAAGTGATTCTGTAACTGCTGCTATTTTATTATATGAGTACGATGAAACCAAACTTTTCAACTGGAGCTTTCAACGGTGTTCTTATGTAAAGACACATGAAGGTATTTGTTTTGCTCTTCAGTTATAGAGTTGTAACACATCATACATTTTACATTTCTGTTTTTCGGCATTTAGCCGATGCTCATCGCTTATAGGGACTTACAATGACAATACACAATAAACAAAGGGCTGGATTAGTACAACCCGAGTCGTGTGTTATAATGGAACGAGGGGTATACTCACAGAAACAGAGAAACAAGGTGTCCACACACATTGCATAGACGCTAAAGAAGCCATGCGCAATCAGGTAGGACCCAAATATCACTGTCTGCCAACGAAAAAGAAGAACATCAATGCACATGTAATTGCACTTTATATGATTTAAAGTATATCTACTGCATGCAAAATCATACTTTCTCCAGATAACTCCCTTAATTTTATTATAAAAGAAATGTTTCCCACCATATGAAGCGCGAATGAAAATTGTACATAGCGGCACACCCAAGGCTTATTTCACTGTTCCTGTCTCTTACCAGTAATGGCACCCAGTAATAATTGAGCTCTGGCACTTCTTGCTGAACTAGGGGGATCTTGCGGGTGAAGAAAAAGAAGGCAAGGACACCTGAAACACAGTCGACATCAACGTTGTACTGTTAGAATTTTGAAACACATAGTCGACATCAATGTTGTACTGTTAGAATTGTGAAACACACAGTCCACACCAACGTTGTACTGTTAGAATTGTGAAACACACAGTCAACACCAACGTTGTGCTGTTAGAATTGTGAAACACAGTCCACACCAACGTTGTGCTGTTAGAATTGGTATAAGAAAAGCTGCGTCTATATGAATTTAACTTTAATGTCAGTGCCCATTAACAAAATTACTGTTGCTAAGCAGTAAGCTTTGCCTGACCAGAGCGTACAGGTTTACATCCCAATATCAATTACATATTTAGATACATTTTTAATACAGTATCATTAATTTAGGTTTTCTCAGTGAAACTGAAGTACAATGGCAGATCAGGTTCAGAATCCATTCATTTTTCATGCTAAAATTTCCCCATTTCACATAAACCTTTGCACTCAAGTGTAAAAAAAATGAATGAAAGGTTAAAATCAAAGGAGGTCAGTTGTATAAACAACACAAGCAAGGTTTTGATACAAGGGTCATCTGCGTGGATGACTTCCCATCACCAGAAGCTCAACCTTGCCAAAACTGAGCTTCTCTACATCCCTGCTAAGTCCTCTCCGTCAATCGACCTCTCATTGACTGTTGAGGACTTTGTAGTTTCCTCCTCCCGTACGGCAAATAATCTTGGGGTCACTCTTGATAACTGCCTCACCCTGGCTCCACAAGTATCCTCCACTGCCAGAACCTGCAGGTTCTTTCTGTATAATATACGCCGTATCCGTCATCTCCTGACTGAGAAAGCCACCCAGCTCCTAGTCCAGGCGCTCGTCATTTCCCGCTCCAGCTTCCCGCTGGATTACTGCAACTCCCTCCTAGCCGGTCTCCCAGCGTGTGCCATCAAGCCCCTCCAGCTGGTCCAGAATGCTGCAGCCCCCCTGATCACCAGTCAGCCCAGGTCGGCTCATGTCACCCCGCTTCTCATTGGCCTCCACTGGCTTCCTATTGCCGCACGCATCCGATTCAAGGCCCTAGTGTTGGCATTTCAGGCTGCTAAGGGGACTGCCCCACCTTACATACAATCCCTGATCACTCCCTACTCCCCAGCTAGACCACTCCGGTCTGCCAGCTCTGGTCGCCTTACGGTTCCCTCTCTACGTGCACCTGGCGGTCGAGCTGCACGTTCACGCCTGTTTTCCGTTCTGGTTCCTCAGTGGTGGAATGACTTGCCTACCACTGTCAGAACAGCAGAATCCCTCCCCCTATTTCGACGCAGACTCAAAACTCTACCTTAGTCCTCCCTCCTGATTTCCCCTGCCCCTCCTTTCTGATATCCCTATCCTTGTCTAACCCCCCCCCCCCCCCCCCCCCAAAAAAAAAAGAAAAAAAAAAGAAAGAAAATGCACTTCTGATGACAACTATGTTTACAACAGCATTTCCTGTGTATTTTGCTAGTTTCTGGATGTGATGCTCTGACTTATGGTAGAACCTATGCACTTGTAAGTCGCTTTGGATTAAAAGCGTCTGCCAAATGACTAAAATGTAAATGTAAATGTAAGGGTAGATTAACGGTTAATGGTTCCCCAATTAAAAATAAAAGGTGTGTGAGAAGCAGGGCACTTACCCACACTCGCTGCGATTAGCACTTTGCCTAGGAAGAGCAGGAAGTCGGTCACCTTGTCCAGCACCGCCACCCTGCAGAAGAGAGGAGACCCCAGTCAGGTGCCACCCAGGGCAGACTATCACCTAATCCAGCCCCAGGCTTCAGAAGGCCCTTACCTCACTACGTTCCTCATCAACAGGAAGAAGGCCTCCCTGGCTGATGTGCAGAAGTTCTTCCCGTGCAACGCAATCTGGAGAGAGGGAGATTGACAGGAGGGTGGTCCAATCAGATTAGTGAAGTTCAACTGCCCTTATAATACACACAGACATTATCTGCGCGAATTATAACAAGAAGCAAATAGCTTTTCCACTTTAGATTTTCCGTAGTTATAATAATTGAATTAACAAGCCTCTTGATCCTTCATTTTGAAATTGAAGTAGATGCAGCAGTGTTCCTGCCCTGATCGCTTTCACCTCACTTGGCTTCTGTCATGAAGAATAAAATCCGCTCTCTGTCATCCTATAAGACTTGTAAAGTTTTTTCCTCTGAAGGGAAGAGGTAGTGTAAGGCTGGTGGCAGCTCTAATGCATCCCACTCCGACTCCTCTCACACACACACACACACACACACACACACACACACACATACACACACATACACACACACACACACACACACACACACACACACACACACATACACACACACACACATACACACACACACACACACACACATACACATACACACACATATACAAACACACACACACATGCACACATACACAAACACACACACACACATATACAAACACACACACACATGCACACACACACACACACACACACACACACACACACACGCACACACACACACACACACACACACACACGCACACATATACAAACACACACACACACACACACATATGCACACACACACATGCACACATACACAAACACACACACACACACACACATGCACACATACACAAACACACACACACACACACATATGCACACACACACATGCACACATACACAAACACACACACACACACACACATGCACACATACACAAACACACACACCTAAAACAGACACACACACCAACGCATATGCACTCAAACAAGCATATGCACACGCATGCACACAAACACAAACCCAAACACGCACACCTACAAACACACACACACAAACACGCACATGCACACACACACACACAAACGCACACATGCACACACAGACAAACACACACACCAACAAACACACACAAACGCATATGCACACAAACACGCACATTTCACACACATGCACACACACAAACACGCACATGCACACACAAACACATATGCAGACAAACATGCGCACACACACAAACACACACACCTACAAACACACACACACACACACAAACACTCACCATTATGTATGCATTTCTGTTCATGAATCTGATGAAGTGCTCCAGACACCAGAAGCAGCACTTGAGACAGCAGAGCAGGAAGCGAGCGAATACATTCTGGGCTCCTGAAAAACACACACACACACACACACACACACACGACTGATCAGGTCTCCTCACAAACAGTGCCCTCAAAAGGACAAAATGAGCCATTACAGAAGCTGTTTTTATTTCCTGCCAAACTGTAAAAGGGAATCATAGTGCAATATCTGTTCCTTTAAATTACAACACAAGTGTTTATAAAATCTCCTGATCTGCTTGTCATGAAATAATTGAGTTGATACCCTTATGTTCCCTCCAGAGGACATAGAACATACAAGTGCATAACACATATGGAAAACTACATACATGTTTTTACTTAAGCACATCTAACGATGCATAACCATTCTCCAGCAAGACCACACGTAAGGTAAGAAACATTACAGTGCAGTGAATCTAAGAATAATATCCCCTCCTAATCACAGTTACCAGCTGCTAAACACCTGAAATAAGAGTGAGATAAACAATAAACAACAGCTCTGAGCTGAGCAAACACAATTATGATCTCTGTGAGCAGAACCGTGCAGCCCAAGGGGAACGCAGATTTCCTCTTATTAAAGCTATTCACTACCCGAAGAAAAACATTTATGTTTTTACATTATGATTATGATTTAGATTATTAGCACATTGCGTTATGTAATCCTGGGTGTTTACAGAGCACTGAAGCCATAGAGGTATGCCCTGCTCTGGCCTACAGTGAGTGTGCTGAACAGACTTCACATTCAGACTCTGAGAAACGTCCGTTTCGGTTCAATCCACTCAGGAAATTAGCTCAAATGCAATTAATAAACCCTTTATTGCGTCAGATCACAAATATGCGAGTGCAACGTGCACAGCTCATTGAACGTTCATTTCAGTTAAATTATGGAATTGGCTGAACCAAAATGGAGTCGTTTCTGGCCCCGGACTGCGAGGCACTGGGAGAGAGGGCCGGACCCTGAGCGCAGGTGAGACTCACCTTTGAGTTTGTGGTCCAGGTACTCCAGGACGATGCGGATCAGCTGGACGATGGCCAGGATGAGGGAGCCGAACGCCATGGACCCTGTATGGTACCTGGGACAGAGGGACACGTCTCCATTTTAGATTCAGCTCAGACAGTTCTCCCAAAAGCCTTTCCTGCAGCCTTACTGAAACACAAACCCCAGGAGATGTGTGATCCAATCAAGAGCCCAAAAATCAGGAGCAGTAAATACCCTTTTCAGATCGCACACTTTCTGCAGAAACACCGCCAGAGATCAATTCTGATTGAATGTGGCTCATTTACTCAAAATATCTCTAATTACAAATTATAGCCACTAATTCAATCATTTCACTTTCATTGGTACGCTTTGTGGACTCAAGGAGCACGAGTCTGACATGTACAATAGGTTCTAATTTGAAGTGGACTTTCCAAATTGGGATAAAGATCATGTTGTTGTACTGCTCCATATGTCAGAATGTAGAAAGCCAACTGCTGTTGCATGACTTAGAACCTAATTTAATACAATCCAATATAACAGCTGACTAACATTTAAAACGGTCTCACTTTACAAAAGGGCATTATCCTAATATTTATAGTACATTGACATGCCCCAACATTTATATATAATTTGTTCATAAAAAAGGCATAAAGAGCAGAAACTAATGCGGTACAGATCTACACTCAGTGAGCACTTTATTAGGTATTTATTAGACTTATTTTTCAGACTCATGAGGTCTTCTGCTGCTGCAGCATATGCACCAGAGGTTTGATGCATTGTGTGTGTGTGATTATTTGCATTACTGTCATCTTCCTGTCAGCTTTGATCAGTCTTCCCCTCAGACCTCTCTCATGTTTCTGCCCGCAGACAAACAACAGGTCAGCAGTTTCTGAGATACTCAAATCACCCTGTCTGGCATCAATAACAATTCCATGATCAAAGTAACTTAGATCACATTTTTTCTCCATCCTGATGATTGATGTGAAAATTAACTGAAGCCCCTGACCCGTATCTGCATGATTTCATGCCTTGCAATGCTGCCACACAATTAGATAATCGCATGAATAAGTAGGTGTACAAAAAACAGTTTCACTTAAATACATTGCATTCTAACAAATAAACAACAAAATGACAAGTTACATTAATGTGTAATGATACAGAATTCCCCTGCAGTATGTGGTAGGTTCATGAAATTCTTTATCATCAAAACTATTCAACAGCTTTTGTCATAATCCCATATGCCTGAACTGGAACACCTGGCAATAAATTATAAACATTTTCAAAAAAGATGAGCTCCATTCATTTAAACTGGGTGAGAAAAGTTAGAAGGGTCAAAACAATTTTAGAACCGTGGCTCTCTTTGTTCCAGAACATTCTGTCCAGCGGTGATACAGGTGCTCGTCCACACCTGTCTCCCACACACGTATGAAAGGTGCTACAGATAACAGTATTACAGATTCACTGGGGGCAGGGCCGTACGCAGTACAGTGGGGAGACTCCCTGGAAGAACATTTTAACGATGAAATGCATCAAGTGAAAATTTTAAGATTTGCTTAGATTAAAAATATATTATTAAAATAATGAGGTCATGAACTCACACACATACACACATACAAAAAAAATACAGAGGTCATGACCTCAGTGTGCTCAGTGGTAGTTACGGGCCTGCCTGGGGGTGTGTGGCGTACCGTATGGCCCTGCCGAAGGAGGAGAAGAGCGGACATGGCGGGATGTCGGCCGGCTTCTTCAGGGCCCAGTAGTAGGAGGCGAAGGCCCCGGCCAGGGTGCACTGCCCCAGAGCGATGGTGAAGTTGACCAGCCAGAGGAAGACCAGGAGGTTGCAGAGCTGCAGGATGAAGATGTAGCGGTGGTAGAGGCTCTCACCGCCGTAGAACGCAAAGGTGCACTGGGACCCGGGACACACCTTGGTGACGTTGGTCTTGTTGAAGGTCTGCAGACACATGGCAAAAACCAACGCACTTTTTCAGTTTTCACAGGGAGACACTTTGCAAAGTTACTGGTGTGTTGTGCTGCCTATGTATTGGCTAGTTTGTGGTCTGTGTTGTTTGAGCCCATATTGACAGCATTGTGTTTTTTGTAGCCTGTATTTTTACCATAACTATGGGGAAACCGCATGCAAATTTCCACAAAGGTGGACAATAGAGTACCTATCTATTGCTTCTATTTATGTTCTAATAAATAAACAATTATACATAGTTATATTAATATGCAATGATTTCTCAGAAATATGGCAGGTTTATGGAATTCTTCATAATGTATTTAATAGCTTTTGTCATAATCCCATATGCATGAACTGGAACACCTGGCAATAAATTATAAATATTTTGAAATGGATCAGCTCCATTGGGTGAGAAAAGTTAGTTGAAGGTTCAAAACACTTTTATAACTGTGGATCTCTTTGCTCCGGAACATTCTGTTCAGTGGTGACACGGGTGCTTGTCCACACCCCTCTGTTCATTTTACAGCAGGCCTGTACAGGTGTACTGCATGGCGTGTATTTCACCCGAAAACCCGAGACATCCCAGTGCTATTGGCAACAAACAATAGAGCTCAGATTCCTATCTCTGCACACACTCACACACACACACATACTCACACACACACACATACGCACACTATCATACACACATACACACACACACACACTATCATACACACTCACACACACATTCACACACACACACATACACACTCACACACACACATACTCACACACACTTACACTCTCTCACACACACACACACACACACACATACACACACTATCATACAGACATACACACACACACTATCATAGTCACACACATACACACACACACACATACACACACTCACACTATCATACAGTCACATACTCACACAATCATACTCGCACACACACATTCACACACACATACACACACACTCACACAATCATACTCACACACACACATTCACACACAGACACACACACCACTGTCGGTCTGAAATGGAAACGTAACTGCTGTGACCGTGCCACGAAAGGTAACGGGCGGGGCCCGTGGGAAGCAGGGGAGGGGGGCACACCTGCATATCAACACCCACAGCTGGCAGCAAACAGGCTGTGTTTACATTCCAGCCTTCTATTGGGCGATTCAGAGCGGATCAGTCCAATGGGAGTGTGAATCTTGGGGAGGAGGGAGGGACTTACCTCGGGGTCACAGGTGAGGTTAGCGTACATGCAGTTAGGCTGCGCCGGCATCACTTTGTAGACCGCCTCGCCGGAGGAAGCCAAAAATCTGCGGTGAACTCCGGTTAAGGACGCACAGGCTGAGAAAGTGGCGGGGGGTATGTGGGCCTGCTTTGCATTAGAACAGGCAGGATTCATTTCAAAAGAAGAGAAGAAGAAGGAACTGTAAGAATGTGGGGATATTTGATGACGAGCGCAGGCCATTCATCGCGTTTAGGCTCGCCAATTGAAGATGTTTTTGAATTCTTCACTTCAAAGCTTTACAAATTTCAAAGGGTCATATCAGTTTCTCACACAAAGATCAGTATCTTGTCTACTGTACTGTATCATTAATCTGACATGGACGCAAGGCAAAAAATGTTGTACCTCCCAGATATAGACAGAACCGGTATACAGACACGGCAGAAACTGGACTTATAAAACTGAAACCTTTTCGTTTCTTTTAATATTCTTGGCAGATAAATAACAGGCTCAGGAGATAGTTCCATCTCGACAGAAAATACAGATAGTGCCTCATGAAAAACAAACAAGTCATCTCAGCTTTTACAGTTCAGTCTCGAAGCTTGAAAGTATATGTGCCATATTTATTCAAATACTCAGCACGCCTGAATAAATCCTGAATTTATAATAAATGCCCTTCCCCCCTCAAATAGGCATCACGCAGACAGCGATGATCTAAAAATAAATGTGCTATTTGACATTCATTTGTGTAAGTCAATTTGAAAAATGCTTTAGCCATAACTGTTTTTCACAAAACATACAAATCATAATGGCAAGAAATGTTTTGCATGTGGATTTAAGCTCCCGTGATCCCCACCCAAACGATTGTCAACATAACATCCTATAAATATAGTGAACCTGATTAATATCAAATAACCTGAAATATCCTGGATAGCGCATCACAGAAAACTTCAATTGGAATGATCACCATGGAACCTGAAAAATGTAGGTGGAAAAGTTGACAGATAGCATGACAGATTGATTGATTGACAGGTCCACAGGGGAGGATACACTGCAGTAACTGCCCAATAGGAGATGCAGACGGCCAGAAGCAGGAAGGTGATGATGGGGTAGAAAAGAGTAGACATGATGTAGCCAATGGCCCTGCACCGAAGAGAAATCAGTCAGAAAAAGTGAACTCACTCACTCACTCACACAATCTCAGTTATTCACTCACTCCCTCACTCACTCACTCACCACACTCACTCACTCACTCACTCACACAATCTCAGTTATTCACTCACTCCCTCACTCACTCACTCACTCACCACACTCACTCACTCACTCACACAATCTCAGTTATTCACTCACTCACTCCCTCACTCACTCACTCACTCACCACACACACTCACTCACTCACTCACTCACTCACACAATCTGTTATTCACTCACTCCCTCACTCACTCACTCACCACACTCACTCACTCACTCACTCACTCACACAATCTCACAATCATTCACTCACTCACTTACACAATCTCACAATTATTCACTCACCCACTCACTCCTTCACTCACATGCATTGGGATACCAAAATAATCATGTACTATCACAACAAATTGTACATTTTATATAACTGATACTGCTGTCTGTAGACCAATATACAGTATGACTATATAGTTAAATAAATAAAAATAGATTGAAGTTGTAACTCTGAATATTATATTTTGAATCTCCGCTCATTTTTCAATTCTTATGAAAAAACGTCCGCTAATGCATCCATGGATAATTTTTTTACAATGACTAAAAAGTGAATAATATAAACTACAAAACTAACTTGCAATGAGATGACATTCAAATGACATTCAAGCATCTTAAGACAAAATCAACTGTAACTGTTATTTGTGGAGCGGTGGCCTGAACCGGATGAAGCCGGTTTGCTCCGCGCTCAGCGCACTCACTTGCTGCCCTCCTTGAGCAGTGCGATGGCGATGCGGACCCTGTTCCTCAGGAAGATTAGCATCAGCACGATGCTGATCTCGGTGACGGAGAGGCATATCACTGCAACAGAGGAGCGGGGTGAGGGGGGGGCGCGCGATCCGTCCTAAACTCCCCCCGGCCCGAGGGGCGCTGGGCTCCTGCCCAAACGGATTCACATTCCCTCCCTGTGAGTCAGCAGCGCCGCTCGCCCCGCGGGCCAGCAGGGGTCACACCAGGCTCTGTTTTCAGGGCTGCTGGGAAGGGACCTTTTGATAGGCCGGTGCTCAAACGGGTTTTTACGACACCCAATTATTGCGCAGAATATACTTCGCCAAATTGGATGAATGAAAATTAATGACAGCCACAATATTAACCTCCTGAGACCCTGCGTCCTGAAACGAGGACATACATTGTTTCGCTCTAAATAGTGTTTCTCTTAACACAAGGGACATTCAATTAAAATTTAATCAAATATATTTTTGAAAATATTCTCACTGCAACATGTTTTTGTCATCCAAGACGCTTGTATTACTGTATGTAAAACGCTTGAACTTTTTTTTCCTCAGGAGGTTAATAGATAGAATTTTGTTTTTGTCAAATGGAAGGGGCACGTCAGGCGCTTGGGGTAAAAGAGGCAGGTGCTTGGGCCTGCCGCCCCTCCGCCCGGGCCTGCTGCACGGGGATCAGACAGCCCCTTCACAGCTTTCATTAAAGCCGTACTGGAACAGGGGAGCTGCAGGCGTGAGATGAGCCACTGCCTCCCCCTGTTTGTTTTCATTTTTACACATTTTACAGTCGCTCCCAATATCAATAAAACGCCTTCCACCAATAAACTTCTGCCTGGTGCAATTCTGAAACGTCCCCTTTAAAATGAAAGTGGATTATTCTACGATATCAAAATGTGATGAATAAATGAAACACAAATATGTCTCCCAATTCTTCAACAGCAACCATATCCATGGGATAATGGGGCCAGCTTCCTGTACGCTCTTGGCCTCGGTGTTTGGCGTTGCCGTGTGGGTTGTCGTGCAACAGCATGACGCAAGACTTGATCAGAGCCCAGACTGCTAGAACACAGGGCTGCAAAGGGGCCGACAGGGGGTCAGAGGTCAAGTAAAAGAGCCGTGTTAGCGGTCTGGGTAATCGGTTGAGAGAGCTGTGGACTGAACTCAAGCCTCGAGCGTCACCTCTCTCCCACACATGCCGTCTCAGCGAATAATGAGGTCTCTACTCCCTCCCCGGGCCGAAGCAGGCCTGTTTACTTTCGAGAGGAACCCCATGAAAGCAAAGCGGCCTCGTTTACATGACACATAAAAATGGCTCGCTCTGGGCAATTTTCCCTGGCTTCCCTGTCCGGGCAAGTGAAAACAGGTTCCCCGGCTGCTTATGGGAAAACAGATGTACACAATGGTTTTCAGTGGTGAGGGTGGGCCAATAATCCAGGAGAAACACAGGAAAAAAAAATAGTTTTTGTGTTGGGTCTAGCATGATGGATGCAGCAACAAATTGTTACTGAAGTCAGATTCATTCCGCTCAATATACACACAAATCACAGAGGAGTGTTTTAAAGGTTTGTGGTTTGATTTATGGAATGGCTGATTCCTTTGTCCAATGCTTAAGCCATAAAGGAAATGACATTACAGATAGAACTCACAATAGTGATTTATATCTTTATAAGTTTAGAGAATTCTCTGGTTCCTGAACAATAATCTTTACTGCAGCTGTGTCAGGTTTGGCCCACTGAGGGGCACCTTATTGACATGGCTGTACTCACTGAAGGATGCTGTAATGGCCTGGCTCCACCCATTGAGGGGCACTGTATTGACATAGCTCCACCCATTGAGGGGCACTGTGTTCACATGGCTCCACCCATTGAGGGGCACTGTATTGACCTGATCCCACCCATTGAGGGGCACTGTATTGACCTGATCCCACCCATTGAGGGGCACTGTATTGACCTGATCCCACCCATTGAGGGGCACTGTATTGACCTGATCCCACCCATTGAGGGGCACTGTATTGACCTGATCCCACCCATTGAGGGGCACTGTATTGACCTGATCCCACCCATTGAGGGGCACTGTATTGACCTGATCCCACCCATTGAGGGGCACTGTATTGACCTGATCCCACCCATTGAGGGGCACTGTATTGACCTGGCCCCACCCAGCAAAAGGGGCTGGATCACAGTAGGGTCGATGGGGACACTTACTGAAGACCAGCCACGTCTGGCTGAGCTCCAGGTAAACACGGAAGTCAGTCTGGAATCCAATGTCCGAGATGGCGACTTCGGCGTCTGGCTTTCCCCTCAGAGTGACAAACTCCCAGTAGCAGTGCCAGATACCTGCGCAGAGAGACGACCGTCAGGGCACTGGCAAGCACACTGGGGCACACTTGATAGCACACACACACACACCCACACACACACACACACACACACATATGTACAAACACACCCGTACATGCACACGCACACATACACATGCTGCACACACACACACACACACACACACATACAGATACACACACGCATGTACACATATGCACAGACATACACACACACACACACACACATATGTACAAACACACCCATACATGCACACGCACACATACACATGCTGCACACACACACACACACACAGACACACATACAGATACACACACGCATGTACACATATGCACAGACATACACACACAAACATATGTACAAACACACCCATACATGCACACACACACACACACACACACACACACACAGACACATACAAATACACACACGCATGTACACATATGCACAGACATACACATACACACACATATGTACAAACACACAAACGCACCCATACATGCGCACATACACACACACACTGCACACATACACATACACACACAAACAAATACACACACACACACAGACACACACGCACGGGCGCGCACACACACATGCACACACACCCCTAAACACACATACACACCATAAGCCACCATAGCGATAACCCCAAAGATGATGACCCAGAGCAGGAAGCCAGCAGTGAACCGCAGCAGCAGGATGAAGATCAGACTGACCACCATGGCTATCACCAGGCCTCTGAGGATGCAGAACACACACCTCATCATATCATACAGTATAATATAGCACACACACACACACACACACACCTCATCATATCATTATGTGTAACACACAATACAACAATCTGTGTGTCCACAAGGGCTAGATCAGATTGACCACCATGGCTATCACCAGGCCTCTGTGGACGCAGAACACACACCTCATCATATCATACAGTATAACACACACACACACACACACTTCTTCATCTCATTATGTGCAACACACAATACAAACAATCTGTGTGTCCAAAAAGAATAAAATAACATGCTATACACACATGTACACATTTGAATTTCATGTCCACATACAAAAGTAACATCAAAGCACATAAACACTAGACACACAGTACAGAATAATGGTATGGACACCTGCAGGTTCATTATGGGTATATCTAGCAGCACCACCTCCAAATATGGCAGCTAGCTATTACTGCTGACCGTTCTGCTTTCCTAATCAACAACAACAACATCTGGAGTATTAGCAGATACATTGTGAAATATATTAGTATTGTCATTGCAAAGGTTGAACATGGGAGACGTGACACAGGACCGCTTGTACACACGCGCACACACAGACACACACAGACACACATATAGAGTACACACGTCTAACACAACCGACATAACCCTCTAACCTTCAAACACACATGACCTCACAAACACAAACCACTTACATTAATATCCAGTACCAGGAGCTGGCGTAGTCCTCAATGATCTTGGTGCCGACCTCCTTGGTATCCAGGAGACCGGTGATGCCACTGTGGACAGAGAGCATGCTCAGTGAGAGGCAGCGCAGCTGGGGCCCCGTCTGAACCGCTCCAGCTGACATTTCATAAAACAGAAAAACGCTGGTCTCTGAGCACTGCAGTTTAATAGACGGCCATTAAATTGCCTCTGTGCAGGACAAAGCAGACAGCACATGTTCTGTGATAAACTGTGACATTTGCTACTTGCTCGCCATTATTGGTAATGTCAGAGCAGGCAGTCACGCAGTCTGGCATTGGCATGCATAAGCCTCTGTGAATACCGGCCACACGCAGCACACGGGTTGGGATTTGATGCCAGGCCTGGCTCGGACATCTAATTTGCCAGGGTTTTTCCTTATCGCCAGCGCGTGTGGTTTTCCGTGAGGTGTTTTTGCGTCACCATGTCAGACTCACTCCATTAACGGCTTGTGATGAATAGCACTGCACTCGAAATGCACCGGAACACTTTGTTAAGCTATCCAGCAAAGATAATAACCACACTCATATTTTTTATAAATGGTAATGATATGTTTCAACTTTTTCTCTTCACACTTACGGTTTGCGAAAATTAATGACATATAATTATTTTTAATATCAGTTATGAACGAATATGGTGGAATTATGCTAATCACAAAGGAGTATAAGTTAACTATAACTTATCCAAAAATTATATATTCGTTCCAACAGTTCAAACAACAATAAAGGACAAATTGTGTATGGGGGGGTGTCTGTTGTAATGTAATATGTGCATCTGTCAATGGGACATATATTCAAATGTTTTATTGTGTCCAAAAAACAGCTCTAATACACTCAGTGAGCACTTAATCAGGAACACCTGAACACCTACTTGTTCATGGGATTATCTAATCAGCCAATTGTGAGACAGCCGGGCAATGCATATAATCACGCAGATACAGCTCAGTAGCTTCAGTTAATGCTCACATAAATCATCAGAATGGGGAAAAAATGTGATCTAAGTGACTTTGACCATGGAATTATAGTTGGCGCCAGACATGGTGGTTTGAGGATCTCAGAAACTGCTGATCTCCTGAGATTTTCTTGGGTTTGCAGAAAATGGTATGAAAAAAAAAAACATCCAGCGAGCAGCAGTTCTGCGGGCAGAAACGCCTTGTTAATGAGAGAGGTCAGAGGAGAATGGCCAGACTGACAGGAAGGTGACAGTAACGCAAATAACCACCCATTACAACATTGGTATGCAGAAGAGCATCGCTGAACACACAACATATCAAAAGTTGACAGGCTACAGCAGCAGAAGACTTAAGAAGACTTAATAAATTTAAGAAAACCTAATAAAGTGCTCACTGAGGGTAGATGCAAATATTGTTTGCTAACAGCCCAGGAAATATTAATATATTTCAGTGGTTGGCATTAATCTATGACGAAAATTGAGAATTGATTATTTTATGACCGAACAAAAGATGACCTCCGGGGTGAAAGCACCCTCTCCTCCCCCGTCATCAATAACCAGGACCCCAGCGCTCGGTGTATTTACAAACATGCCAGCTTCCTGTGGCGAAAACAAGCAAATGCTAATAGAGAACCTAATGAAACAATTTACCCAATCACTGTTGATTTCTTTATTAGACATGAGTACTAATTACCCTCCAAACGAGATCTCTAACGAAATTTCATGTTGGGCTGACGTGCTCCCCCTGCCAATGGGGAGGTAATGGATGGGCATGCAGAGCCTGGGGATGTGGGTAATGTGTTGGACAGGATGCTAATCTGCTGGCAGATAAACAGGCTCCATATGCTCACTGAGGCTTATAACGGCAGCGGGAAAAACTGAAACCAAATCACAACTTCCAATTTTCAACAACTTACCAGACCCCCATAACCCCAGCTTCCGATTTTCAAAAACTTAACTGAAACCAAAGGACCCCCACAATCACAATTTCCAATTTTCAACAACTAACTAAAACCAAAGAACTCCCACAATACCAACTTCTGATTTTCAAAAACCTAACAGAAACCAAAGGACTCCCACAATTACAACAATTTACAAATTTTGAAAACCAGAGGAAACCAACCGATGTTTTTCTTTGATTGTCCTTTGATAGTTTTGTAATTGGCTGCATTCCTGAGGACACGACAATCTGATTTGTATTTTTGGCTCTGACTACTAAAGCTTCCCAACCCCTCAATATTTTACTGGTGTTGTGCGTTTAAAATTTGGACACAATTTCCCTCTCTGCGAAAATTGCAAACTGGCTTACTTTAATAAGGGAACATATATCTAGCGTAAGGACAACAGCGAGCAGGGCAGACAAAGCAGAATCCAAAAGAATCTTCCTCCATCTTTGGTTAAGCTCCTCACTAGGAGTGAAAAAATAACAACTGTATGTAAGCGGATTATGGCTGTCACTTTAAATCTTTTTATTTACATTTTACTCCGTCACATACAGTATATTACAGTACAATTCAGTTCCTAAATCATTTTAACTGCTGAAGTGATAAATGGTGCCTCATAAAAGCACAAGTACAGTGTGCATGTGAAATAAACACAACCTCTGTGTCTGGAACTAATGAATGGAGCTGCTAAGTGATTTTTCTTATGTGCAATTAGCTATGTGGGGTGTTTAAAAAAAAACGCTCCATACGGCTTTCAGGCTACAATCACTGTAAAATACCAAAATGCAATAGTAAAGCTCCTCCATTCCGACAAACTTGAATAATTTAGCACGGGATGGTGGATTGGTGGGGGTTTGCGGAATGACCCGGAAAATAGGCCAAAACTCATCTCGATTTTAACCGAGTGCCCGCAGTGCGTCGGTGGCAGGAAGCTCTTACATATTAAAAGCTACTGTACGGCTGGGTAATGGAGGCGGGTACTGTACGCTCCAGAGGCAATAACTGCTGTTCCATTCCTGCCTATCTAAATGAGAGGCCAGGGTCACCTTTTTCAGCCGTCCTCATGAATATCGGTGCTACGCTCTCATTAGGAAACATAGCCTGCTGATTGAAATGGAAAGCACAAAACTAACGGTTTCTGATTCATTGTAGTCATTTTCCGGCACTAAGAACCAAGCAAAATGCAAGGAAAATACTTTTGATTTTACCCGTGGGCAACATGCAAGCTCAGATTTATTAACTTTATTGCACCTTTGATATGGTTATGGAAGCTGTTTGCTGTTATTACTGTATATTTTCACCCAGGAGTTATGCATAATACAGTGGGTTTTAAAGAAAACAAAACTCACTAACAATTATACTTGTATACATAAACATTAATTTGTAAACTTACTACAGAGTAACCTGTGGGAAGTCAAATATGATGGCAATGTACTAATAGCAACTGATGGTTCGTACAGCTCCCGATCTTGGCTGGCGTCCAGACATGCACGGGATAATTATCTCCGCGCTTGCTGTCGAGTTCCCTGTGGCGCTCACTCTCGCGGCAGGGCGGCAGCATTTCAGAACGCGCGGCTGAAAGAATCAGCACCATGGGCTCGGAGAATCTCATTTTCATTTCATACGCCACACACACACACAAAAAATCATTCCGCGTAAATGTCCTTGAAAAGATAGCCAAGAAACCGTGAAATGTTTTGAGGAAACTGCCTTTCGCGGAATGACTGGAAGGGGGGGCGTCTCCCCATAATGCATTGCTGCCACTGTAAACAAAGACAGGACCAAGGAAATGGTCTGTTTGCAGAAACCCTAGGGCCTGTGTTTGTTTAAAGGTTAAAACATGAACACATATTTAGACTTCTTTCCTCTACTCGCTTAGCTGTAAACTGGCTAAAAAACACAGTTTGCAATGGTTCACCACATCAAAGTTCAGACGTGGCACGGTTATGCAAATGCAGGCCTACAGCGGGTTGTAAATGGATGAAAAAATAATTTGAATACCATTTTCAGATGAATTATTTGACAACTACTGGAAATACCTATACATAAAACAATGTGTTCATGACATTCTAGTTTGCAGTAAATTTGGTTGTGCTCTACTGAGAAAAGCAAAAGCAAAATAGCTATTTCTTTTCTGTTTTATTTTTTATTTTTTATAAAAGTTTTATGAGCATATTACTGTTATTTATTACTACCATGAAAAATGTGAAAATGAAAGAAAGCAGTGTGTGCACTCTTACTGTACGTTAGAAACACAGATAAATAGCATAATGCTCATATCATTTTTGGACTATACACATGCAATCATACAGTCTCCTATTAACTGTGACCATCTTGCATATTAATGACAGTAGTTCTCATTCTGCATGTAAGCCTAGTATTAGCAGTATTAGTCACTCATGCCCTCTCTTAATAAGGGTATTTAAAAATTTTACTAGTTGTACTTTGAGTCATAAGTTCTCCACTTGAAACATAATACCTCACACTGTACTTGTAATTTGCAAAGGCCAACCCTTACCATCAGGGCTAACAGCTACCCAGCATGAAAATCTGAGTCTGGAATTTCAAATTATCCTGGAGGGAACGCAGGCCAGATTCAGCAGCATATTACGCCTGCATGGAATGATAAGCATTTCCATCGTACAATATGTATGTATGTCAGATCTTCTGCTGAATGGCCCTTGTACTCCAATGGATAATAATGTATTGGAACAGAGGGTGATATTTGTGAGGTTTGGTAAATGGCAGAGGTTTGATGCAACATGCCAAAGAAAAACGTAATTATTTAGCCTCAAAGATTCTACAGTGTGTTGTTTATTACAAAGTTTTCAGTCAAACATAATCAAAGTAGTCTGAAAATATGAATCTGAATCAGTCGTGCTTACTGCGTTCCATCTAGTTAGACACAACAGATCCTATTTTCACGCTCTAACCTAAAGGGATCAAATATGAATGACAGATTTTGTTTGACAGGCAAAATAGCCATATTTCTAAATAAAAATTTGAATTTCAAAAGGCCTTTGCTTTTGATTTCCCTCTCAGACAAATAACTGAACATTTTCACATACAAATGCGCACAACCTCCCACCCATACACACACGCACACACACACATATCAAACGCTTCACATGCCAGTTAGAACTGAAATTCATAAAACATCTCCACATCGGTGCCTTGAATGTTGACAGAGCTTTGAAGACGGGGCTTAAAGCATAAACATGCCTCTAGTTGCCAACGTGTGTACGTTCTGCAAGATATTTCACCAGAAAAAAGAAAAAAAAGGCACAAACGGATGCAGTTTCTTTGGTTTGCAGGGTCTTTGAGTGGATGACGAGCTGGAACATTCTAGCGAACGATTCTGCTGCAGTGTGATAGCAATGTGAGCTGGCTGCTAAAAGGTGACAGCGCCATTGTGAAAACATTACATGTTAGCGGAGAGAAGAGTGTGTCCAGCCGCCGACGGCTTCTTGCTGTCACACACTGGGGGATGCATTAGCCTCGCCCCACGCCTTGTCAGAGTCTGTTTATTTTGCTCCTGGGTTAATATTTGTCCTGCTGATAGAATAATGAAAGTGATTTTACAGGAGTGCTTGTGCACTATGGGTGCCCACTAGGGACAAAATGAAAGGCTAATGCACTACACATCACTAGAACATGCAATGAAAATGAGACGGGTGTTAATGGGACTTCTGATTATAATAAGGGCACTGCAATTCGTGACCATTGGTGCAATGTCAATAGTTGGACACACCCATCATTCCTTTGTGCACAGCAGTGTAAAATCAGTGCGGAATCAACACTGATACACTAGTCTTAACTCACATAAAGTATGTGTTTCCAAGATAATTTAACACAGAATTTGGCTGCATATACAGACCACTGACTTCTGTGTTGTCAAAAGTCAAAGGCAAACATTTTCCATGGATTTAATGCTGAGATACCTGTATTTTTACCTCAAAAGTGGTTTAAAAATGGCAAAAGTAATTTCACATTCTGAGCAGACATGTTCAATTAGAGCTGGAAGCTACAATTTTCAACATCAAGGGTAGAACCAAGCCTGCTGAAATACTGGATTTTGAAAGACTCGTTCCCATAAGATCGACAAATGTTGTTGTCTGTGGGAATACAAAGTATGGCTTATGCAGACTTCTTTCAAAGGCCTGGCTTTGTGTTACTTCAAGCAGAAAACTGCAATTGAAAGTCGGTGCTGTACTTTTCCATCTGATTTGAGTTGTTACAAAAGTTGTTAGTAGCCCAGTGTACAATAACTGTAATGCTGCGTGCTATAGTATTAAATAAATAATGACCATGATAAACTTTAACAAAGCTACCACAATTCCCAATTCTGGTGTTAGAGTATGGCTATCCTGGATATTTCAACCTAATTGAATTCATTTTTAGCTTTAGCATCAGCTTGTGTTAGTTTTAGATTACCTTCAGCATACGTATGTTAGTTTCAGACTTTGGTCCATGTTAATATTCGTCAAACTCTAACTCTTGCTCTTTAGTGCATTTTCAGTGCATTTTAGGACAGGTTATTTTCAGCCTATCCTCGGGCCTTGTTAGTTTCAGTGTTAATCAAACTCATGTTAATTTTAGTCTCACCTCAGCCAGTGTTGATTTAGTCTCAGATGAGTTTAACCCTTCCTAGCCTGTATCTGAGCGAGCTGGGAGATGCGGCCCCCTTGCATGCGTGTGTTGCCATGGAGAAGAGCGGGACCTACTTGGCGGCATCTCGGAGCTCGGTCACGCTTCGTGTTTGACCCAGCACATCCTTGAACGCGGTTTTGTTGGCGACAGTCAGCGTCCCGTTTCTCGTGATGAAATCTGGGAAGCAGCGCTGTAGGACTGACAGGGATGAAACACACACACACACACACACACATCAAGGACAGGTTTAGTGCAGCAGCATCACAGACAAGAACAGTAAAACCAGTTCACACGCACTCACACAACAACGGTGATTGGCTGCCATGCAAGGCACCAACCAGCTGGAGCAATTAGGGGTTAGGTGTCTTGCTCAGGGACACTTTGACACACCCATGGCGGGATCAAACTGGCAACCCTCCTCAACTGCCAGTACACCGCAAACACAACTTTCAATAAAGATACTGTACAAACACACACAATAAAAGATGGATGTGTGCATGTTCAGACACATGTAGACATTCACTGTATGTACACACACAAAATCACACAAATATAAAAAAATACACACTGACACACAGACGCGTACACAATACAACTGAAAAGCAAAATTGCATAAACACACAGACACAAACACCAATGCACTCTCTCTCTCTCACACACACACACACACACACAGATGTATGCACACTACAACTGACATGAAGGTTTGTACAAACACATAGACACAAACACCAATGCACTCTCTCTCACACACACACACACACACACACACACACACAGATGTATGCACACTACAACTGATATGAAGGTTTGTACAAACACACAGACACAAACACCAATGCACTCTCTCTCACACAGACACATACACACACTCACTTACGCACACACACACACACACACACACATACATACACACAAACACACATACACACACACACACACACACACTTACAGGGCCTACTAGGCACGATCATGGAGGGGCAGTCCTCATCTCGCAGCACGTGAGCCACAGCCTGAAACGAGTAAGAGGGACAGTTCAGACGGCATCCTCTGAGGCAGGGCACCCATCTTATATCTCATTTCTTCTGAAATGAGTCCAGACTCTGACAGAGCACAACACTATTATCTGGGAGTCCCAGCGTGGAAGAAGCCATTTCAGACAGCCACTGGAGTGGCATCACCTCTATATGTTAGTGCAGGGACTAGAGGCAGCTTTCAAATCCGGTCCCGTCGGTTGTTTCATCTCTTCTCCTCCAGAGATAAGTGTAAAAGACAGAGAGCCTGAACACATAGAGGACTCTCAATTCAACACTGGCATCAGCTGCAGGTTTTTTGGAAGAAAAAAAAACAGCCAGTGAGAAACAGGGACACCTTCTGGAGTGACTCAGAAGCCTACGTTTCCCAGGAGGATTCTGGGAGTGCAGAGGCGGTTCTGAAATTCTCTCTACCCCCCCCACGGCCCCTCTCTGTCCCGGTCTATACACAGCTCTCCGTCTGCATCCGAGTTTCACGTGGGCGTGGACGGCAGGGAGTGACTCAGCACTCTGCCACCCCTCCGCACGCCTGTGCAACCGCATCATTATCATCATCATCATCATCATCATCACACCAGGGCTCTGTGAAAAAGCGAACGCCGTCCCGCCTCCGCATTCCGACACTCCAGAGGCCCCCATGCGTCACTCCTCTGCCACAGCACACGCGTGTGGGCCGGGCCCGTCTCGGAAACCCCATACAAAGGCACACTGCTGGGCAAGAAGCTGACAGCAGTGGGGACGAAAAACAGAACACCCTTCCAGAACCTTCCAGAGTTACTGCCTCCACCAGTCACTGCAGGCCGGGAGCGGAGGAACAGAACACTGACACACACAGATGGGATTCCTATCAGCCCACTTAAATGGCTGCTTCGGGACTTAACAGACATGTTTAACGGACACGTCAGATTAATCAAATGGGCCCAAGTCCTTATCTTTATTGTAGCCTTAGCACTTAAAATTGTACTTCCCTCTAGGGTCTTTCAACATACTTGTCCCTGGTTATGGGTATGCAACTTTGGGTTCTGTTGTACGTCACTCTGGATGAGAGCATCTGCCAAATGCCAATAATGTAATGTAATGTTATTATTCCATGATAAGGAAAAAAAACAGCTCAAGCTATGTTTTGAAACAGCTGGTATTTCAAGCTGGTCATAGCTTGATTTCACACCAGGGCACACTAAAATGGCTGCCGCTGGACTATTAACACCAGAGCACCAGCTGACTCACCTAAAGCACAAACATACAAAGAGTAGATGAGAGAATGGACAAAGTTTTTATTACACCTCTGCTCAGACAAAAACATTGATGGCAGTTCAGCTACAGTCTCTTCGACCAAAAAAGAAAGAAGAGGCCAGTTTGGCTTGGAAAAAGAACACAAAAAACCTTTTAAAGTCTGTGTGCCCATCAAGAAGGGTCTTTTAATGGGAGTCTTTCTATGGAAAATCATTTGGCTTACTGGATGTTATCACTTTGACTGGCACATTACATTAGCGCAAAAGAGATGTTTCTCAGTAGCCTGAGGGAATGACTGGGTGTTGCTGTACGTACACCTTCAACAAAGCAATTATCTGCTCCGTGCAACGCTGGGATTTGCGTGATGTTCTAACACAGTTACAGTTTGTTCACATTTCCAGTTATGTAATTCAGTCAGATGCTGAAAGAAAAAAAAAATTGTGATTGGCACATTCCCTCTTGGGCTGCGACACAGAGACAGCTAATCCACAAGCCAAGCGGTACCACACAGTGCAAATACCCTTCTAGAGAACACAAGGCCCGGACGCTCAAGAGAATATCTTCTGACACGGCTCCAAAATACCTTTCTTGGATTGTCAAAGCCCGGTTTGCAGAACTGCCTGTAGTAGTCCCAGTAGCTTCGGTTGGATCGGTAGTGGTATTGCATGTCTGAGTAGGTAGCAAACCGGTCCGGGCACTTGGAGACACACAGCTGGGGATAATAAAACATTTATAACAAGTCAATAAGGTGATAACATCAAGTATATAAATACCACATGAAATTAGTAGCGTGATTTTCTTTTTTTAAATGTAACTTCTTACCTGAGTGGTTGGGCACTGCAGGTTAATGAGGACTGCAGGACTGGCACATTTCAACATGTTAAAGTAAAACAATATGGCTTTCTTTCTGAGGAGAGAAAAAACACAAATACAAATATTTGAAATACAACTGCCTCCAACTGTCTGCGTTTGACTAGAAGAGAAAGGCACAATCAGCATTTTTTTGGATTCTTTACAAAGCAATCATTCCTAATACAAGACTGCAACTCATTTTTTAAAAAGATTGAAACTTTTACCAGTTCTTGCCAATAGGTGGCGGTAAAGAACGCAGCCTGCACAGAGCTCCTACAGGCCTAAAGCATGAATCAGCCTGAAATCCACACATGTGTACGGCAGGAAGCTAACACCTTACATTATTACATTCTACAAGGAGCACGGGTACATCTCTGCAGCCCTACACCAAATGGTGATACTTGGGGTAGGGTAAAAAAGCAAAAGCAAACTCCTCATAGAATAATATACGGGTTGAATATTTCACCGCAGGTTTGGTGTGGTTATGTTGGAGCTGCTTGTGCAAAACACAAATAGCTTTTTCCTGGCTTTTCTGGCACTGGCGGCCATCCCGGCTCCAAAATAAAGGGAAGCACAGAGCTTAGAGGTCTCCCCCAGCAGAGGTAATGCATCACCCAATGCCCTGGTTGTAATGCATTAATCAGAGGCCAGGTGCCATAGTAGCACTTTAGGTCACACGCTTCGTTTCAACTAAAAAGACAGGTGCGAAGGCATTTAGAGAGACAAGTGTATTGATCTGTACTAATCACACTCCTTACCTCGTTCCAATAATTAGTAATTGGTGAGGGATTCAGCTTCTCACATTCCCTGGCCCTGCCTGTCAGATTGCAGTCATGGGGGGCTGGTCTGTTAGTCACTGGCTAGAGTCCACAGTGTTAATCCAAGTCTTACAGGGAAAGTGTGGCCCCAATTAGACTCATATACATTATGCTCGGTTAGAGTAGATTTGAAAACACTGGACATTTTACTGTGTACAAAACTAATTTCCAAGGCCAAATGTGAATTTCTGGAAGCAACAAAAACAGGCAAGCACTGCAGCCCCCCCAAAACTGTAGTGTGACACCCTTTCTCTATGGGGACATCTTCTGCCATAGGAGGTATCTGGCCTTAGTTTCTGTTGGTGCGAGGTGTAAATATGCCTGTTTCTATCTACTGAATCCTGTGTCCTTGAATCAATGGAAAAGACAAGCCAGTTAGGTATTTGGCAAACCACGATTACCTTAAGTGCCTTTGAACATGCTAATCTGTGACAAGCCCACTCAGTTCATAGATTTTTTGTCATACATAATTTTAAAATTCAGTGTGACGGAAAAACACTCAATGAACTTTGCAATATTTTCATGCAAGCGTTAATCTTAGACCTTGACATCATTAAACAGGGCTTTGATGTGAAATCCCATCAAACAGAATATGACTCATTTGAACTAAAGCATATAGGATACAAACCTACATGCCCCTGAGAATGACCATGTATAACTGTACAATTTCTAAAGGGGATTTTCAAAAATTAATGAGAAATGATCAAGGGGTAAGTTCAATTAAAACAGACATCCAGTTCGGCACCTGCTTACACAGCTAAATTATCAGTGTTAACTTAACTCTTATAGTGTACACGAGGTTCCAACTGCACTCATAAAAACAATGTTAGAGTGGAATTAACACTGTGCATCACTAACACCACTACCGGATCTGCTGTTAGAGGGCAAAAAAATGAAAATTTTTCCATATTTGTATATTTATGTTATAATCTACAGGCCTAGCCTAATAGCTTTCCCCAAGGGCCATTAGTTTCACTATTCACATCCAGGTCCTTCATCTTGCAGATTCTAATGTAAATATGGTGCTGTCCTCCGGCTATTACTGTTAACTAATTGCAGTCTATTACCTCTTGCCACTGTGAGACACACTAATTAGACTTTACATATTAGTTCTGTGTGGCCAGTTCTGAACAGTCCCCCTATCACAGTTACAATTTCCATGTTAAACAACAATGGGCTGCCTTTCTGCACTCCACTGGTTCCACTGGTAACAACGGCTTGAACCTGGCAGGTCTGGGTTGGCAGTGCCGCCCAGCGTTCTGGGACGGGTGTTTGCCTGTAAGATAACTCCACCCGAGATCTGTCTCAGTCCACGGGGTGGTACTGAACACAGACAGTGTTACACTGAATCATGGGCCACTTCAATCAGACAAAAAGCAGCAGCTCTAGTGGCAGTGGAGTCTCTATCCTCACTGGAACATCAATCTTTCCTGTCACGACGTGGGGTTTGTATTTAACGGAGCGTTAGCCCAGCCCCCGACATGCCATGCAGCGACAGAGGTATCCATCAAGATAATGGGATTCCTTTTTAACGTAATTACCCAAGGTGATTTTTTTTTTTTTTTGGGGTGGGGGGGGTGGGGGGTGGGGGGGGGTGGGTAAAAAGCAATGACCAATTTGAAATCTGCAGAGTATCTCTATCACTTCTACCTCATAAATAATGATCTGCCATCTTCTAACATGTGCCTAAAGAGCTCTGTAAATGGCTTCATATTCTATCCATGATGGTACTTTATTACCAATTAGATATGAATGAACAGCAGACAGACAACCTATTCAGGGAACTTCTAAAACCTTGAAAGACTTGGTGACCTCTATCAGTACAAAGAGCTGCAAAGTTTAGGTTTAGTTTCACCTCCACAGACAAAATACTGTAATTGTTTGTGTAGATATAATATTGACATTGCGGATAAACCTGTAAGGACACACTATCTCCTCGAAAAGCCCTTATTTCTACACAGAACCGGGTCATAATCCGTTAAGCTTCCCCGAACAGCACCAGCACGTCATTATTAACCTCCCAGATTGAAAAGCTTACTCAGATTCAGTACCCAGGAAAGAGATTCCTCTCTCGCCATGGGCTAGCACAAATCATTATCATTCACTCACAGCTGCCCAAGCCATGAAGTCTCAATGTCACCCAGGTTACGCACTGTCAATCAGGTTACGCACTGTCAAACAAGCTGTCCTCATTGGCCTGTACAGTGTGCGCATGTAGACTGCACAGCAGGATGTGACTCAATATCAAATGCAATATCAAATGCAATATATCAAATGTTTGTTCTCATCAGATTAATCTACAGGGCCCAGGTTCTTATCGATGTGGTCACTTCTAGCATTCCTTTTTACATTACATTAATGGCATTTGGCAGATGCTCTTATCCAGAGCGATGTACAGTTGATTAGACTTCCATCTAGGTTCAGGGCTACTCAACTCCACGTCCTGTGAGCAGCAGTATCTGCAGGCATTTGCTTCAACCATACGCTACACCACCTGATTTCACTAATTAGCTTATTACCTGAACCAAGCAGGTGAAATCAGGTGGTATTGCGCACGGTAGGAGTAAATGCCTGTAGAAACTGCGGCCTGCAGGACGTGGAGTTGAGTAGCGCTGCTCTAGGGTTTTCTGTGCACTTGCTTGTATGTGGCTCTGGGTAAGAGTGTCTGCCAAACGCCTGCAATGTAATGGCATGTAATGTAATATTGATTATTAAAATAATAAAAATAATAATCGCCTCATCGTCATCAGAATTTTGTGTGCAATTCATGAGTCATTCATCTCAGTGCATTGTACACGTAGAGACCATTCAACATTAATTACAAGAACACGAAACACATACTAATTCATGGTAGAGAAAATGTGCAATATTACAAGCACTGCAACGGCAGTGGGAATCAATAGAAATCGATAGCTAAAAAGGCTGACGTTAAGCGAACCGCTACCTGCTCATTCACAGAGCGGGTTCTAGCAGTATGCCACGTGCTACGCCTTAAATAACCCTGCAGATAGGAGCAGTTTTAATAAACCACTGCCTCAAAATGTGAGAAATGAGCTTTCAACACCAGAATAATTAAGCGGGAAAAAAAAATGGCTTAACGCAAAACACTCCCAAAGAGGCCTAATCCATTGTAAGTATGCCGCGCTTCAGGATGCCTGCCACAAATTTCAGAGGGCTACCACTGACTTGTGCAATGGAACATTCAACAATATTTGTAAATGTTGCAAGCTCCTGTGCACTTGCAATGGATTAGTCCTATTTCAATGGCTTTTTTAATGTAAAAATATTCAGCAGAAGGAGGCTAGATCCCAAAACAGTGAGTACTTTTGGTATGGTGCCTGAATGTTTAGCTCCCCTGAGTCCAGTTAGAGGTTCCAGGTTTTCTGATGTTCATTTAATAAGCTTTACCAAACCTTTGCAAACACAAGACTCAGCCATCCTCAGCTAATCATATGACCGAGTACACAGTGAAATTATGGGTCAGGTTTCACTGAAACAGGTTGATCTTAGCCCTGGAGAATCTCCATTCAAAATGGAATGTAATTAAATTAAAGAAATAATTTGTTATTTAGCTGATGCTTTTATCCAACGCGACTTACAGATTGATTAGACTAAGCTAGGGACAATCCTCCCCAGGAGCAATGTGGGGTTAAGGCCCTTGCCCAAGGGCCCAACAGCTGTACTGATCTAATTGTGGGTACGCCGGAGCTTGAACCGCCAACCTTCCGGGTCCCAGTCAAGGACCAGGCTTAATCTCTGTCTGTGAAACTGGCCCTATATGTATTCATTTAACCAGGTTAAAGGTTTCTCATAGTTAAGTAGGTACTGTATAAGGACAATGGGCAGAAATTTGGCCAGAGTACTGCAGTTAGGATCGGTGGCTGTTATGACTGCACAGTGGATGGCATTATCCAACACAATCAGACTCCTGATTAACCAGTGTTCACTGCACTCACACCGTGATGGGCTATTTACAGCTGGCTGGGATGAATATAGCTCCAAATCTTTTAGCACCAGCAGATGGATTACTCACGCATTGGGGGTTCCCTTCTGCCCGCAAAACTGGCCATTACTGTCGGTGGGGTACACCACCTTCCTGGGGTCACCATGAATCCAGGCTGAAAAAGAGAAAGAGGCTGTTATTCGGGGGGGGGTTTTGGTGGCATTAAGCTCGCATTGATTCTGTGATATTGTCAGCTGTGATAAATAGCAATACTTCTTTCCATGAATGAGAGTGCCTTCCTAATAATTACATCTTGCTCTAACTTCAGCTTGGAGCGAGAGAGAGAGAGAGAGAGAGAGAGGGAGAGAGAGAGGGAGAGGGAAAGGGCGATAGAGAGTGGGAGAGAGGGGAGAGAGAGGGAGAGAAAGAGAGAGGATTGATTTCTTCTCTTCCACAGGCTGGCCATTTCGTAATGAAATCACTCTAGTGATGAGGTCACTCATCTCAGAGATAGACTGCTCGGTCTGTTGATTCTACGCACCAAAGATACCATATATTTTGATTTGACCACTGTGCATGGTCCCATGACAATATATAGAAATATGAATTATCTAGACTGCATTTCAAAGAAGAAGTAGACAATCTGTGTAGTTACATTGTAATTACAGTGTAACTACCAAGTTATAAATGCTACATATCTAAATAGTTATTGTACCTACTGTGAAACATGGCCATACTAATTTGCAGTGTGTGTGTATCCGTCTGTGTGTGTGAGTGTGTGTGAGCATTAGAGCGAGAGATGAAAAATGCTGAAGTAAGAAGAAAAATGTAATTAAAAGTATAAGTCAAATCCATATTATGATATAAACCGTATGTTCGGGGCTGCACTGGGGCAGAACACTACACTTTTACAGCTTTGACGTGTGTGTGTGTGTGTGTGTGTGTGTGTGGATGTGTGTGTGTATGTGTGTGCAAGTGTGTGACTGCATGTGCGTGTGTGTGTATGTGTGGTAGAGCGAGTGTGTGTGTGTGTGCGCATGTGTGTGTGTGCGAGTGTGTGTGACTGCGTGTGTGTGTGTGCGCATGTGTGTGTGTGCGAGTCTGTGTGTCTGTGTGTCTGTGTGACTCTGTGTGTGTGTGTGTGTGTGTATGGATGTGTGTATGTGTGTGTGTGTGTGTGTGGGAAGGGCAGGCCCATGACAGGTGCTGACATGCTGTCCTGCCACCAGCAGCAGACTGGGCCCCAGCGACAGGCCTGCAGAGTCCGTCAGCAGCGTGCGAAGGCCCCGCGGAGCAGCAGTACTGTCAACCCCCCTCCCCTCTCCCCCCCTGCCCCTCCCCTCTCCTCCCTGCAACCCACAGCCCACAGCCCCTTCCCCTGCCAGCCAGCTCCTACAGCAGAGAGGGAGAGAGGGGGTGAGAGAGATGGGGAAGGAGAGAGAGGGGGGATAGAAACAGAGAGCATGAAAGAGAAAGACACAGAGAGCCAAAAAGAGAGACAGAAAGAGAGAGAGAGAGAGGGAAAGAGAAAAGGGGAATGATGGAGAGAGAGAGAAAATGAGAGAGAGAGACAGAGAGAGAGAGAGAGAGAGAGAGAGAGAGATCCATGTTTGGGGGTGAATATGTCACTCAGCCTGCTGCTGGTGGGCTGGTGGTGATGATGTCAGCAGTGCCGAGGGGAAAGAGCATCTGGCACAGTGTCTAATGGGCACAGGGGCGGATGTGTGTGTGTGTCAGTGTGTGTCAGTGTGTGTCTGTAGGCAGGCTGGAGGCCCTGCTTTTACATTTACGCCCTCAACGGGGAAATATACTGAGAGCTGAGGACAGGTCCTCCCACGGCTAAGTTTAGAGAGACACGGGTGTGAAGCTGTCCAGAGAGGTGCTGTGTGAGTCTGAGTGTTCCCCGCTTGTGTGCTGGAAGTTAGCACAGTGTCACTAGCATTATCCCCAATTTACATTCCATTAGGCTCACGAAAATGTGTGCCTGCTTGTTTTTGGTCATTTAAAATTCTTTGAATTAAGTTTTGTGAGAGTACATTTGTCTCAGGCTGTCGAACAGAGCACAAATATACTCACTGTGATACTGTTTTTTCTTACATTTCCTTTGAGGAAACCTTAAGGACTGTTTTACAAGAGTCCATCAGAAGGTGCCGTGAGCACACAGCGAGTGACAGTCTATCGTTCTGCGCTATGTTCCAGTTCCTTCCCTTCGCTGTCTCCACAAGAACAGCCATCCAATAAAAACCCTGGTTCTTACAGCACTGGACAAACAAGATAAGCAATTGCCCAAGGAAGGGCTTCATTTATTGGTTAACGTACCTCAAAATGAAAAATGAAAAAAGCTAATTAACTGCCGTTATTAACAAACAAGAAAACAAAAAAGGTTGGAAATTGCAGTAAACAAAATGACCCCTTCCCAAATTCTCCGACCGTGTGAAACGCTGTCTGCACAGCCTGGCGGGGGCCCCAGCGTGGAGCAGACGTCCCAGCAGAGAGCTGCCTTTTCGACTGGAAGTGTCCGCGGAGGAGGTGGACGCAGGGAGACAGCAAACAGGCAGAGCACACACAGGGATTCCATTATTCGCTCAATTGTTCTGGTGATACGGCCACTATTGTTAGTCTCCTCAAAGCACTTTTCTAAAATCGTTAATTAACATCTCGGTGCATTGTGGGTAACCGTTCGGGTTTGCCTGTGTACGAGGAACGGCGCTAAATGAATTCAATTCTCTTGCAGTAATTTAAGTCTCATTAATCCAGCTCTCTGCGAAATGAAACTGGGCCCACGGTTGAAAACTTCAATCCTTTATCTCTGTCAGATTTTACACTTTAATCTTGGTTCAAATAAAACAAAATTACTGGAAAATATTCTAATTCTTAGTCCGAGACATTTTTTCAGTTTCCTCCTTTGTTGCTTTTATGTGTGGGGCCCCATCCGGTGTGATGTAAAATGTTAAACAGAGGAAATAAAGTTCAAAGGACTCCCAAACCAACCCAATTTTCATCAAAGGGCTAATCAAGCCGAGCTGATAAGATTTTCCAGACCTCCAAAAACAACCCTGCCCCAGTCGCAGAGGAGAAACGTTCTTTCATGTAGTAATCTGAAAGGCCTTACAGTTACTTACACATTCAGGCAGAAAAGCTGGTCACTCACTAAGAGGAACATTTTCAAACCACTCTGTGTGAAAAAGAATCAAATTTACTGTTCTTAATAACTCAACTATATTTTCACGGCAATAACAACATTCATTTGTGTGTGTATGAGTCTGTTTGTGTGTGTGTGCATCAGTGTGTATATGTGTGTGTGTGTGTGTGTGCGCAAGTGTGTACACGTGTGTGTATAGATATAAACTTCCAGGTTTGTACGTTCAGTTTAAGATATTTCACATTTATACAACATAGAGTATAAAATAACCATCAACCTCAACACGCTCATGTGAGAAGAGAGCTTCCTGTTAAACATTTGGCGGTGATGTCAAGCTGAACTGAGTGGGTGCATATATTGTACAGTAAATAGATAAAACGGATCTCTGATTTTCTAAAACTGTCAAAATGCCATAAGGAGTGGATGCACTACGCAGCCAAATCTTAGTAACATTAACTCAGATAAACAATTCCTTACATTAAGACTTTGAACAGTGAACACGATTAAAGTGTGACAATTGTTTTGCTTTTAAGAACCATTTCTTTTAAGAACCAAACGGATCAATTCGATGTGTCGTATTTCTACGCTTCTAGGCTGAGACGGCTGATAAATTGAAATGGAGCCATGGAGGGCTGCATCAGGGGGATGATGTCATCGCCAATTTCATGTTTTGCCCAGCGTGGCGAGGAGCTCGGCGGGTGGGGGGGAGGTGGGGGTTAGTAATAAGATGACATCACTCGGAGATGCCAGCGGGCTGAGGAACCACTACATTTCACCAGTAAGTGCTCTGTTTGAAAGTGCAATTACGAGCCACCGCTCCAGAGTGAACGCATACTTACAAATTAGACTAGATCATGCCCCACAAATAGAAAGATGGCGCGATTAAAGGGATGACTCACCTGAGACGTATTCAACCCTCTTGCCACAGGAAGCTCAGATAGCCGTAAATATTTAGAGGCTTTTTGCCCCAGTCAGTTTAATGAACACTGTGTTTTATTCAGAACCCCCCATTTTATGAGTCAGAAGCCGCTGTAAACCTTGAAATATGCATCTACAATTAATAAAATATATAAATTCCAAGGCACTCAATCTCCAGAAAAAAATGAAAGCATTTATTGTATGGCTATACAATATTGTATTATCCATGCAATATAAAGGCCTTTAAATCTTTTAAATCTTTTTTCCGCAGATTGAGTGCCTTGGAGGTTCTTTGTATTTTCTTCTACATCGATATGTGAACTCCACCTCACAGTGAACATATTTTTGAGTCATCCATTTTGACAATTGTTTACCTTATTTGAAGCCAAGGTAGTGTTCCTTTATACCACAATTTGGCTTCTACAATTGGGTTGTATGGAAAAAAACGCACTTGCTACACACTATGATCAAAAGCTACAGTATATCAGTTGACCCTATGTGCTTTCAAAAGGAAATGATGTACCTTGGTACAAACAGGCAAATGTGTGCTGGTGTTCTACTACGTATCAATCAATTGGAAGGTTCTAGAGCCCCCAAGTCCCTGACCATGAATTGTTTTTGCATTTCAAAGGGAATGGGCACAATCTCACAACCCGCTCGACAGCCTCTGCTGCTCTCCTTCAAATCAGTGGTGTGCAGTTTTTTCAGTTTCGGGCTGTACGGGTTCACAGCAGACCTCCACCAAATCAACCACGCACCCACACCCAGGACAACCTCCCGAATAAGTCCCGCTCCTCCCCGGACAGGAGGGCATCCTGACACACTCGCCGCTTCCCACCACACTTATAATGACACAGTTTTTCCACAAGGGGCAGCGTTGGACAAGAGCCGTGCTTTGATCTGGGAGAGTTTCGGGGTATGAAATATTCAGGGTTGTGATAAACACGGCTTCTCTCTCTCTCTCTCCCTCTCTCTTTCTCTCTCTCTCTCTCCCCCTTTCACTCTCCCCCTTTCACTCTCTGTCTTTCTCTCTCTCCCCATGTCCCCGAGACGCAGCTAGGGAGCCGCTCCTTCTCTTACCCCTTTCTTCTTCTTCTCTTGTGTTGTGTGCCTTGTTTTGATCTGCCGGAGTCCTTGCTGTCTATTCGCTTGGAGGCACGGTTGTTAAAACCGCTGCTGCCTGCTCTTTTATCTGCTTCAATCAGTAAATCTCCACCGCAATATTTTTCCACAATGCTAAAAAAACAGCAGCCGAATACCGTCTGGTGTAATTGGGGCTTATTGGGCCCCATGGCGAAAGCTGGGAGATTGTGTCAGGCTGTATTCTTACGATTTAAGATTCCGTGGGTAACAAATGAACACAATGCTTTCTTTAGGGGGTCAATTAAATGGGACCGAGAGAGATTCCCTAAAACACAATCAATACTGCGTCAGACCATTTTAGTTTTAAACACATTTTCTCGTCAGCTTTTTAAATAAGCTTGAAGGTTCCCTCGTCAATGTGTGTTTCACAGCCGAGAACGGGGGGGAAGTGTCGGGTCTGGGGGCCTGAGCAGGTATCGAAGAGCTTCTCGAGCGTGACGACGTGTCTCGTCGTAAACATGCACCTTTTCCGCTTAAACGGGTTTCCATCCCCAGCCCCTGGTGGCCTTTACCTCTGGAAGTCACACCTGCTGTAGTCAGAGTAGCCGTCTCTAAGGGTCACTAGCGAGCGCTAGCTCCATTTCTCACTTGTCCCGCACACGTCACATAGCTCACACGCTCCAGTGCACAATCCACGGGGTGAGAACACAGACCCGGCATCCAAGATGTTTTCGTTCTGCGCTTTGTTGATTGATACGAGGCGGTACGGTTGGGAACCACAAATAAGTCCAATCGAAAGGTCAAATTTTCAGCTTTGTGAGGTAAACAGCGGAAAAAGGCGAAAAGCAAGAATCTGCAGCCCAAACATATCCAAGCCTAGAACTGAGAAGAACAAGATGTGCTGCTGTTGCCCATGGCCATGGGGGCTTGCTAGGCCATGACTGAGATGTCACCTGTAAATGGGCCTGTTACGAGACGTCTGATGAAACGTGTGGCAACTCTACTCACCCACGGTTCCCAGGGCGATGTAGCCAAGGATGACGATGATGAAGAGCACACAGCACAGCACGTCGGTGCAGCTCCTGCAGAGGAGGCAGAACAGAGATTGGGTGTGTTAGCCGCGGACGGCGCCCTTTTATCAAACACAACAAGAAAAGACAGGTCAATAGGTGCAGGTCACGCGATTCAGTAGGGAATAGCATCTGCCTTTCGATGGGCCACTGCTATCTAAGCCCTGAGATTAGATTTTGAAGCAGCAGGTAGCTGGGTGACCAATCAGACCAACTCAATACTCAACATGGTTTGACTAGCTCAAGCTAGCTTTTGACACAGCTGCTAGCTGGTACTTCGAGCGGGTCAATGAAATGCATGGACCAGGCCAGCATTTAAGCTCAGTCTCCATATCTTAGTTGTTATTTAACCATACGTTTCACCACCCCCTCCCCCCTTTTTTTTTAATTGCTCCAAATTTGGAATGCGTTGGTTTTTGTCTTCTCGCAGTTCGGGAGAGAGCGAAGCCAAACATGTCCGCTCCTCCAAAGCGCGTTTCTGGCAGCTGCCACTTCTGTTCCCTCTGCAGTCCAAGAGCTGAGCGGTGGCATCATTACTTATGGGGGAAGGAGGGGGGAGTACACTTCAGCCACAGCTGCTCCAGGTAGACGAGTGCCAGACTGACCAGACGTCCTCTTGTACAACCCAGCCAACTAAATCCTCTCTCCCAGGGCAACGCTAAGGGCCATCACTCAGCACCGGCAGAGAATTTAATACCAGACCATGCGGCTCATCACTGAAAGCCAGGGCACTAGCAGCACGAGCCACTGCCACTATCAATGCCAGAGGTGGAAAAGTCAGGAGCAGAAAGTAGAGGTACTCCACAGTATTTTGCTCCAATCACCTTGAATTTGCTAATTAGTGCGATTCTTGGGCCAGGAGGTAGAGCTAATTAGTGAAATCCACTAACTGAGTTCTTGGAACTCAGACACACGGCAGGACTTACTTTCTGACCCCTAGACCTTCCACCTCTGATCAATGCTCACATTATATTCTTTACTGAGTTAACCCAAGAAATGTGTAATGCTTGAATACAAGAGCATATGTTTTCTACAATATACAAATGTGTGCAAGTAGTATCACAGCTGACATCAGCGCAATAAAAAGTCCAGCCCTGTGGCAACTTCCCAAAATAACGTTTAAATGCCGAGAATCACCAGCCACCTCCGTGACATCATGCATTAACTTCAGCATTTACTCTTCCAAGACTTCTCATTATACCACTTTGTCGAAAAACAGCCGGGAGAAGAGAGAAGAAACCAGCCGTCTCAAAGCTGGAGATGAAAAACGTTAACCTCAGCAATCTGTTTTGAGTTCCCACATAAGACGCCCCCGTCCTGTAGTGTTGCGAGGGAGCTGCCTGGATCCGTCGGCGCTCTCTCCCATCAGGATTCTCCGCGCGTCGGGCCTGTCGGGAGGATCCGGTCCTTCCGGGGACGGAGGGAGAAGGTTTTCCACAGGAGTGCTGTGAGCAGCAGATTGCCTTGAGGAAGTCTTCTTATCTTACAACCCTCGGAGGAACTGTCACTCCCCTCTACCCGTGCCCTTCCTCACAGGCTCCGAGGCCACGCGCCTCTCTCTTCTCTTCAAAAACAGCACAGACCAAAAAAAAAAACCCAAACCTCCTCAGGGCCCAGGGAGGTGCATACACGAAACCTCTGCCCCCTATAACAAAACAGCAACTATGGTCGTTCACCATCAGTCTCATAGGTCAGTCCCTCTATGACCTCAACCAACACACCTCTCTTGTACAGTACCCCAGCACTACCTCAAAGCCAAGATGGCCACAGCCACAGTAATATCCCTACCTCACTTTGTTTGGTCCTCGTCAATATCTCATATTGCTTATCCTCCCTAATCTGTTTTTTTTTTTGTTGTTGTTGCCCATTAGCAGTTATGTTTTCCCAAACTATTTTTGGCCCCCGAATTGTACAAAATGATTTGCATGCTAATTATATTTCCATTCTAACACATAGATAATAGATTCTCAGAATAGTTTTCCAAAAGCTTTTTGTAACTTTTTTTGTTTGTTCATAATTGCGGTTGTGCTGTAAATCCCCCTAGATAATACAGCGAATAACCCAGAACATTTTTTCACATTATTTTACCTTTTCTGTAACCTTGTGGTAACAAGATAACAGCACAGCAGTCTCTGAGATGCGGTAGAAATATTTTTGGTTGGCTGGGAAGAGCGCATGCAGATTTATAAGTAAGTGCTGCACTATCATAATTACTGCCAACTATATTTAGCTGTTTACCAGAATTGTGAGCCTATGTTTATGCAGATATGAAGATGCATGTTGAAGAGCCTGACTTTTGTGTGTGCATATCCATGCAGTATAATACATGTATAACAATACTGTATAACTGCAACACAACCTTTAAACCATGTTACAGTAACCCCCCCCCCCCCACCCTTTCCAAAGACATGTACTTATGAAATTAATTCAAACGTCCATTTTAATCTGGTATTCAGTTATTTAGTATTTTCATACTTGAGTGGATATTTTCATGCTCATTCAAGTCCATTCCTCTAAATTATGACAAGGAATTATGAGTGTACATTGAAAATATTCCTACATGACCATTCACAGATCCATAACATAACATTCACCCACATAGCATTTTAAAGGGAATCCTACATTGCTTGTCATATTTTATTCAGATGTATATTTTTTTATTATGCATGTAAATGTGCTCAATGCTAAAGCACACAAGGCATCCATTTATAACAATGACGACCAATACCCGCAGCTGAGGTTTTCACCATTCAGTAACAAAGCCCTCCCTGCTACCATATCCACCCACCCCAAAAAAACCCAACTGGACCCCTCCCACTCCCGTGCCCTTAGCGCTGGTCCCTCCAGAGCTGAGAGGGGGCTTTTGTGCTCCTTTTCTTTGTCCAAAGAGAGACATTTTAAATAAATGCCCTTTTCGGGGGGTAACAGATTCACTACTTTCCTTCCTTCCAATCCTGACCCCCCCCCCCCCCCCTCCCCTCCCCCCCCCCTCAGTCAGGGCCTGAACTGCCTCCTGATCCGTATCATGGAATAACCAGGACAGCTGCGGTAGCCATGGGAACCAAGACCCGCTCAACCTGTGACCGCACTGTGGCTCATGTGATGATGACAACATTGTGAATGGACCAATAGTGGGAGGGGAAAAAACTGCCCCTCACTTCTGGTACATGGACAGTGGACGTGCGGTATAGAATTCTGCTAAGAAGTACAGTACAGCAGGGTTCCAAAACTGGGGTACGAGCACAGGGGGTCCTCAAAAAAAGGGGGAAAATTATTTATTTTCAGTTATTTTCAGAAAAAAAGTTTTTATTTCACAAAACAAAAACACTTGTGTTTCATGAAATTGTGTTCATTTCAGCATATTAAATATACATCTGATAAAAACAGTGTTGGTAATATTGTGATCGTGATAATGAAATATTTATGTAGGAATAGCTACTAGTAGAGCCAAGAAGTGCTGTCATTTATTTCTGATGACAGAATTTGGACAAGTTTCCAAGTGAATCTATTTTTAACTCAATTTCTGGCAGCAAAATAATTGCTTATTTACTGAAACTACATTTTGTTAGGAACTGTAATCACTATCTATTATAAATAATAAAAATCCTGTAATTATTATTAAACAGTGTAAGGGGCAACTACCCGTACTTCGTAAAACATAAAGCATCAATACAATTGCAATAAAATAGCTTTCTGTATCAAGTGATGGCAAATAATTAATGTTTTAATGATTTATACTCAGACAGCTGTGATGAAGATTCATTCATGTTTGGTTGTTTACTTTACGTCAGAAGTTATTGAGCCCCCAGATATTTATTAATTTGCTAATTTATTTACTTGTGGTCTACATCCCTCATGTGACCTGGAGGTGATGAAATAACAGATCATTATATAAAACATGCAACACACAAGGATGAACCCAGACTCTCATGGGTTCCCTGCAGAAGAAACCTGGTTTCCTGGGACAATGAATGTGTCCATGAAGCAAAATACAACCTGGTATATATTTAAGCATGTGTAATTTACGATGACTGTATGTGTTGCTTAGAACAGCACTTCATGTGCATTTTACTAGTTATGGATGTGATGCTTTAACTTGTGGAAGAACCTATGCACTTGTAAGTCGCTTTGGATTAAAAGCGTCTGCCAAATGACTAAAATGTAAAATGGTAAATGGTAAATGGTTGGCATTTATATAGCGCCTTTATCCAAAGCGCTGTACAACTTCTCATTCACTCATTCATACACACACACCGACGGCAGTTGGCAGCCATGCAAGGCACCGACCAGCTCGTTAAGAGCAATTGGGGGTTAGGTAAATAGCAGATTATGAGTTTTTATGCATTGTTAATGAATTCTCAATCAGGGTCATCAGCCTTTGCCATTGATCTGGGAATGATGTCATCTGCCACTTCTTACCCCACCGCGGTTTAGAAAGGGAGCTTGCACGGATGAGTCAGGAGAGCATGCAGCTCAGCAGGCAGATTCGCAAGCCCCCAATCAACCAGCAGGGGTCGCTGGTACATGATGACACATTCTCATCCCAATCGACTGTTCGCACCCCCCCCACCCCCTCATTACAGTTTCCCCCGGTTACAGTTGGCTCTGGCACAGATTTTATGACAGACCATGGGAGTCATCCATGCTTTAGAACAGTGCTTTAAAGGGGCAGTTCACCCCCCAAAATTTTTTTAGAATGTTTACATCCCGAGTACTGTCTATTCGAAGTACACCAGTATTCTGGGACAAAATGTAAAATTTTTTGATCAGTGTTTTAGCCGACTGTTTGCGACGTAATGAAAGTGTACATGTTAGCCAATTGTCACATCTCGGTGAAAATATCTGGATGATACTAGTACTCTGGGTGGAAACATACTTTAATTTCCAATTTTTTGGGTGAACTGTCCCTTTAAGAAGAAGAGCCACCTGGCAAACCCCCACATTATGAGTATAAATGAGTCACTCACAGCAGGGTATATTTACCCACAATCCCTGACTGAGGGAAAGCGGCTGATGTCCTCAGTCGTTGCTACACTTTCCGGCTCTGCACACACACACACAGCCCGTCTCCATGCCCCAGTTATGGTCCGCCTGCTCCAAAAACAAGCACCGCAAATCTATACACTGTGGCACGGCATCCGACACATTTCCATTATCGGCGCTGACTGGCATTCGCTGAATGTCAAACCATAAAAGGGTTTAATGATCGCTCCCAATCGCAGTGGTCCTCTACAAATGGCGGACATACTTCAAAAGACAAGCCTTTTCGCAGACTTGAATCTAAATTGTGGTCATTTCGATGAATTGATGGTTTGGGTAGCCTATGGTTAACAGTAAGGTTCTCCACCTCACTCTGGGAAAGGCCGTCATATTTAAATGATGTGACCTAAACATAACACCCGTCTTGTTGGGAAATCAGAATGTGAGATCTTTCACATTCAATCCCGTTTTTTTATTTATAACATTGAGTCAGAAGCCCTTTAAATAATTCCACAGACACCGGCATTAACCTGCAGTCCGGCTTGACATTTTACAGCTCGGGTGTTGAACATTAAAATGGAGGAGCTCTGTGAATCTTTCCTTTAGACTTCCAACTCGGGGCGGTGGAAATCTTAGGAAGAGCCCAAAACTGAAAGTGCAAAGGGATGCATTGGCATGCGAATGTCAATGGGCATCGACCGGTTGAGGCTTGTGCGAGAGAGACGCCCACAGGGAAGAACGCGGTTAATATTCGACCAAGGCTGGACGACGCCCGGCTCCCCATCCCTTGCAACAAGCCGCAGGCACCCCGCCAAGCCAACTAGGCAGACAGCCCTCAGCAGAAAAACAGATCACCCCCCCCCCCCCGCGCTCTGGTCCCCCTGGCTAATCTCCACGCTCCCTGCAATCTGCGATGGCACACATCAGATACAAAATGGTGCATCTGAACACAGGCTCTCACGGGCTCCCTGCAGAAGAAAAATAATAACACCCCGCATGTGTAATACAAAAACAAATTAAAAATGAACAAGAGAGGCGGCCCAAAAAAGTTTGTTACCCCTAAAGTGAGCAATGTGCATTACCTGTTTATCGAGGACACGCATTCTAGTTTGGCGCAAGTTTTGTTCCATTTCAGAATATTCTGTGCCGCTGAAGCAGGTTGTGACATCTGGCGGGGGCTAACATTTCACACGAAGGCCGTTTGATAGAAGGTTTTTAAATGATGCAGCCTCTATTAGCACGCCCGCATATGCTGTGGATTACTCTGTGAAGAGCTGATCGTGAAGTGCCCTAATTCTGCATATATCAAACACAGCCCCAGGCAGAACAAGAACAAAAACAAGTGAGAAGAGGAAGGTCTGTGAGATAAGCTGAGCCAGAGAGGGTTGAAAAGAGGGAAACTTTTCCCCCACTCGTCTTGATTTAAAGGTAATATATTAAATATCAAGCAAAATAGTCTCATATGAATATGATGGAAAGAATATAATGAACATATAAGTAGTTAGTATACAACTATAAATTGTATAGTATACTATTGTATACTATAGTAGATAGTACACAATTACTACAGTGGGGAGCAGGGCATTTAATCTATTCACTTGACATGGACAGGAAAGGGCTATAATTGGGCTATAATTGAGAAAAATAACAGATTTAAATGAAACATGTTCATTGAAGAACATTTTAATCACATATTTGTGACCTTGTACCTTAAAGGGTTAACATAAAGGGTTAATGCAGCTTTTTTAAAGTTTTGTTTTGCTGAGGCCTGGTCTGTTACTGTTCCCAGGTGTTACTTAGAATTACCGTCGCGCTGCCACTGTGTTTTACCAACAGAGCACTGTTTCCACCGCACACCATCGACTGTATTTACATGTACTTCTCTGAGAAGGATTTGTGTTTGGGTTTTACAGACCTAATCCGGCACAGTTTGTTTGTCAGAACGATGAGTAAACTGTGATGTTCCCGGAGAAACCACCAGGATCCCGGTGGCCGTGTGTGTGGGCTAGCGCCACTCTGATGCGCGAACGTCAATCAAGCCACCACCACCCCTCCCCCCCCACCCTCCCAGAAGTCGCGATGACTCGCTGAAGCCTATTTTTTATTTTTATTTTTTTTGCCAGATCATAAGGAATGTGTAGTCACCAGACATCTCTGGCGCTGTATATTGAGAAGATAAACTCAATGAAGGAGTTGTGAGTGGTTTAATGACGTCTCTAAATCTTGCGAGTGCTGTTGAGGTGCATCCTCAGCAGCCTGCCTGACAGAGATAATGAGAGTCAACAGGAAGGAGATCACACAGAGGGAAAGATAAACTGCGTGCTTACAGGGGAATGTACTTTTGCCAGTTGGAGAACTATAGGCATATCAATATGTGCTAGAAGATTCTGAGAGGAACTTTCTAGAACCGGATCTTAGCGTAAGCTAGAGAGACGGCTCACTGAAGCCGTGGAACTGCCATGCCACAGGAAGAGCTTAACTCTGATTGAGGTCAATCCAGCTTTATACCATAATAACACCTTCAATATCTTTTTTACCCCATAAACAGATACCCAAGGCTAATTCGAAAGCACTCAATTAATACTTGAGCGGGATAAAGTTAATTATGTAAGCCCTCAAAAAAAAAAGGTTAAATAAATGTGTGAAGAGGAAAAATTTAGCCAATGCCAGCGAAATCATTTGTGTTTTCCATTGAACGTGTCAAGACAATCCTCCTCAGTTAGACGCAAACACTGAGGCCTAAATATAATTTTAGACGTTGCTGATCGTTTACTGTATGGAAGAAAAATGTTTGCAGATGTGCCAATGTTTTATTTATATTGTCAGATTATGTCTTTTTCTTTGTGTATGTATGCTATGCCTACTTCTTAATTGTACCTTGGGATGAATTACATTTTCTGAATTGAATTGAATTGAATTGAATTGAATTGAATTGAATTGAATTGAATTGAATTGAATTGAATTGAATTGAATTGAATTGAATTGAATTGAATTGAATTGAATTGAATTAGGGAAAACGTTCACAGGTTTCTGGTCTGAATCACTGCCTTTGAAGCGTGTAAGAGTATCCCTGGTGCGAGGCACAGCTGGTGTTCAGAGCAGTGACTCACTGGGGTCAGGCACACCATGGCAGCTCAGCACACAGCAAAATGTTCACTGTTAATTCAACTCTAACAGAGTATATATATGAGCCCAAATCACGACCGTATGTACTCATTCAATTACCACTGAACATTTCATCCGGGAAGATGGAACTTCATTATCTTTTTAATCTTTTAATTGGAAAACGAATAAAAAAACTTGATCGCAAAAGTTTTCACTGGATCGCACACTAAGCATTCATTTTACTGTGTACTCTCGGAACAGTAGCTCTAGCCGAGCACCGAGATAAGACCTGGCGTCCGCTTCCAAACACAAAAACCGAGAGAGCAGCCGGATGGAGCACTGACAGACCCCCCCTAAACCCACCCACCCACCCCGGCCCACCTGCCTTTCTCTGGAACAAGCCTGCCGAAACGCAGGCTGCTCGGACACACCCATCCCCCTCGCCTGCTTCACATGGAGAGGTGGTGCAGGCAGGTCGGAGAGATCATCCTCTGACTCTACCCCAGGCACTGACTGAGCACAGGCCTGAGCACTGTCTATTTATGCACTTGCAGTATTCGGCAGTATTTACAGATGTTGGCAAGTACGGGCAGTAATTCAGTCCTTTTGGACTTCATGAAGGTCCAGCTCAGACCTGGATATTTCCTTTTCACAAATGGAGCGATGGATCTACAGGGGCCAAGGGTGTACACAGAATGGTCATCTGTAACCATTAAAGATGGATTTACAACCCCCACTCCCCACTCTTCGTCCTCAAATACACTGGATAACCGATTCAGAACAAGCTTTCACTGTGAGCGACTGACTGACAACGTTTCTTCAGACGGGGTACTCATTACCATTGTCTCAGTGATCCTCTACATGCCGTTTGAACGTGATAAACAGAGTCTTGATCATTGCCTTTTCTTATTTAAGGTGGCATATCTGGGCCAGGCAACGGGAATCTTGATTCTTACATCCTTTCTGTTTGCAATTAGGGCTAGTTAATTCTTGATACAGGGAACTGAATATGCTGCTTCAGAGCAGACCAAATCTGGCTTGAGCCCATCGCAAATCACTCGCGCCTTGGCGCACCAATCAGGCGGCGAAATGGGGCGCTTTCCCATAACCTCCAGCTGCAGTAAAATGGAGCCTGATTAGGCGGCCTCTCCAGGTTGGCCTGTTTAATAAGCATCGGGAAAATTTTCCATTAATCTGATCTTGGCGCTAATTACGCCGTTATGCTTTCCCGACCGGAGCGGAGCGGCTTTTGGGCCGAGCCCCCTCTCCCAGGCATCTCGGCTTTCAGGGCCCGCTCTTTTAATGAAGACGAGGATAAAGGCAGCAGGCATAATGAAGCAGAGGGATACCTTCGTTCTTCGTCTTCGCAAAGGGCTCCTAAAGAAACGAGCCGCGCCGTAAACGAGCACGTACTCTGAATCAACGCCGAGAGGGGACTGATTTTTGAAGTTCGTTTGGAGCAGCGGAGCCCAATCACGTGCCGCGGAGGGCCAAGGCCAGCGTTTCGCAGGTTTTCATTCAGACCAATCACTACACCTGCTGATTTCCCTCATTAACACACCTTCACAGAGAAGGGAAGTAATCAGGGAAATCAGCAGGTGAAGTGATTGGTTGGAGTGAAAACTTGCATATTTGTGGTATTCCATGGCACGTGATTGGGCACCGTTGATTTAGATGGTCCACACGAGGAGGTGCCCGTCAGCTGTTTTGGCACACACAGTTTTAATTATTTCATTTTAATTATTTACTTTATTTATACAGGGTAGGTTGATTGAGCACACACGCTCATTTACAGCAGCCTAACCTGATGTCTTTGGATGGTGGGAGGAAACCCACACAGGCATGGGGAGAGCGTGCACACTCCCACAGAAAGGCCCTAGTCGAGATTTTAACCAAAGACCTTCTTACTGTGAGACACCAGTGTTATCCACTGCACCACCCTGCCGTCAACAGTGTCTTCCGCAACCCCCCAAAAATAACCCGCTCCCGCCCTCTCCCTCTCTCTCTCTCCCTCCGGCTGCTGAATAATTGAACGTTTCTCTGCATACTGGAGGCTCGTGCCCCCCGTACAGGCGAGATTCAGCCCAGAGCGGGCCGACCCAGGCCTGCCCCAGCAACACAGACCCAAGGAGGGAGCAATTTTCCGGGCCGGGAGCGCCGAAAACGGATCCTCGCAGCCAGCGCTCGGCGAAAACCCCCTCCTCCCCTCCGACCCCCGCCCCGGGAGAGCCAGGAGGAGACAGCGGGATTGATCGCCCTCCTCTCTCGCTCTGTCCACCCCGCTTGCCTGCAGATTAATCCCTGGCACAGTGTCAGAATCCATAGCCGGAGAAAGAGTAACCTGGGTAGAGGTCCTGTCCTTATTATAAAGGCCCAGCCCACCACTTTATTAATCATTAAATCATGAACAGCAACATATTACAGTCGTGAGCAAGAAGTAAGTGTGTCCCCCAGTGCTGGAGGACTGGAGGTAGGGCGGGATTCTGCTCTGATTTATTCTACTCTGATTCATGGACATGTTCTCAGCAGAATACAAAAATATCTTCTTCAACTTCACTTTCTTATCCACAACACTGTCAGTGAAACCAAAAGCTGAATTATAAGTTGTAATTATATAACTAAGAACGAACACATTACTGTTACTTTGTAGAGCTATGACTGCTTTGATGTAGAGCAACCGTCAAAAAAATCAAGGATTAATTAGTAAAACCCTCTCATATATTAAGAAAGCATTCTAACATTTTCAAATATGAAAGGTCACACTGCCAAGTTTTCAGAGGCCATTCTCCAATCAGAATCCACAATAGCCACTCAGCCTGGCCAATCAAACCCCTCTCATCCCAGAGCTCTCATTCAGCGGCTCCGCGGCTCTTTGATGTAGATCTCCAGGTAAGTGTGTCCACTAATTAAGTCGTGCCACATTTTCCCCTTTTAAAATGTCAGAGAGTTATATGGCTTTTTCCCCCATTACAACGAGCCTTGGCAGAAGTCCCCCTGATTAATTCTTCCTTGGCTGACTCCCTGGGCTATGCTAAGCACCCTGATAACAAGCTGTCAATATACGAGGACGCTCTCCCGGGGTGACCCCGCCAAGGGCTGACAATGAATCCTGCTTTCCGGATAGTTCCGCGCTGAGCTCGCTCCGCCTCGCCATCAGGATTTAACGCTCAATAACTCCCCCCCGCGCAACACGGGGTGAGGCGGGGGTCTCCTCACCTGCGGAAACCCCCCGCCGTGGACCCGGGAGAACATTTTGGTTACATGACCGATGTCATTTTAACTAAGCGTCTAGATTATCTCCGCTGGCATCTGGACGCAGAGTGATGTCATGAAGAACGACTCCTCGGGAGTTGCCCCGGTGATTGATGGCGAGCTTCTAAATTACTTTTGGCACACTCTGGAAAACAGAACGGCAGCAGCCCACCCCAGCCAAGGCGGAGAGGAGCGGTAATTTATGCCCCTGCTTTCAGGAGTTATTAGCACATATAATGTCATTTTATAAATCACCCATCTTGGGCCAGCTGCTTGTCTTTCCGTCATGGTTCCGGTCCACAGTACAACCCACCACGTGACTGGGACGACCTTGTCATTTTCGAGAATAGTGTGCACAGACTGCAAGTGCTTGTGTGTGTGTGTGTCTGTGTGCTTCTGTGTGTTTGCATGTGTGTGTGTCTGCGCGTGTGTGTCTGTGTGTGTACGCATATGTGTGTGTGTATGCCTATGCGTGTACGTGTATGTGTGTGTGTGTGTGTATGCATATGTATGCATATGTGTATGCCTGTGTATGTATGTGTGTGTGTGTGTGTCAGCAAGGACAGAGCACTGTGCAAAGAAGCTTCCGGAAAACACATCTCCAACTGCTCATTCCCCGTTAAGCTTGTCCAAATAGGCATCAAAACATCCCATGTGTCATCTCCACTCTTCCCAGTCATCTTGTTGACTGTTCAAATGTCGAACACTTACGCATCCGTTCTGTTTCGCCGTTTATTATCGTGATGCGATAACACTTGATTCACTTTGCGAAATATGAGTCCCCCGCGCTTCAAGGTGAGCCTCGTAAAAGCAGTTACGGGAAGTTAAGAAGAGAGACTCACAGTTACGCCCGGCAATCTCTTACCGTCCTTACCTGTCCTCTTGCCTTTGAGTGATTTCATTCGAGAGCGGAGGGCTCACAAGGGAGAACGTGCGTCATCTAATGAGGCTCCCTTCGCCTGCTAACGCTAATCAGGCCCGGGGCAGGACTTACGCACCAACCCCCGCGCCTGGAGGGGTCACCTTCAGAGGCACGCGGAGCGCTCTGTTTGTGCGGTGGCGAGAGCTCCTGCACCGCCATGCCATAAATAATTCAAGGGCAAGGCTTCTGTAAACATGGAGCGCAGCCCTGGGTCTGCAGGGGGGATCTCGCACACAGCTCCACGCCGCAATCCAGTTCAATGGCGGAACCGCTGGCTTCAGTCTTTCTGCTTTTCAAACGAGTTTCAAGTTCCTGCGTGTGAAATCAGTCGCTCTCTGGCTTGTAACCTGGGGAACGGCGGCGGTAAAGGCGTGGCTCCGGCTTTGAGTCCACTGACACTCAGATTTACAGGATGTTTTTATTTTATTTTAACATATTTTGAAATAAAAGTTTGAAGTCAAATGGGTGAATCACAGATTTGTGGGGAAAGTGCTACCGATTACTCCTCAGTGAAAGTAGTTGGAACTACAGCCACGCTACTCTGCAGAGAAATGTAGCTTCACAAATACGAAATAAATAAAAAATGTAGTTCAAACTACTTTGTAAAAATATTATGCACAAGGGGGAAACCACTAGCTCAGTGGGGAGAAGCAGCGATGTGGAACAACTGGCAGTTGGTGACTATAGTGGAGCAGAGTGCTCCACACCAATCAGCATTAGAGGGAAAAGAGAGGGAAAAGACAATATTTCATTAAGGTTTGGAAAAAATATTTTAGAGCCAAAAGTAATTGGTAGTTCCTGTAGTGAACTACACCTGAAAATGACAAAAAGGAAATTAACTACTACAATAGCTAGGCAAATTTTAATGTGGTGGATCTACTGACAACATTTTGCAGAACGTATTTAAATGACTCCCCAACATTAGCGAAAGACCAAAAACACAACGGCAATGAAAACCTGCCGTTGCACTGCTATCGAGGTGCTTTCCTCTGCTCCCTCCTCCCGACTGAAAAACGTGTCTGCGTGCTGCATTTCAATTACCCCTAGTCCATCTCCGATCATCCAAACATACAGATCACAGCCATTAACCGACGCGCCGCGGGGAAAAACTCGCACCACGATTCTGGGCTTGCAGTTCTCTCTGAGAGCAGTTGGCACCTCGAGTCGACACATCCCTCATCGAGGAGTGTCCTCGAGAGCGCGCGTGCGTATCGCCCATCTAACAGGAAGTAAACGAACAAACAAGCCTTTTGTGTAGCGGGCTAACCGCCCAGCCGGGGGAGGTTTTCTCACCAGATAGAGCTGGGCCCATCCATCACGGCTCTCACGGGGGACATGAAACCCGCCCACGGCTGGTGTAGGTGAGCTTCGACAGTGCAGGGGGTAAGAACACGGGCCGTTGATGGGGAATTAACCCCCACTACCTACAGTCAAAACAGAGTAACCCCCCCACGACCAATAACCCTAATTAGGAGTAGCCCCCCCCCCCCACGACCAATAACCCTAATTAGGAGTAGCCCCCCCCCCCCCAAAGCGCCAGTCAAAACAGAGTAACCTTCCCACCCCCACCAATCAAAACAGAGTAACCTTCCCACCCCCACCAATCAAAACAGAGTAACCTTCCCACCCCCACCAATCAAAACAGAGTAACCTTCCCACCCCCACCAATCAAAACTGAGTAACCTTCCCACCCCCACCTGTCAAAATAGAGTAACCTCCCCCCCCCCCCCCCCCCCCACACACACACACACCACCACCACCACCAACAGTGAGAGTAGTAACCCTCTGTGCCCCAACCCTGGTCAAGTTAGTGTAACTCACCTCTTTGGTTTACTGCATAGATATTGCACTCAACCCTCCCACTGAGAGAAAAAAGGATTCTCATAACTACATGAATTCTGCTGACACCGTTATCCACAGCGGTGAAACAAAAAACGCACTCTGTACAATGTAAGGTCATTACACACGCAATTAAGTGTAAGTAACACTTAAGAGTCAGTAATAGTATTAAGTGTGGGATTTAACTGCACCCTTAGCATCATCAGGGCTCAAAAAAATGGAGCCAACCTGACAGCATATCGGGCACGAAGTGCTAAGACTGTGCTATTCTGGGCTCTCTCTGCTGGTGTAATTCTGCCATTCTGGTAAGGGGGAGGAAGAGCCAAGAAAAAAATACAGCCTTTAGAGCCTTCATCTCAGAGAAAAAAACATGCCCATCTGTCTCCCCTTCAGTATAACCGACTCCTATTGGGTAACAGCAAGAGACTCGTGTGACCTAATCACAGCTCACAGGAATAGCTAATTATGGGTAATGATGGGAAGAGGCTGGGATTTTCAGAGATTTCTGCCATCGTAACAACTATAGTATACCCCATCTTTGATATTGTAAGAGGTAGGAAGAACAATACTGAATAGAATTACGCCTTATATAAAAACCATCTTGCACAAGCATAGTGTCAAACAGTAAACTGAGGATACTGGATATTTGGAGCTACCTGTATCTAGCACCGACTATGTTAATATAATTTCAGCGAACAGTGCAGTCCGCGTGGGAGATTTGTAATTTTGGCTCGAAACAAAAAAATGGTTTTATCTCCTTCTCGCTTGATAGGACATTGCAGAGCGCCGCTCGGTATGAAATCAAAAAGTAAAATACACAGTAGAGTGAGAAAATCAGGGTGGTTGTGTCAATGCGGGGGGAAAAATCGCTGAGATAAAGCAACTCTGCGAGACACACACTGACACAAGATGGTGCCTAATCATCTTCCAGCCTAACTTTTATACGAAGGTACATTAAACCCCACAGCCTGCAGAAGAACCCCCGTATTCTCAATACAGGGATCTATAATTACATCTCTGGCTATCACTGAGGTGATCACAAAGCCTTGTTCTTGAATACAAGCGATTGCAGGAGTATGCAGAGAATGCAAATGTAATTGTTTCTTCAGACTGGCTGGGACATCACTGTTGTTTTCTGCTGACCCCCCTCAGTTCACACTCTCAACACAGATGTGTTAAAAACAACACATAAGATCGTAATTTTTTTAGCACACCTCCCTGTTCAGTTAAGGACAACACATTTTGCGTAGGCCGGAGTGTTTCGCGACAGTTGTTTGTGAAATGTGGTATACAGATTCATGCTTGATTGATTGATTGAAGTGCTACGTACACAGTCTATGTTAAAAAAGTCTCTCTTCATAACACATTAATTGTATATTTGTAACACAAAAGTAGTAACTTTGACTCCAGTGTTGAAAGTATGTAACACAAAAGCAGCAACACAAAATATGTGTTGGATATTAACACATCCTTTTTGAGAGCGCACGGTCAGCCTCAGATCATCAGGCCAAGGCTGTCCCCTCTTTCATCAGACCGCTGCCGTCCGCCTTCAGACCAGCTCCTGCCAGGCAAACTCAGTGACGGCTTTAGCCACTTGTTACCCATCCTCCGTCTAGCTGCTGACCTGTTGTGCGACGTGTGGGAAATCGAGGCCCCTACCGGTCACAGCCGTGACTAATCTGCATTGATTTTTCAGTGTCAACTTTCAGCCACCGCCGCCGATGTCACTCTGTCAGGTAGCAGAGCCCGAGGAAAGGTGATGTTTACACAGCATAAATATGAGCACTGGAGACCGCTCCGAAATTCAGACTAGAGCTTTGAGGAAAAGGATTTATTGGAAGTCAGTCAATTAACGCTGGCGTATTTCTGCAACAGTATCAAGAAGGCAATTAATTCATTGATGTTTTCCTTTCCATCTCGATCAAATGAGTGTATGATGTTTCGCCAGCGGGGCAGCCATTTTGTGTTCCTTCAGTAGTTTGACACATCTTTGACAAAGCAGGAAGGTTGGCACATGACAGGACATCTGCACAATACAGTATGTGGTCAACAACGGGGAGTCTGGGATTGCACGTCTGACCGCAGGCTGCCTTTGACAGGCCTGTCCACTGCTGAGAAGCAGACAAAGGAATTCTGGGATTGAAAGAGCGTACCTGTTGTGGGTAGGTCCTCTGAATGTTGGGTCAAACTTGCGCGGCTCACCTGAAAAAAAAAAAAAAAAAACAGTTTCATCCTCATTAGCAAAAGGTAAATTTAGACCAAAAAAAAAAATCTCGCAATGCAGGACACAAGTTCAAGATACAGCTTTGAGCAAGACTAATTATGGAGCACAGCCGGGTCCTGCCACATGCAGCGGCTCCAGCGCCCTTTATACTCTTCCATTTTCCTTTGACGGGCACACAGAGAATTTATCACGCTGGGCGGGACCTCTGGTCCTCTCCCACTAGGCTGCCAGGTGTGGATTTTAACAACCCGAACAACCAGGAGCAACAACAGTGAAGCAGAATGGATGGGAGGGAACAAGAGCAAACCGAAATGTGAAAACACATACGGTTTTGGAAATGGGATGTTGGTGTTCAATGTCATTATTGATTCCGCTTATTGATTCGATTTTTTTTATTGGTTAGAAGACAAATGGAAAGAAGACTATTTTTAGAACAGAATTGGCATTACTTTTATTCCCCAATAACAAAAACACATATTTTTCTACAGCAGTAAGACTTTGTCATACAGAAAAAAAAGTTAACCAATGGTTGCAAAACATAAATGAATAATGATTTTAAAAAAAGATTTTACAAAAAAAATCCTAAAGAAAATTAAAACCGTTTTTTCAGGTTCTTATGTCATTCTACAGTTTTTAAGCTAGATATACCAAATTTGGCCATCATAAACGTTCATCCACTGGTCAAGTTGCTTTTATTTTTCTAAGCTATACGATGAATACTTTTTAAGCATAGGATCGATAAGCGAATCAATAGTGTCTCGATTTTTCAGCCATTGTAAAAGGGCAAATACTGTTCACTGCTGAATTCCCTGTTTACCCATATCAAGTGTTAAACATTTATGATCGAATGATAATGATGAGGCCAGCCAGGCAGTAGGAAGGAAATTAAAAAGACGACAAACAAAATCACACAAAGAACACCCACACTGATGCAGAGAGGCTCCTGGAAATATGAAGAAATGTATGGAGGCCATGACTCAAAGAGCTTGTCCTTGCTAACTATTTGATGCTATATAAATATACCATTGAACACCCCGACATGGGATTTTGATCGCTGTATTCGTAATTCCTCCAATTTCAATTCATCCACTTTCAATACAATAAAGTGCGCTACACTTATCCCGGGTGCACACGGCCGTGAATTGCTCGCGTGGGAGGGACACGTCCGTTTAAATTATAAGTGGAGTTAAACTGATTAGCGTTAGCGTCCACGTTTGCATGGACTGCTAAATATATCAGTGCCGCTGTGCTACATTGGTGTTTAACTACAACAATAAGGAAATTGTGAAAACGGTCTTTAACGTGATGGTCTGAGGGCAGCAGACCGATGTGTCAGTGTTAAAGAAAGTGCTTTCGGCACTTCCGCCATTACCGGCTGGCCACAGCTGTCGCTGTTCATTTGACGGAGACCGAACCGCGCCGAGAGTCACAGGCGTCTTTGATGTTCCCGAGAGCGTCCCGCCGCACTGACAAATATATGTTTATTAATAATGCTTCATAATTTCCGCACGGCGCAGAATTCCTCCTGAATGCAAACATCCCTTTGTCTCGCCTCCCCTATCGACAAAATGATAATCTTGTAAATGAATAAAGCGGGCGCTTCTTCGTGGCTCTTCCGGAATGATCAAAGGGATTCCAGCGTCCTCTCACCGCAGATTAAACACGGCAGATTGATTTGGACGTGCTTGGCACCCGTTAGAGAGAAATGGAAATGTCATAATCTCTCGCTAGACATTCAAAAAGCTCCATCACAATTTTCCGGGGCTGCTAGTGGCAGGCAGTGCGAGAGAGAATAAAGAGAGAGTGATTCATCTAAGGCCACTGTAGCTGCAAGGTTCGAGACCACTGACCTGGAATGCATTGGGAAAATAGACTTGACCAGAGGACTGTAGAGTTCAGCTACATTTATATTCTAGATGTGCCTCCTATTACTGCAAATATCAGACTGCCGTCCTGTTTACCTGCGTGTCATGCCCTGTGCACCCTCCTTTCTAACGTAGATATGCTGTGTGTGCGTGTGTGTGTTTGTATGTGTGTGTGTGAGTGTGTGTGCTTGTATGTGTGTGTGTGCACATGTGTTTGATGTGTGTGAGTGCATGCTTGTATACGTGTGTGTGTGTGTATGTGTGCGCGCATGTGCTTGTATGTGTGTGCATGTGTGTGTGTGGTTGTATGTGTGTGTGTGTGCACACATGTGTTTGGTGTGTGTGTGTGCTTGTATGTGTGTGTGTATGAGTGTGTGCAAGGGTTTGGTGTGCGTGCATGTGCTTGTGCAAGTGTACAAACATTGTGTATGTGCTTCCATGAGGGCCTTTGTCAAGACTAACATATTGTAGGACTCCAAGTCTGTACTGTATGTCTACGGGAGGAACACAGCCTTGTACGAAAATGTACACAAAGCAACATGCAGAATACTGATCGCCGTGGTTACTTCACAACCACCTCTATGACCTACCGCCTCCATTTTCTGCAGAACAAAGACACAAAATCATATTCATTTGCTAATGCTCCCGCCTTAGCCTTGGCCGTTTTTTGAAAAGATTATATCCCTCGGAGACTTTAACTTTGCAGATGACATTGAAGGGAGCTGTTAGCCATCACCTCCTCAGCCAATTATTCGAACACAATTTTGGCCCTCCGAGTGCAGCCAGCTACGCTGATAACGCCTAACAGACCACAGCGGCCCGAAATCTCTGCGATGACAGCGAAGCAGGGGTACCAGTTCACGCCATTACCATACAGAGACGGGATGTCATAGGGAGTGTGACAACAAAAGGGATGTAAAGTAATTTGTGCCTAAAGATTGTGAAACACTGCATGGGCTTCAATTTCAATTCCGAAAGGATAAGACCAAATAGAGGCAGGCAGAGATGAAGATTAGGACTAGAAATCTGCTGATCCAGGTGGTCATAAGTTCTTTACTCATTCCCGAACACACACACTTACCATTATGGGTTAAATTAATCAAAAGCAAAGTTGACTGTCTCTCCTTGTACTAAATGGATTTTGAGGCGGTCCATGTGAAATATCCATAACGTTTGGCGCCGCTGTCTTCAAATATAATGTCGCTGCTACTGTATGTCACGTTAGGCTTGCGATTAAGTCGTTCAAAGAGACCAGACACCAAATCGATGCAGACAACAGCGTCCCAGATGTCACTGCGCCTGAGCATTCCATCACTCTGGTCGAGGTTTTTTTATGACCTCATTCTCAGTCTCAGTGAATCACGGCCATTACAGTGAATCACGGCCATTACAGCAATACACATAAAACACGTTCACGGACAGTTAAAAATATGTGAGAATTCAATGTCCAATGCGATTGGCTGGCGGTAGTGCAGCTACGTACGGCTCTGATGGGGGCCGTGTTCATGAAGACAATCTATCATAAAGTGCTCCACTCACTTATGGAAACAATTGTTCCCCATTTTATTTGCCTCACACATCAGGGTACAAGTTATTAGCTGACGCTTTTATCCAAAGCGACTTACAGTTGATTAGACTAAGCAAGGGACAGTCACCCCTGGAACAATGCAGGGTTAGGGGCCTTGCTCAAGGGCCCACAACGGCTGTGTGAATCTTATTCACTGGCTACACCGGGGTTGAACCACCAACCTTGTGGGTCTCTGTCATGTACCTTAGCCACTTTTTTCTGGCAAACAATTCAGCTCACAGCACTTTCAGAACTTGTTCTCTAAGCCATGAGATAACATGAGGGGCCCAATGTCAGAGGAAACCTTGGTACACTGAGCCTCAGCCAATTATGAGACCTGATATACTAAATATTCTGCTAGAGTCAGTCTTCAAGGTTTTAGTTGAAGAGATGACAGAGGGCATGTTTTGTTTGCATAAAACCGTGTATATCAGTATGACACTTACCATAAGACAGACAACCACACAACCTGTGTGACACAGCTTCATTTTCTATATCTTACACCTTATACAATTGTTCTAGACAACAATAGGTAACTCCACCACTTTCAGACACCAAATAGGGCGATCACGACCAAGATATAAAAAGGTTCTGACTTCATCAGTCAATCAAAACTGCAATAATTTTATTTTAAAAGTCATCCATCCTGTGGAGGAAAGAAGATTCCACAAACCTCTCTCTCAAGTCATGATACTGTATGTGCATACTACTAACAGGAGAGAATAATAGAATGTCTTTAAAAAAAGTATTTTAACGTCGATCTCACTGGCTTGCGTGGGCACACACACACAGACACACAGAGACGAGGGAAGCAAAGCTCTTTAAAGAACTGGCAGTTTTCTAATACGCCGGTAATATTGCTTGATTTCTGTATCCGGGCAGCTTGTATTAAATATAACACCCAGAATAATTACATTACTTCTCTGCTGCTACGGAACGAGAGGCACAATGGTACAAAGTGATGGAGATAGACCTGGCCCACCTTCTGCAACAGAGCACCTTGGCACAAATGAAACCATCTTTTCTCAGCAAGCTGCACCTCTAATTTGTCATTAGGTCCGTCTTCCCCCCCCCCCCCCCCCTTGAAACCGGGCTTCCCCGCTGAATAGCACAACCGTGAATAGGTTATACAAAAATAAGCAGGAATATTATACTGTATATAATATTTACTGCCGTTGACTTCCATTGCTGATGTGTATGGACAAAGGCATTATAATGAGTGTTTACTCTTGCCGGCAGAATGCGGAGGGAGGAATTGATTTTCTTTCGGGCTCCCGACGCCAGACTCACACTCCCCACCACTTCATCAATCACTTTGCATTTAAAAAGGAAGACAAGTAACTTTCTTATCTCGCTATACCCGCTACCAAAAAAAAGTAAAGTTTTGTGCTGTTTTCTCAGCATTTATTTTTATAACAGGCCTGTGTATTGCGTCTGGGGATTCCGCAGGATTCTGCCTTTTTATGCATGCGCGTTTGTCTGCAAATACACTTAGGGGCTAAGGCAAAGCTAACTACCTTTGGCAGAACTTCATCCTGGAGCCGTGTTTCGCTGCAATACGGCCTCCACTGTAGGCATATAAAAGCTAATATATGAGTATTTGTTCAGGGATGATGAGGTTTAGAGCGAGGCTAAGCACTGCACGGTCTTTACTGATCCCTGACATTGACCAAAAATGTTAATATACTGCCACTGTGGGGCTGCAGAACAATATGTACCACATGCATCTCCATGCATTTGTGTACACATTTAAAACAACAGCTCCAACCAGGCCTAGCGACGTCGGTATTTATTTAAAGGCTATCTCTCCGGAGGTAGTGCCACTCACGGTGGGTGACAGTAATGGTTACTGTGAGACATAAAATTCACCTGCGTTGTCTAGCTTCCTGTCGTACGTGTCACGGGGACGTGCGGAGGACAGCAGCGAGGCTGTGAGCTACCGCAACGCCAGCGCTGTGTGTTCTCACCGCCCGCATCGGTCGCCCCCTTTTCTCAAACCGCGCGCGGTAATTCCTCCGCGTGAACAGCTGTTCCCCGCGGTCCTCGGGAATGGGAATCCGTGAGTGATTAGGGAAGGGCACGGGATGCCAAGTCAGCACGGGATGAGCAGAACGCCTGGAAACGGGAACGGATGCACGGAGCTATTCTCTTTGCGGGAGCATGTGAACAGGGGTACGTGGGTGGAAAGCTCTGGTGGAACATTTTCACTCTACAAAAAAAAATGCGTGCTCTACTGTAAAAACACAAACCGCTATCATTAAATCCAATATTGTAACTGGTCAGGGAACAGGAGCTATACTGGTGCATAGTGGTTGTGATACCTCCTTTGATAAGTCTGATGAGGACCAGGGTGTGTATGAATTCTCAGACCCCAAACAAAATATAGTGGGAGGTGCCACCCAATATATTGTGTAACAAATTTAAAACAGTTGCAGCACATATGGTTTTCCTAACGACCTTCCACCTTGCTGTGTTCGACTACTAACATAATATAACATAACAGAATAGGCCATTCAGCCCAGCAATGCTCATCCTTTCCTCCAACTAAGTGTACCTACTGCTTAGTTTGCCTAAAAGCAAAATAGTATCTAGCACCGCATCAAGCCTGGTCTTGAAAACCCCCAGTGTTTCTGCCTCCACTACATGTTCTGGCAGACTATTTCACACAGTGACCACTCTCTGTGTGAATAAATATCTGCGGGATTTGTCCTTTGCCAATTTCCATTCATAGAGTAGAGTACTATTGAGTATACAAGTTGAGACAACTTATATGCAACTTGTATACTCAGCAGTAGGCGGGTGATTCGGACTGGGCCTGAGCGTCCGCTTTTGAACGGCGCGTCGGACATCAGAGCCTCGGAACTGAATTGAGCGCGAGGTTCATTTCTGTCAGCAGAACTGAGCAGCGGGGGATTGGTCACAGAAGGCCCATCGCAGACCGGGGGCCCGGAGGCCTCCGGTTCCCAGGCAGGTCCACGGCGAGGACAATGCGCCTGCCATCCGCGCGGGCCGCCATCTCTGAAAACAGATGACAGCAGATGGCCGCTCGCCGAAATTAAAATGTTTCTTTTTTTTCTTTTTTCTTTTTTTTCCGTTCCCAGCTCCAGGCGGAGTTATTCCACGATGATGGAGTCCGTTATTGCCCCTGTTCCGGCTGGGACACGGCGCACGACTGTACTGCAGGTGCTGCTGGATATCGGCGCTACCTGGCAGTGACAGATAGCGTGGCGGGCGCACTCAGATAAAGCCGTGGAAACACCCCCGCCGGGATGGGAATTTATTGGCCGATAAGCGCGCTATTCAGCGTCGCGAAAATAGCTTAAATTACAAAAGACTCACGATGACCGCTGTAACACGATGACTCCCGAGACCTGGCAGAGGAGAAGGTCAAGCGTTCTCATTTTTCTGACGTGATACAAGTGTCTTATATTATGAGAAAAACATGTTGCAGCGAGAAGATTTTCAAAATATTATTTATTTAATTTTTTTCCTCAAATGTACCTTGTAGTGTAGGATTCAGCTAAGCAGAACATATGGTATTTCTATTTAAGTGCAGATATTCATGTGGGTTACAAGGGACAAACATCAATTGCCAGAGGATACTGTAAGACCAGATTTGTCTAAATTTTTCAATATTAAATAAGGCAAGGCAGTGCACCGGAGAACACAGGAATAACACAAGCAGGTGCAAAGCCCATTTGCACATAAAACGATTGGCAAATGCAGTTCAAATCAACACCGATGCCGAATGTAAGTATGGGAATTTGTTCTGCATTCCTGGGGAACGTGAGCACTCTGTATTGCGGGGTGACTGCACCGACAGGTGGGCTAGGTCCAGTTCACACGTCCAGCTGCTGACCACTCCAGTGTGGCCCGGGAGCCCTTCGGGGGAATGGTAATGAGGCTTCTGGGCTGTTTCATTAGCATAGCGCTCTCTCACACAAAGTCCAGCTGGACCACCGGCGTACAGACCAAGGGTGTGTTCTGTCAGAACCTGACTGAGATTGAGTGACATTTCTGTGACATAGCGCAGTCTCCCTCCGAGGTCGTTCGCCAATTCAGTTGGTATGCAACAGTGTGGAATAGCTATACAACAGTGGTGCCCAATCATGTGCCATACACTTTCCGGGTTTTCACGCTAACCAATCGCTGCACCTGCTGATTTCACTAATTAAGACACCTTCAACCGGAGAAGAGGGAACTAATGAGCGAAATCAGTGATCCATTGGAATATAAACCTGCATTCACTCGCCGATCTACAGCGCACGATTGGGCACCGCTTCTTTAGACTTACATACATGACTCTTTATATTATATGAATACATGCGTCTGATCATTTGTGTCCCTGAACAGAAAATAATAGCAACAACTACAGTAATAGCAACAAGAACAACAACAACAACAACAAAGTGAGCTCCTGTGAGCAGAGGGCCCCGTGTTCACGGTCTCCCGGCGACGGCGTGGGAGGGAGTTGCCGCACGCATCACGCTGACCGCGTTCGGAGCTCATCGAGGCTTCACTTCACGCTCATAAATAGCACAAAGTGCGAATTCACGCCTGCACATAAAAATAACCCACGGCTTACACGTGTGAGCCACGAGGCAAAAAAAAAAAAAAAAAAAAACTGTCATGTGCCAGAGTGCCGCTTCGTCGGTCTGTCCCCGATTGATTTGCGAATTTCCGGCGTCTCCTCGGTTCTCGGGGACGACCGCTGTACGACAAGAGGTTCCCCCCGGTTACGGCGCCGGGCTGGATCGATGCCAGCCATCAAACCGTGCGGCGCCGCTAATTGCCAGACGTGAGCCCCACACCGCAGCGCTAATACCGCTCCGTGGCTTTTATTCGTTCCCCCGCCGGAACGAGGACGCCGCCCAGGGCTGCCAGGTTAACATCCCGTTAGCGCTGCCCGCCCCCCGGAAAAAACTCCCCGGAAGGGTCCGGAATCCGGCTGGAATCCCGGCCCGGGCTAATCCGGTTTACTCCCGCCGCATTAGGACGGTGGAGCTCCGGACAGAAATGACTGTCGAAGTGGCGTAGCGCGGTGGGCAAACACTGGCAGGTCCTTGGCAAGGCTGTTATTGACCTGAGCGGCGCACCCAGGTGGGACGGCAAATCATATTTGGGGATTCTCTCTAATTTAATGGCTTTCTGAAAGCGGTTTGGTGAGACGCAGAGAAGCGGAGATACACGCGGAGGTGGACTGACATTAGGGAAGACGCAGAGATAACGAGGTAAGAGAGGACCGTCGTTTTTCGGTAGCGACGGGCAAACGACGCTACGTGAAGCCGGGAAACAGGCCAAGCTACCGTGTCGCTGTCAATTTCACAGATTTGAACCAATCGCTCTGGACCTTTAGATAGATCAAACAATTCAGTCAGCGACATCTCAGTGTGTTTACTATGAGGTGCGTGAACCCTCACTCCCCTATCAGTAGCTTTCAGCAATGGCGCTCAACTTCCCTCTAAATATGGTCCATTGCAGAGACGGACGCTCTGCAGGAAGGAACTTTAGTTCAGCCTTTAGTTGGCTGGAACAGGGTGGCCTTTGAGCCCAGAAGGACATTTGGAGGGAGGAAGCTGGGATAGATAAGCACAGGGTGTGAGGTCAGGCTGGGGACCCCCGGACAGCCCCCGGGGGAGCTGCAGCACCTCTCCCCCTCCCCTGCGCTGTTCACTTCACCTCCTGCTGAAGGTAAGGTCAGAGCTTCTGCAGTGTGTTGCAGTGCTGTTGCAGTGCTGCAGAGAATCTGGGAGAGGGAGGCAGGGAGCGGGAGGGGGTGGGTAGCTGGCACAGAGCAAAAAAAAAGACAACCCCTAAACTCTCCCTATATCAGTTTAGCACGATGCTGATCAACCTGCTTACGGAGCAGAGCGGTTTAGCTGCAGAATGGATTACTCCGGGTTCAGGACTGGGTCACCCCAGTGTGCAGGCAGTGCAGAGGGGTAGGATTCAGCTCGTACCCGGGGTGCGATGTGTACTCCTGTTGTTCGGTTTTTAATATGACTGGTATCACCACATTACTGTTTACCGCCCGTAAACACCGTCCTCTCTCTCGTACGCAAAATCCAGTAATGAGGCCTTGGGTTTGATAAGCAGGGATGTCGAATCAAGAGACAGGGCGAACTCATTTCGGCTAACCTTGAGTGGGCTGCCTTCAGTGGAGCGCCCTCTACAGGCCGAACCAGGCGGAGCAGCGAAAGCCACAGGAACAGACTGCCTCCTAGACAAAGATTTCCGCCACCTCCAGGGCACGGAGCCTTAAAGGAAGCCCAGTGTCCAAATCAATCCTTTACAACATTTTAGCGCCTTCCACATTCACACCTCGGGTAACCGGAGGTGTCTGTCAGGCCAGGTTTTCGCGGCCGAGATCAATAGCGCCCGCGGAGTTATCGGCTTCGTGCGACAGCAGAGCGGGACGCAGCGCTCCAGAGGCCCGCGGGCTTCAAACGGCGGGAACAGACGCACGTCTGCGTGCGGCGGCGCCGTTCGCCGGGCCGTGGGGTGAGCTGGGGTGAGCGTCCTCACGACGTGGGCGGCTAGCAGGAGCTGACAGCCCCGCAGGCACGCTACTGGACAGCTACACCCCCTCCCTGACGGTAACCCCTCTTTTCTGTTGCTCTCCAGATCTTTCCGTGGCCCATACACTGGCATGCAGGAGTCCAGGCCCATCAAAGACAGGGAGGCCGCCCCATAATAATCTTATGGGGCGGCCTGTAGCGTAGTGGTTCAGGTAAATGACTGGTACACACAAGGTCGGTGGTTCTAATCCCGGTGTAGCCACAATAAGATCCGCACAGCCGTTGGGCCGTTGAGCAAAGGCCCTTAACCCTGCATTGCTCCAGGGGAGGATTGTCTCCTGCTTAGTCTAATCAACTGTACGTCGCTCTGGATAAGAGCGTCTGCCAAATGCCAATAATGTAATGTAATGAGAAGACGGCCGGTTCCCCCGGCGACATGGCCCACAGTGAGGCTGCAGCAGCGGCCCACCCTTCAGCCTGTCAGAGCTCTGACCTCGGAGCGCCGAGACCCGAGAATGTCCGCACACGCAGACCAAACACCCAGGGCTGACTTTTAAAAATATATATATACTTCTCAGGGCCTTTTCAGCTTTATATTGGACAGACGGAGGACATGCAACAAAGGTTGTGTGGCCGGGTTTGAACCGCTGATGTTGTGGCTGGCCATGAGCTTGTGGATACTGCTCTGTGTCTGCTTTGCCACTGAGTCACAACCCCCCCCGGCTGATTTCCAACCACAAAACTCTCGTTTTCCTTCCCTTCTTCTGTACCTGTCTGAAAATGCTTAGCAACACCCTGCCAGCTAGCGATTCTGTAAACAAGGCCTTGAATTAGAGACAGTGGCTTTGTGGTAAATCCGCCTTGCTTCCAAAAATCTGATTAGTGCCTCCATGGCAACAGCTTCTGCTGCTGTGTTCTTAATCCCGATGTAATTTCACTGACGTCACTTAATGACATTATCTAGGCGTGTTGACAGGTCGCCTGGCTGGACAGCAGGTCGGAACAGAATGTTTTCATTCACACTTTATTCTGGAGTTTTAGCCACTCTCTAGAGGCAAGTTGACTATTTTTTTTCAAACACCTAAAACCACCTTTTTTTGGTTTTGTTTTCACAGTGAATTGCCAAAGAAAAGGTGATACATTTGAATGGTAAATCTAGTGGCAGATTACCTGTCATTTGCTTTCAGTAAGGGTCCTTTTAAATGTTAGTTTGGGCTTCATTTCTCTTTTCTGAAATACCCACAGCGCTAGACTGCACGGTCAATCTTGCTCAAGTGATTTTTCATCTGTCAGAAGAAAAGCAGCGTATGTTCACTAAAGTGAATGTCAGAGTTCCATATTTCCATTATCTACAGAATAAAACGCAAAACACCGTCTGTCCGTACCATTACCATACATATTTTACGATAGATTGAACTGAGCGAGTCCAAAAACCAATTCAAGCTATAGCTGCATAATCTTATGTCCATATAACCACAAGACAGAAGCTGTTGATATGCATTTTTAAATCTATGCAAAGTGTGGACTGTAATGCCCTAGAGGATCTGAAATGTGACAGCCACAGTAAATATTACTGAAAAAAGCTGTGAAGCTGAAAAGCATGTGTGAGAAGCTTAAATTCCCTATTCTTATATTACTTAGCAAGATAAGGAGAAATAGACCTTGTCTACTTAACCCTTTCAGTCTGTAAAATCCCAATATGTGCCATATGGCACCTTCGACCTCATACTTTTTCAACCAATCAAAATGACTGCTGTACTATTGTACTGTTAAAACCCTACAAAATTATCTCAGTTTTTCTCAACCAAAGCCAAAACCACTTCATATTGGGCTTGGGACTGAAAGGGTTAATATAAAAGGGTTAACATAACTATTTATGCTAATATAAATATGGAACATTGCTAACTGACTAACTAACTACAGTAACTAACTTAAAAAATTGAAGTGAAACAGTAGACGACATTATTTTCTTTATATGCAAAGTGTCTCGGGCACTGCAGAGGACTGTGAACCTGGCATGCTCGGGGCTCAGTCAGAGTGGGTTCTGAAACTGTGCTAAGCAAGCACATTCTGGAGTATGCATCAGTGCGCCTGAGATAAGTACAGTACAGCTGCGGTCTGTGATAATGGAGGCAGCCCCGTGTTTCAAAGAGCCCGAGTTCGGTCTAAAGAACCGCCGTTCACCGACAATATCCGCTGCTCTGCCGAGGGACAAGAGCATTGGGCTCTTGCCCAAACTGCCCAAACTGACACCGGCCAGCAGTCTATGGGTACTATTACCACCCCAGCTCACGGAAAACATCATCGCCATGCAGTGGCAATGTTATAACATCGACAAAACTTTCCACTAACATTAGGAGAACACATTGTGATAGCAGACCTCATCAAGCGGTCATACAAAAAAGTGTTCCCCTTTTCAGACGCTCCTGGGCGAGAGTTAGATTGGGGTTGTGCCGCCTCTGTGTCCTCAAGCGCTCCTTTTGCGCCCCTCTGGGAAAGCAGGCCTGCTGATTGTTATGAGGTGTTATAATGGACATCATCATATTCTCTCCCTCCTCCTGCTCCTTAAGGGGGTCCAGCGCATCTGAGTCTCCAGCTGTGTAGCCTCAATCCTGCCTCCCCCACCCTCCCAAATGCCCCACCTGAGAATTTTCAGATATTTACGAGGCAGTTTATTCCAGTTTATTCCCCCCCGCCACACCCCAGATTCCCTGTTGTCCAGTAAAATGCTTATTATCATCACCGCTTGCCAAACAATCCAATTAATCACCACGACTGCTGTTTATTCTGTATTTTTTTTCAATCCAACTTGCATTGCAGCCATTCGAGAATCCAATGAGGCGTAAAAAAAAAAAAAAAAATGGCAGGAACTTCGAGGGAGGCGCGTGCGGCAACAACGTCCAGCGGCGAACGCGATTGGCTGGGAGACGCTCCGGTCCCCTGGCCCCAGCGTCCAATCGGGAAGCGCGGGGGGGGGGCCTCCCGGTCTCTCCGCTGCCCGGCGTTCCCGGCCCGGCTCCTAACCGGGGATTAAACCTCGATTCGGCAGCTTTCAAATCCGTCATGACAGCGGGACGCACGGTGCATTTCGCACCTGTCACAGCGCTCGCCGCGCAGATGTTTCTGCATGTTAATGAAAACTGGAGCTGAACCCCCCGCTCCCACGCGCTCCCACGGTGATTATCACGCTCCACACCCCCCAGACCTGCCTGACGAGCGCCTCGCTCCCTCCGTACGTAACCACAGAGGCGCAGGTGAGCAGGGGGAGAGAAATTGAAAACCGAAATAAAAGTACGGTGATAAACCCCGTTCACAGAGCAGAGAACATTATTTCGCATTTTAATTTCCTCGTGCAGACAACTTTGGTAACATTAAGCACACTGTTCCATTAGCAAGGTTCATTTAGCAAAGAACCCAACAGTAAGATTTTTTCTGTTTTAATGAAACTTTACACAAGTAACACACTGGAATATTAAGTATGGGCACATTAATCAGATTCATCATCCAGTCAGATATTCAGAGAACCGAAATGCGATGTTCCCCAGCTCCCGCTTGATCACTTTCTGGAGTGCGAATAAACATCAAACACTATCATTAGTATTTCAGTATTTACATTGCACTGCGTGGTTGTGCACTGATCCACAATCCCCCCCTGAGTGATTCATGCGACGGTACCTACTCATAAATGAAGTGTTCACTGCCATAATGTACAGGTCTCTGGAACTGTGGGCTGGGGCCCACAGGTATGTCTCGAGAGGAGGTCAATAGTGAAATACACCAATAGTCAAATTGTCAATACACACATTATACCTCTTCTATAGACAGCAATCACATTAACAAAGCTAAATGCTACTCTGAAATGGGTATGTACAGGTACTGTGCAATGTGTAAGAAACAAGACCTAATTTTTACATCAGACCTGGGTTAAATACATAATTGTTTTGTATTCAAATACTTTTCTGTGCTCGATTGATCTTGCCTGGTGTAACCAAACCAAAAGGACCAGAAGGTGGGATTTTCCGCTTTACTTGAGAGTGTTTCATAGGTTCTAATACACCAGACAAGCTCAGTAAAGCGTAGAAAAGTATCTGAATCAAAAACAATGACGCCTTTGACCCAGGTCTGATATACATCCAGCTGCAGTGTAATAAGCAGAAACGGATTGGTTTTTAAGCTCAGAATGTTTGGGAACGTTCGCCGTGCGCTACGCTCCATCTTCCTGTACGGCCCTTCCTCCTCCCCGGTCAGGGTGATTTAGAGGCGAGCGCGTGGCAGATGAATGGGGGTTGATGGGAAACGGCGGGCGCTCGGTGTAACCGCCCGGTCTGCGGGGCGGCTGATGGATGGAGGTGCCTCGGCCCGCCCACGCGTCTCTATTTCAACCGCCCCACCGCCCCGCCGCAGCTCCGCCGCTCCATCCGCACGCCGCTCTCCCGCCCCCGCTCTCAATCACGCCAAACGGGCCGCGTCGTGCCCCCGCCCCCACCCCCCGCACGCGGGACCATGGACCCGTGGCGGGCAGGAGATAAAACATCACAGGACGGTGTGGTGAACTCCACCGCGGCTCTAGATGTTTTAAAGACCCTTCTTTTCCTGGATGTTAGCCGCGCGCCGTGACGGGGGGGGGGGGCAGGCAGCAGCGGAGCAGGGTTTTATGCGTTAATGTCCCCCCCCCCCGGCAGACAGAATCCGCCTGCTCATAATCCCGGGGAAGAAGCCTGGCTGTTGGTCTTCACAGATGGCAGATCGGACCCGGGTTTGAAAGCCGGACAGCCGTAACCAGTGTTCAGTGTTCAGACTCCCATCTGATTGTTTTGTGTCCAGAAGCAGACCTGGCGGACGAGGGGCAGGGCCAGAGGAAAACACCCAGGCGGTCTCCCTTACAGCTTGAGTGGTGGTGCAGTATGCTGGTTTCTCCTCAAAAGCCTCTATGAAACGCCACAACTGTGTGTTCTGCTAACAGAAACGCAGGACGAGATGCTGAGGTGAGGGGAATTTGACACTGTTCTGACGAGCACGGCCTGCGGAGACAAGCAGGGATGCTCCTTTTGATCTTTTTTTTTCTTGATGCTAAACAGTTTCAGTCAACTTTTCTCCGACAGCAGCATTTTCCACAGGGAAGACCAGTCTCAGTCTTTATGACCAGGAGATGGGAATATAACGATAAAAATATTTCACAGCAATATATTTTAAAAACCTGTGACATAAAGCAGCACTAACTTGTATACTTGCTCATAGATTGCGAAGCACAGCAGTACATTTTCGATTCTTTGTGATATATTTACTCAAATTCAACTCAGTATCTCATTACATGAGGGTACCTCTGTTTTTCCACTCTAATTACTGTTCTTTGTAGAAAAACAAACAACTCCCAAAAATTTACTAAACTGAATTCCCTAGACCTTACTAAAGGCTCTCGCTAGATTCTGTCAAAATCCAAAGCTGGCAGCCATGTATTATGTAACAAGGACGTTGCAGGAAGTACTTGAATAATACATTTCTTCAACAAAATGCTTCTTCGCAGTTTAAGAAGAGCTATTATCGACAATTCTGTCAGAAGGATGAAGCGCAATAGAAACAGGACCGAGGAACACAAACTGGTCGAGCACAAAGAATGACTCTCAGAGTGAGGAGGGAGAAAATCTTTTCCGGAAATAGCTGAGCAGTTACAGATGTCCATGGCAACTGCAGAATTTGAAAGGATACAGTACGAAAAACCACCAGTATTGTAAAAATTTTCTTCTTCTTTTTTAAGACCAGAGAACCTTTCAAAGTTCTGCCCTACAGAAGTATCCTAAAATATCCACAAAGTGCCCGAGGAGGTGCTTTATCCTGATACAGAGGCACAGAACGGACCTCTCGGCCCCTGTGTTCTCACTCCACAGCCACGAGGAAGAAGAAAGGGGAGGGAGGCAGGACTTAATGCCTTCATACCCTCCACCCACATCAGGACAGGTTTTGTGCATAATTCTGCGCATATGTGAGCCAGGGAAAGGGTAGTGTTGGTTGCAAGGTACAACAGGCTACCTGTGTTATTTTCTTGAATAGGAATATCTCTATAAATCGCGCAAATTTTACCAAATGTTTTGTGTTCTCTGCAGTACGCTATTAAGACATCACTGGTTATAGTGAAGCAGCCAGCAGCACGATATTTGCCATGCCATCTGGTGCAGCAGTGTTTGGGTAGGTGGTGGCCCTGTAGTTGTAGAGTTGGTAGTACTGTCTAGGAGTTGAAAAGTAGTAGTATTAAGTCCACACATACTTTGACCAATCCATTCCATTTTGATTCCATCAATAGACTTCAGCGGGATCAAGGAGGTGATGTAGTCTGAGCTGCTGAAAGTTTTATTTCTCTCTCTCTCTACCCACAGCCTAGAGGAGATGATTTTCACTCTGGGTATAAAATATATATTTTTTCTATCTGCAGCTGAGGTGATATGCCCAGCTGAGCCGGTAATAAACCACTTTTTTTCCCAACCGCCTGACATTAGAAACAAAATTATTCCTCAGAGCTGAATTCTGGGTAACCTATCAAGAATCAGTCATGTATCAAACCCACAGAGACAGCTAGCTGCACCCATCCAAATCTCCTTTCTGTCTGGTGCTGAAATTAAAGCTAAGTTTCTCCTCGCCCAGAGCCTCTTGCTTGCCGTCGTTTGGTCATCCAGCCCCGATGGTGGTGGTGGTGGTGGTGCTGTGGGGGGGGGGATGAATGAAAGGGTGTCTGAAGAGATGCCTGACTAGAAACGACATGAATAATAAATGAGCCCAACTCAACCGAGGCCTCCATCTCTTAGATATTTATCCCTTTAAAGTGGGAAATGTTACGAGTGCAGCATCATTATCCAGCGAGCAGTTTCCTGTGAGGCACTTCAAAGTGATGAGTTGTTATGCAACCGCTCCCCCCCCCCTCAACCCCCCCCCCACCCCCCTCCTCAGTGAGCCCCAAACAACCGCGAGGCTGACAGGGAGCTGGATCACCGTCCTCCCGCGTGGAGACGCAGACGCTGGCTCCGGCCCTGAGGAGAGCCATCGCCGACCACTTACGCAAGATTTACGGGGACAGGAGTCGATCCGACCGGCTAAGGTGTCCCACAGGCGGGCTTCCTCTTTTATTACTCCTGCTTATATCACAGGTTTGGTGATGGAGTCTTCATCATCCTCCCGTAATGCCACTGCATAAACAGGGAGCGGTACACAGCAAAAAAAGATTTCCTAGCGCTAAGTCAACTCTCGCCGCGTTTATATTAGTCCGTTAGGAACAATATGTACTCTATTAGAGTCTAAAGTACTCGGAGTTGATTTTGGACGGAACGTTTTACAGTGTACGGTTTTGTTTCTTTTTTCCTCGTTGGAGGGAGGTTGTTTTCTTACAGCGGAGATGTGCTGTGAAGTCAATAACAAGAAAGTCAATCCGAAAACAAACTACAAGAAGGGGGCATCGCATACTACTGACACATATCGACTTCATGACTACAAACTGAGGTTATAGGTGAACCACAGAAGGTCAAAGGTCACGTGACGCGTTAATAGACAGCCATTGTTAATTGGTCTGCGGGGACTCGTACTTTGAATCGTGCGAGCCTGAGGACTGTGGCACAGCCCTGGGACAGATTCTAACACCCTGAGAGAATCATGAGCCATAACGTCAGACCGGAATAGAGACTCGGGGTGCGAAGATTTAACAGGCCAGGTGCTGAGCTTGAGCTGCCCCGATGGCAGACAGTCTGTCACGGTGAGGAAGAGCACGCGTGGATTCCTGATGCACAACTACGCATTTGTATTCAGCGTTAGCTTTGCCTCCATACACAGCGTGCAAACCCAGACAATCCTCCCGCGCTCGCTAGTGTTAATAGCAGCTTGCTACAGTGACCTTTTCTGTAATCTAACACTGGATCTATATTTCAAATCATCTGGCCAATTTATGTGTGTGCACGCGTATGCGTGTAACTGTGTAACTGCGTACACGAGAGCCCTCGATCTATCGTTACAGAACAATTTCTGAGAAAAAGCTAACACCCTTTCATCTCTCTGTGTGATTAAAGGTCTCTTGTTCAAATGCAGGCACACGCACACGCACACGCACCCACACACACACACATACACACTGTGGTCTCAATTCAAATTGTGTGTGTGTGTGCGTGTGTGTGAGTGTGTATGTGTGTTCTGTGTGAGTGCGTGTTCTGTGGGTGTGTGTGTGCGTGTGAGTGTGTGTGTGTTCTGTGTGTGCGTGTGTACTCGCGTCTGAATGAGAGAGCTTTAATGTCCCCCAAGTCTGGCGTTGGAAAACATTTTCAGAAAATAGCAGCCCTTCATCTCGTGTGATTAAAGCTTTTCCGTCTCTGTGACGGCGTGCGGCAGCCCCCGCAAGCGAAGAGTGCGAATTGAAATATTCAAAAAGAGGCCTGGATACAGCAGCGTTCCTGTACACAGCCCGCCCTTCCCCGTGTCTTACACAGCAGAGCCTGCGCTTCTGCAGCATGCTTCCGGCTTCTGGCTCCTCAGAAACGGGGACACTTGAGAGCTTGTAAAAACAGAAGGGAATCTTATTCTGCGGAGTCTCACCGACACCCAAGTTCGATTCCGGTCAATTACATCCGAAATCGCACCCCTGCTGAATAAAAACACAGCTCAAGCCAGGTTTTGAAACAGCTGGTTGACCGGTTACACCAGCTCCATAACTCAACATGGTTTGACCAGTTCAAGCTATGTTTTGAAACAGCTGGTATTTAATCTGGTCATGACTGGATTTTACACCAGGGACTTGGATGGAGAGACTGCAGATTCACACTCAAAGTGTCCATTGGTTTCCAAAATAATTGAAAAAATTCAACTTTTCAAGACAAAGAGTGGCGATTTGACATTGATCAAACACATCACAAACCAAGCATGCAACAACACTGAGTACTCACTTCTCTACGTTGAAGACAAACAGATGAAAAAATCCAATTAAATGCTGAATGATAGAAAATCAGCGGAATGTAATGTGATAACTAGCAATGCCTTTGTCCACAAAGCACACAAGTTTGTAGCAATATTTTGCCCCTGCAAACAAAGCAATTCACAAGCAATGTATAATGATTTCTGTCAAGTCCATTACAGTAGTCATGAATTAAGACTTCCTGCGAGAGGTCAATCACACCAAAGACTGCCCATTAGTCACTGTTAACAGGTGTGGATTGGACTAAATTATGATAAATTGGATAGAAAGGATGAATTAAACCCCTACGGTGGATCTTTGAGTAACATACCTCAGTATAGACTATATTACACAGAGAGGAGAGTAGCTTTTCTGCCTGTGTTCCTCCCCTATGCCTCAAAACACAGTCTGGTTACAACAAATTTGTGCGGAGCCTTCGAAATGCATTACAATATCTGGATTAGGAAGGAGCGTAGGGAATCTTAATTTTGTATTCATTACAGGGAGGAAAGATAGGTATGCTAAACATGGAGCCCCTTTAAAACTACACAAACAAATCGAAATGCAAAACAGCTTTCCAATGGCCGTGCCGCGATAGCATGCTAATTCGAGAAGACAACCCGACAGCGAGCAGTCTGATTGCGGCCTCTTCCCATTTGAGTGTATTTATTACGGAAAGAAAAGACAGAACATTAACGATTATGTAAAAATCTGCCAGTGACCGCACACTGCTCCCTCACCACTGTTAATATTCAGACTGCACGCGGATGCCGTTTTCGGGAAAAGATTCGCACGGCTGCGACAACGCCGGAGCCCATAATTCAGGAACAAAATCGGCCGGCGATGCAATTTTGAGGCGTAATGGGATTTTGTTTGCCGGCAATTATTAATCATTAATATGCAGGCTGAGTTAAGTAGGTCAGCTCCGGGGGGGAGCGTGCGGACCGCTGGATATGCGGCTTCGCCTGGCCGATCCCTGGGGTTAGGCCCAGTTAGCCGGGGGTAATCAGGGTGCGCCCGTCTCCCAAAGGACCGTGAAAAGACTCAATCGCACAACAGCAGTTCAATGCGTCCAGTTCGCCGTTATAGCTGTGGGCTCCGAACCTTAGACTGTTTTGTTATTTCGCTTTTAGAACAACATTATGTTAAAATATGGATTTGAAATAAAGTTATGAAATGCGCTTGGGAGATTCAGGAGCCCCTGTCTAAGGGAGCTGGGTTCTTTGATTTGATTTTTTTTTCCTTCTTTTTTTTTTTTTTATCAAGCAATCTCCACTTTAGCATCATTGGAATTCTTGTGAATTTGCATCTCAGTAAATGCATGACATTCTTTGTGGTGCCATGACAACCTGACATAAATGCAGTAATGGGCTTTTAGTGCTGTGATTTCATTCCTTTTTGGCATTTGGATATTGGAAAAAATTGCATAAGGCTAAATAAAAATCTGCAATATGAAATACTCAAGCAATACTGTACATTGAATAAAATACAGTGCAGTCCATAAGTATTTGGACAGTGGTACAATTTCTGTTCTTTTGACTCTGTACACAATGAATATGAAAAAAAAGTGCTGTCACTTTTCATTTGAGGGTATTTACATCCAGACTGTCTCCTTTAATTTGAGGGTATTTAGGGTCATTTGAGGATATATACATCCATCTCAGGTAATCTGTCTCCACAATTTAAGGGAGAAAAGGCAATTCAACAGTTGGCTTCTCAGCTATTCCTGATTAGTCAGGTGTATTCAAACACTTGCTCAGTGTAGGTATGAAAAAAGTGTTCAGTATCTAGTTTTTATCTAGATCTAGACGACACCAAAGGCAATCAAAAGCCTAGGATTAAGACTAGATACTGAAAGGTTTTGAAAGATTATACACCTGTCTAATGAGGAACAGCTGAGAAGCCAACTGTCCACTTACATTTGGTCTTAAAATGGGGGGACTATGTATAAAAAAGGATGTAATTCCTACATGGATCGCCGGATATGAATGCAATTACCCTCAAATTAAAGGTGACAGTCTGCACTTTAACCTCATATTCAGTGTTCAATTTTGAATCTAATGTGCTGGAATACAGAGCCAAAATAACAGAAATTGTACCATTGTCCAAATACTTACGCACTGCACTGTATATATCTGCAGGTCATTAACAAAGGCTGATACATTTATACAATGTAAAATACGGAAATGAATTAAAACTTACTCTTCCAGTCCTAGACACAACACGGGCGTTTTAGTTTAGGGTTTAATTACTCCAGCCCGTCAGTGTGTACACACAAACACACGTCTCTGAGGCAGACAGGTGGATCCATTCTGTCAAGTTTTTAAACAAAAGACAGACGCATGAAATGAGCTTTAAGCCCCTTCTGCCGAATAATCTCATCACGATGAAAGCGCTCATAATCGCTAATTAGCGATGGTGTCTCGGCTGAGTTCTTACACGGTAATTCCATTGAAATAAATAAACACTCGCTCGCTATCCTGGATTGGCCTCATGCTGCAGATGCTCGTTGTTGTTGGGTTGTTTGCGTGTCTGGCATTTGGAGCGCCGAGAATGTCGACCCGGACGCCTGCTCTGATGGCGAACGTGGAGGCCAGCATCCCCTCGCCCTGGCCATTGATCTGCCCAAACCCACGCGGCCGGAGTGTGATTTTAAGAGGCTAGAAGTGGAGGGAAAAGAAAATCTATTTTGCAGTGTCTGTTGCTCAATATTCATTCCTCTGTGGCTTGGCAGCCGAGAAAGTAATGAACTCTCTTCACACGAGGTGGATTCACAGGGCCGAGGCTCTGATTAATTTAATTGAATTGCATGTGTGTGTGTTTCTCCCATTGATCAAACAGGCAGCTAACTGTGAGATGGTGTGGGGAGGGAGGGCTAAGTCCACTGTGTCTATAGCGCTATGCTGCTGAAAAAAACAGCTGGAGGGCTGAAGTGTCTGTATTTGTGGTTTCCTTTCAATCAGCAGCCAATGAAGGCCTTGTGAAACAAGGTGTGCGGACTCTTTAGCCAGTTAAAGACTTTGAAATGCATCTCTCGTGCTGAAACACACCAAAAACCAGCAGACACTGAAGTTTGACACCCCTGGTTTAGCTGTTTGACCAGTTCTTGACATGGTTTGACCAGCTCAAGCCATGTTTTCAAACCGCTGGTACCATAGCTGGTTGACCAGCTACCAACTCAAACAAGCTACCAGCATTAGCTGGTTGCCCAGCTCAATTTTCAAGCTTGCCAAGCTGGCATAGCTGGATTTTACAGCAGGGTAAACTTTATCAGGACAAAGAAAGAGATTTTCTAACACTAGAGTATTCACCTTTGGATCTTCATAATGTTTTGGCCACATTTAGACTACAGTACGGTACATCATTTATATCCAACGTGCCATACAGGCCCACAGGACCTTCATAAGTAGCAGTATCGCTGCTAATTTCTCCTCTGAATCATAGCGATGGTGAGGATGCGCAATTAGCCAGCAAGCTTGGAAGTCAGTTGGCTTAGCCGACAGCCCCTTCCAAAATGTCAGCAGCGCGTATCTATGATTTATCAGAAGGCTTGCATCTTTCATTCAGACCGCAGACAAAAGGCAGGTTGCTGCCTGCTTGCGTCATGAGGTCTAAGGTCTCGCCAGTTTGATCCGTACTCGTTCTAATGCAGAGCGTCTGGTCTCTTGATCCAGCCGAAACCCTTTGATTTAGCCCAGCTCCTGTCTCTATGAGAAAAACAAAGAGTAAAAATTGGGTAGAGAGATCTCTGGGGAGGCAGAGGGGGTCCACCAGAGCAACAGAAATTAGCACATCAGAGCCGGTTTTCGTGACGGCGCCGCTCTGGTTTCTGCTCTTGACAGCTGAACTACCACCGCCGGCCCGGCGTGATTAACGAACCTCCGCCGCGCCTCTCCGTCTTTAGCACGCCGCCCCCTGATCCCGACGCCCGCAGTTCTCCGTCCCCACGCGGGCGTGGCCCCAGATGCTGCCAAAATTCGTCCGGCAACCTGCTGCTCTTATCAAGATGAAACATTCCGCTTATAGCTCGGGACGTGCGTTTGGCGGCGGCTCTTTAAAAAACTGACAGCACGACAATATGCATACATATTTATCAGGGGCCTCTTCCTTTGCCACCTGCAGTTATACTCAAACTGAACTCACCTCACTTTCCTAATCTAACCTGAATACAGAACAGCACAATAAGCGTACCCCATGTGCCTGGTTTTGGATATTGATTCTCATACTGAAGGTTCCTTTCTTTGTTTCCTTTACTCTCTTTGCTCAAGCTGGAAATTTAACATAGCAAGGCTAATAAATCACCTTTTATCACTTATGTCAAGAGCCTTCTGGCTCCTTCTGCAGCTGCAGTTGTACCTTGTGATCGCTCAACCAACTGGAGTCACTTCATATTGTTGAAAAATATTAATTTATCTAGAATATTGCATAGGAGATGAAACAGCAAGAATGCTTTAGTGCAGGCCAATTGCTGGTGAATGGAGATTTCAGTCCAATCACCATAATGGAAGCTCATGGTCAAGCATGAAGAGATTATTTAGAGAGTAAAGTGCAGTCTAGGAGCAGTCGGTCTGTATGTCACCTATGACTGCCTGTGACCTCGATTGGTTTTACAAACCGAAAAATCTGAGATATCAGCAATACCTCACAGGAACGGCCAAGCGTATTTCACTGGGCCTGAGATAAGCTTCACCCGTTTATAAGCAGAAAAAGATACACCAAATTCCTTTCCATTCACCCGAGGATAGAGAGATAGAGAGAGAGAGAGAGAGAGAGAGAGAGGGAGGGAGATGGGGCTGCAGATATGGAGAGAAAGAAAGCCCAAAATTACGAGTTAATGACAGCTATCACATTCATCTGTAGAGAAACAAATGAAGCAGAGAAATGAATTATGGATTATGTAGCAGGCATGGGTGTGGGGAGCTCATTCCCCACCATCAGTGCAGTAACAGCGTACTGTAACATCTACTGTAAGAGGGGAGTACAAGGCTGCTCCAAGCATTCCAACCCTACAGCCGTCTTCACACATTGAGGGCAAGTGCAATCATCACTCCTCACAATGGTTTCTATGACTTGTCTGCCAGGCGAAAATGTTATGGAGTCTTATGCAAATTTGTTGCAGTTACAAAACTAAAAATACTGTCTTTTGTTGTCATTGGATCAGCACTGATTTTGCAGCAAGGGCGTCTAATAAAATAATTTATAAATAATGATATACTCATTATTATAGTCATTTGAAAACCATGGATTGTATGGTTTTCAAATGAGTGGTCCGCGTGTAGGAGTAGCCTATCGATGTGGCTAAGACAATTCAAATACAAATTCCGCCCATTTCCTCACACTCAATTAGCATGTTGGATGGTTTAGCAGGAAGTGTCAGGAGACTACAGTAAAGAGTGCCTCATCGTTATCGACCGAGAGTTTAGCAATGAACACAAGCCCACCCACCCGTTTTTATTAAAAAGAAGTTGTCTGTGTGTAAAAGGCACCAGAGGATTCACTTTTAAAAATAAGTAAAATGCCTGCATGACCCTGATGGATAAAAAAGTGCATGTTAAATGTGTTTGTAACAAGTGTGTAATATACTTTCAATACCTAAGCCAGATCATGTCTAATAAGTTGAGAATGTCCTTGACATGAACCATGCTAATGAGAAAAACATGTACAATATGTGTAGTCATAGTCTCCTTATCTAAAGCTCACATGAACATATTATATGTATAATTAAATGTAAATTAATGTTCTGTAAGCCACCTGATTCAACTTATCAAGGTCTTCAGTGAACACTATGATTAGTTGATAATTAAATCTGGTGTCATAGTGCTGGGCTGTAAAATGAAGACCTGCACCCAACATCAGCCCTTTTTAGATGAGATTGGACAGCCTTGCTCTAGAGATTGTGTATAAAATGGCGTGACGGTATAGCAGATGCACCTCAGTCATAATCACCATGTCTCTGTAAGACAAACCTTACTGTAACTAAGCATAAACTTACACAGCCAACTCCATCCAAATGAGAATGGACCTGGAAGAGAAGATCTTTCTCCACAGGAAACCTTTTGCATTGCATACTGCAGGCCAATGTCACCCAAACTAGGTGATCACATCTAGCAAAGTCCACCCAGCAGAGACATAGCTAGTAAAGACACTCCTTTCTTTACATCAGTTACACTTTGGGTTTGGTTGTGATCCTACGCCTATTGAGTTGTGTAAGCACCTGAAAATCCCCCTTTGGTACTTTAATTTGGGCTTCGAATTGCTTCGCACTCATCCAAAAATAGAGTCCTTTGTGTTGCTGTTTACTGCAGGTGAGTCATGGCACCAGGTGAAGAGATGAGAATGTGCCTTACAGTAGATCTTGGTCTCTATCTCTGGTGCCTACAGATTCAGTGTGCAGAGCAGACACTGTGTATCCAGGTCACACAACACTGCCTGTGGTGCAGACATCGCTCACAAGGCTACACCATAAATATTTCATAAAATCTAGCTGTTTCTCGCCTCCAAAAACAACAGAAAGCCAGCCCAATGGTTTCTAGTTAAGGGTAGCCTCATTCTCACATCTGTTGCCAGAGGACACCGGTCTGGGTCAGCGGAGACTAATAATCAATGGAAAAATGCCTATCTGTGTAAAATTCAAACCAGCACTGTAGCCCTGAAGAAATGCTCTGTACTGAGTTTTGGGATAGGCAGAAACCAGCAGCCAAGGCGAGCGGGCGGGGGGTGGGGGGGTGTGTGGGGGGGGGGGGGGTTGGGAGTGCGAAAGCTTAAACAGGCGGTTCATCCGTTTCCCTCCGTCTCCACAGTCCAGCGATCTCCAAATCCACTTCAGGTGCCTACGATCAGCAGCGCGCTCCGACAGCTCCGCGAGGTTCGGAGAGAAAGCCTGGGTATTAGCAGCCTCAACAGTTCTAATTATACCGCTGAATTCCGCCACGTAACCATAGAAACGAGGGTCAATGAAGCTGTCGCCGCCAAGCAAGGGAAGAGAGGAGTTAAAACAGGGCAGATGGAGCGGAGACAAGCTGGAGTCCCCCCCGTCCCCCCCCCACCCCCCAATGTTATGACCCCCCTGCCCTGCTAGAAGGGAGGGCTGCCAAAGGGAAAGATGGCGCCAGGCAAAGACATTCCTTCAAAAGGTCCTTGAACACCCTCACTGTGCACTCGTCTGTTTTGTGCGTCGGATGCGTGCGCCTCCCGCTCCACGCAAGGGCTCACGGAGGAAGATTGCAACCAACAGTGAGAAATCAAAGCCCAATTTAGCACCAGATGGCTGTTTCATGTACAGTATTTCTCTCTCAGAAGCCTCACTGCAGGCTCAGTTTTGGCAGGGCTGACTCCGAGGGCAAGGATGCCACCGGTCATGGCGGGAGGGGACCCGGGGGGTGGTCGGCACACAGCGCTGTTTCAGCTGAGCTTCCAGTGCCATCAACTCTGACTACTTCAAGGGACACATTTTATATTTGAGGAATGCCAGGTCATGGATCCACATTGCTGGAAGTCTGATCAGTATCGACGATCCACGTTGACTTGCCATGTGAACGTGGAACCTTGCGACTACTTTATGGATTACTTCATACTATTGTCTGCGCTGTGTCTCTGGATAAGAGCATCTGCCAAATGATCTGCAATATAACTCATGGTCCTCGAGGGCCAAGTGCTGGAGGTTTTCCACCCTCCCTTTACCTGGGAGTCAGGTGTGAAGACGGTCTGACCAATCAATAGCACTAATTACCCAGGGGAAAATCAGTCCAGGATTTGGATTCAAGGGCGAGCGTTAATGATTCCTGTAATGTAATGGAAAGTAATGCAGAAGTGCCTGCACTTGATCCTGGGGATCTACCCTCCAGAATGTTTTACTTTACTAATTTTCTAACCATCTGATTCCATTAATGACCTCCACATATGCATTCATTAAGAAGGCTATTAGTGGAATCAATGGTAAGCAATTGGTTGTAAGTAAAACATTCTGGACATTAGACCTGCAGGACTGAGAGTGGGCACTCCTAATGTAATGTGATGTCACGTAATGTAATGTAACGTGATGGATTTAGGATGAGATCAAGCCAGAACGTGAATGCCAGGCCCCTGCGAGGACAGACCAATGGCACGACTGCCGTGACAGAAACCAGCCCCCGGAGGGATTCCGCACGGGGGCCATTTTAATTCGGTGTCGAGCCGAGCGGGGGCGTGGAGGCGCGGAGCTGGGGAACGCCGCGGCGGCGAACGGTTATTCGTGCTATCTGCGCTTCGCAGACAATCTCTGCCCCTGCTTAATGGAGAGGCATCGGGGAATCAAAACCTTTATGCAGCTGACAGGGTGAATCAATTGTGTTTTATAGTACATAATAATGCCGCCTTCAGACGGCCGAGGCGGAGTGTAGCTCAGCGTCTGGGGCGAATTCTCGCCTCTCCTCCCGCGCTGAAGCTCTGCGCTCCTGTCACGGTGTGCCCGGGACGCCCTTTTACGGGGGACGGGGTCTGTTGGTGAATTTAAGCAGCGACGGGGCAGGAATCCGGCTGGGTCTGACTGCGCGCCGGTGCCACTGTGCGGCACTGATTTATATCGCCAACGTCCTGGGAACAATGCGACACCCCTTCTCCCAGGACGAACGAAATAAAGCTGACCTAAATACGAATCTCGTTTTTTCTCACTTTTTGTCGTGCTTCTTGGAATTTGAAAGAGAGGTAAGCTTCTAGCCTTGAGATGTAAACAGCAGGAGATTCTAAAAACTTTTTTCAGTTACTGTGGACAGAATCCCCAGTGTCCCGCTTATGCTTTGGATATAATTTTTGGAATAACTTCACTGTTTTTTACTTGTACAATGTTTTCATTTCAAGCCGCAGGATATATTTCGGAAGGCTGCATCGACGCGATTCATGTATTTTCTTCTGGCAGATCATAATGTACAGTAGCTGTCTTACACATAAATTAATGGTGCATGTAGCCTCCGCATCCATGAGGTTCTGACTGTTTCTGGGTCTCCTGCAGACAAGAAACCTTTCCCATCTTCCCCTCCTCAACCCCCCCCTCCCCTTCTTTTGGATCATGGTACATTGATCTCTACCATGGCAACAGCAGCTGTACTTCCCTTTTACAGCGGAAGCAGGGGGAGGGGGACAGCTGACTCATCTCACCCTTGGGGCAGTGCGGAGGGGGAACCGAATTGGGTGATGCGGAATTGGGAGAAGAGACATCCAAAGACAGAGGCTGTCAGATTGATCCTCCGAGAGTTCAACATGGGTAAAAAGCAGAGATGTACGGGGGGAATGTGGAAAAAATGGAAACAGTAATGGAAGGGAACAATCGAATAGAGGACAATGTATCTGCAATATATTCAAATTATTCTCAGGACAAAGGAGTGGTAAAAAATAAGAAAATTGGGAGACAGATTCTGACACAATGGTGAAAGGCACATGGTCTGCCAAAATTTGCCACATCCAGAAGAAAATAGATCAAGATCAAACCAATGGGAGTAATGTAATTTTTTTTATACAACCAATGTCCTCTCTACTTTTAAGGCCCTTGCTGGCAAGCCTTATGAGAAGCTGCAGTAAACTGAAATCTGTGTGGCTTGCTTTACATATATATTAGAAGAAGTAATTTCAGGAGGAGAAATTATCTACCACGTCTTAGAAACATAACTTATAAACTGTTCTCAGTCCATTAAAAAGTAAGCCGTAAGATAAACACTCTCACTCACTCTCTCTCTCTCTCTCTCTGTCTCTCTCACACACAGACAAACACACACAAACACAAACACTTTCACCAGAGATGACAGAAACACTCAATTGAGCCTTTATGCTACATTTTAAAGGTTATTATACAGAAAATAATATTTCACAGAATGTAATTTCTATACAATTATGCACATATAAGATTAAAGTGGCTCAATCTTTAAAAACATATCACCTCAAGTCCTACCCACAGCCCAAATAATGATGCAGAATGCCCTTTCTTGTTCCATCTGACAGCTCAGGATTCCCATGGGGAAAAGGCAATACTCCTGCTGAAAGCGATTATTTTAGTATTCCTTCATGAGTGCTTTTATTTCCTCAAAGCACTGTGTGTGGTATTGCTGTTGTTTGAACCTAGAAAAGCAGTCACCGCCTTCTATAGTAAGTCTGCCTACACACTATGACAGTGGAGTTGTGAGTGCAGTAGATAGTGGACTTCACAGTAGTGTGGACATTGGACAATGGGGTTGTGAGAGCAGTAGACAGTGGAGTTCACAGTGGGGTGGACATTGGAGTTGTGAGAGCTGTAGACAGTGGAGTTCACAGTGGGGTGGACATTGGAGTTGTGAGAGCTGTAGACAGTGGAGTTCACAGTGGGGTGGACATTGGAGTTGTGAGAGCTGTAGACGGTGGAGTTCACAGTGGGGTGGACATTGGAGTTGTGAGAGCAGTAGACGGTGGTGTTCACAGTGGGGTGGACATTGGAGTTGTGAGAGCAGTAGACGGTGGTGTTCACAGTGGGGTGGACATTGGAGTTGTGAGAGCAGTAGACGGTGGTGTTCACAGTGGGGTGGACATTGGAGTTGTGAGAGCAGTAGACGGTGGTGTTCACAGTGGGGTGGACATTGGAGTTGTGAGAGCAGTAGACGGTGGTGTTCACAGTGGGGTGGACATTGGAGTTGTGAGAGCAGTAGACGGTGGAGTTCACAGTGGGGTGGACATTGGAGTTGTGAGAGCAGTAGACAGTGGTGTTCACAGTGGGGTGGACATTGGAGTTGTGAGAGCAGTAGACAGTGGAGTTCACAGTGGGGTGGACATTGGACAATGGGGTTGTGAGTTTAGTAGACAGTGGACCTCACATTGGTATGGACATTGGAGTTGTGAGAGCAGTAGACGGTGGTGTTCACAGTGGGGTGGACATTGGAGTTGTGAGAGCAGTAGACGGTGGTGTTCACAGTGGGGTGGACATTGGAGTTGTGAGAGCTGTAGACAGTGGAGTTCACAGTGGGGTGGACATTGGAGTTGTGAATGCAGTAGACAGTGGTGTTCACAGTGGGGTGGACATTGGAGTTGTGAGAGCTGTAGACAGTGGAGTTCACAGTGGGGTGGACATTGGAGTTGTGAGAGCAGTAGAAAGTGGACCTCACATTGGTGTGGACATTGGACAATGGGGTTGTGAGTTTAGTAGAAAGTGGACCTCACATTGGTGTGGACATTGGAGTTGTGAGTGCAGTAGACAGTGGAATTTGCAGTGGGGTGGATAGTAAGTATGATGGGAAAATCTTGCTACTCCTGCTCTGGTTTCTCTGCTTGTAAAGAATGTGTTGTCACTGAGGTAATTGAGACTATTCCTGGAAGGGTCATTCCACGCTATTTAAAGTCCATACACTATAGGATTTTAAAGGATCAGTAGAGTATGCTGAGCACTGCATAGAGCATTCATAAGACTCACTCCAAGCCTCTAATAAAGATTAATAATGGGCACAAGCCCAGGGTTTGGTTATTGGGAATGTCAAAACAGCTTGCATATTTTGTTATTCTATATCCTGTGGCTTCTCTAAAATAGACAGCAGTTTGTCTCTAGTAATAGAGACCCTAATTAGCTCTCAATAACTTAAACATCTTATCAGAACAAATAGAAACAAATAGCCTGAAAGTCACTAACCAAAATATCTCCCTTTTTTTCTGTTTGTGCACTTTATACTTGGGCAGTGATTATCCGTGTGTGGGGAATAAAAATCTGTGGATGTTTGGCATTTCGACTTGATTGGAAGCATTCTTCATTGGAGATATTGCAAGTGCTCTTCATGCCATGCCTTCAAAATGAAAAGAAAATCTATGCAACAGTTTCTCCTGGCACACCACCCTGAGGCCTTTAGCATACTATCGCAGTCAAATGAAAGTAAGACACCTTTTGTCTACTGTATGCAGAATATTCGAAAAGCTGAGCCTCAAAATTTCTCCAAACTGTGGTCAGTTATAATCACCGATGTGCAACCTTCTGTTTTCACGTCACTCTTCAGGAAAGACATCAGACTGTACCTTGGCCCTGCACTCTGCGTCACATGAGACCTACTTTCACGTCACCCTTGTCATTCCCTCCTGGCTAGAGCCCTTGATTAGTTCAGTCTAATTGTCTTGTGCAGAGGCGGCCTTAGACTGCATCCAGGATAATGGCGGAGCCAGTTACTGCAAATTGTACCGACTAATTTCCGCCACCAAACCGGGCCACGCTTAACATTTTGCAAAAGGTGAGGGATTCTTATTTAACGGCACGGGCAGGGAATTCTTGTTTTGAAGAAAGCCACATTTGGACACGCCTGACTCACAGATCTCCGCTAATGCACACTCGAGTTTGCTCAAGGGTGAAACCCTCCCTGGCCTGTTTAATGACTCGACTTGGCACCTCCTGCAGCAAACTCTTTGATGGACTCGGTACAGAGAGCCACCTGGATTACGGAGGGAGCTGTCCAATGGGATTTGTCAGCCTGTTACTATGGACTCCCAGCAGAGTGTGACTGTGACCTTGGGAGAGAGGTTCAGAGTGTGCTGAAGGATGGGGCGTGGATATTGGGAGCATATCAACCTGAGAGCCTCCTCTGCATTTTATCCACTCTCTCTCATACATGGTGACATCAGGTCACACTGAAGGTCTTTGCCCAAAGACCTGAGGCCTAAACACTGCAGATGACAAGTTCCCAATGTAGGGAGAACTCCAGGGAACGGCGACTTCCTAACAGGAGGTACAGGGAAGGTGCTGTGACACTGTCATCCTCTTCTGGGAATGTGGGACCGAAGGATTCAAGGGAAGATGTTTTTGACAGTTCCCCTCACACGACAGTTTTATCATCTCAAAGGAATTTCAGGGTTTATGTGAGCTTGGCAGGGATGAGGCCAATTGCCCCCCCCCCCCGCCAAACGGTTTCCCCCTCCCCCTTCCAAAACCGTTTAGGCTGCGTTCCCCTGCTTTCTGCGCTCGTGCGGTTCATTTACTCTTTCTGCCTCCCTCAACACTTTCTGGTTCAGGATCAGCGGTTCCGTGACCCATTAACGTCCTGAAAAGTGATTTTGGCGAAAAAAAACGCTCAGCGGTAAGCGGCCGGGCTCCGCCGTCCCAGAATGCCGCTTGATTCGGTGTGATTGACCAAGGTCGGCGCAGAATGCTAACAGAGTTATTACAGCAGTGACAGCGCGTTGATTAAAGCCGCCACATCCAGGCCGGCTGCGGCGGGGACTCACTAACGCCGTTTACGCCCGCGGGGGAAATACGGTTTGACCCCCCCCCCCCCCCCCCGTCTTCTCTACGGGACAGAAAATTTGCTGTGGCACCGCCACCCCAAGTCATTTTCCCTGTGTGTGAATCTTCACTTTCCACTTAATAAATCACTTTCACTGTCAGTTAGGCTCTCCATTAACGACGAACCGGGGGGTTGGGTGTGGGGGGTGGGGTGGTGGTCCTCGTTATGTGGGCCTAAACCAGCAGGGCAAGGAGCGATAGTGATATCAAGTAGTGATCCATTAAGTGATATTAATGGAAATCGGGGTCCTAGCTACGGCTAATTCACGCCAAGGTGAGAGCAGCGTGTGTCGCGCCTCTCAGGATGAAGGGCAAATCCTGTCTGTGTCGGAGGGCTGGTTCCAATTGATGCGGTAGACATACAAGTGTCGGAGACAGCTTTGGGAAGAAAAAGGAACAGCTCGAACTCAATTGGGATGGGATTGCACGTCCGGTGAGCTTCGTTTTCCATTTAAGTGTCATTACATTTAAAAGCGGACCTTGCACCAGCAACTGCAGAAGGTTAGAAAATAATAGAAGAAGAAAGACATTACTGGGAGTCTGTATTCACAGGGTCACGAGTAACGGCATGAGAGGAGGTCAGCGCTCAATTATTTAAGACTTGCGTCCCACCGTTTCCTTCGAGGCGATGTTTCTGTCCCAGACACATTTCTGGGAAGTGATTTAAATGAATCATGAGGAGCAATTACACACCACGGTGTGTCTCTATTAGAAATGCGCACCGCAGTCAGAGGTGAGCTCACTGCTACCGAGATGTTTTCAAAGACTTCAAAGGCACACACTGCTGCATAATGACATACTTATAAAACAGATATTTTTAATTGGTAAAATGGCGTAAGACATTGCCTGCTTTTTATTGCTGGTACAGTAGATCTAAGACAAAAGCTGCCACATTGAGACATGCTAAATTTGTTTCAGAATTGTGATGTTTATCTACTGACGGTGGGTGCATTAAGCGTAAAGACTGGAAAATGGCTTTACCTGATGCTGTAACTGTGCCCTGCAGTAATAGGATAAAACACTGGCTTCTCTTTCAGCGCTCGCCCTCCTCTCCAAAGCAATGAATCTCAGCCCAAGGCTCAGTCATTCACCTAAATCTGCCCCTGAAATACGGCCAAACCAAAGGTAATCACGTGTGACGCACACTGATTAACTAAATGCCAAGCATGACATATTCTCCCGGCAGCTCGTATCTATCTACATTTTCAAGTCGAAGCCCTTCACTGAAGGGCTCTCGCTCACTTCCGCGTTTAATGATTTACGGGTTCCACCCGCCAGCCAGCCGCCATATTTTCCACCGCATTTTTATATACTCTTCAGACTCGCACATCACAGCCAGTGCGGAGCTGGGTTTGTATGGGTCCGCTCACTGTAGGATGAGGCCTCTCACTCTGTATGTACGGCATGCTAGAAGGAAGGAGAGAGCTTTCTGTGTGTGTGTGTGTGTGTGTGTGGTGCGTGCGTGCGTGTGGTGTGTATGTGTGTGTGTGTGGTGTGTATGTGTGTGCGTGTGTGTGTGTGTGTGTGTGTGTGTGTGTGTGTGTATGTGTGTGTGGTGTGTGTGTGTGCGTGCGTGTGTGTGGTGTGTATGTGTGTGCGTCCGTGCGTGTGTGTGGTGTGTGTGTGCGTGTGTATGTGTGTGTGGTGTGTGTGCGTGTATGTGGTGTGTGTGTGTGTGCGTGCGTGCGTGTGTGTGGTGTGTATGTGTGTGCGTGCGTGCGTGCATCCATGCGGTAGCTTATCCATTTCTGTTTTTTCCTGCCACTAGAATTCACAGTAAGCATAATGTGTATTTTCGTTCAGCTCGAGATAAAAGACGTCGCTCATTGTCGAGATATTTCTTGGATTTGGGATGAAATGAAAATATAATGGGGAAGTTCAAGGATGTGTGTGTGAGTGTGTGTATGCGTGTGTCTTTGTGTGCCTGCACGTGTGTGTATGTGCGTTTGTGTGCATGCACGTGAATGCATGTGTGGATTATGTGTGTGAACATGCAGAATAAATGCTTGTGAGTGTGTCTCCAGAGCATAGAGTGTTAGGGGCGGTACTCCTGCTCTATTTTTGCAATAACTACCTGCGCAGACCAATAACAGTGTATCAGAGAGCCTGTGTACTGTCACACAGCCATTCATAAAAACATTCACATTCTTCCCCTGTCCCAGTCCTAAGTCAAGTGATGTATGAAGGTAACACTTCATCTCCCAGGCTTAGATTCATACTGGGAGCTTTAATAAAATCAATCAAGCATTTGATTTATTTTCTTTTTTTTCATCTTGTTACGACAAGCTGAAAATTAGATGACACGACAGTACTGTCTGTTGCCAGAAAGTTAAATGATATTAGGTCTCTGATTAATTTCATTTCCTTACACTATCAGGATAACGGGTGAATTGGAATTGTCTTAAGGTGCTGCAGCCTATAGATTTTTGGTGTTTGGGGGATGCCAAGGCTGTGTGTGTGTATGTGCTGTGCATGTATGCGTGTGTGAGGGTGTGTGTGTGTGAGTGTGTGCGTATCTACACATGTATGCTAACACACACACACACACTCTTTCACACACACACACACACACACACACACACACACACAGACACTCTCTCACTCTCTCCTCACACACACACACACACACACTCTCACACATACACACTCTCTCTCTCACACACACACATGCACACACACTCTCACTCTCACACACACTCTCTCTCTCTCTCTTTCTCTCTCTATCTCTCTCTGCGGCACAGCGAGGCGTCCCTGTCTCCTGTGAAAGACTGCTGGTAATTGATGTCGTTTTCTGCAGGGCCATTTTTACTTTCACGCGCTGGAACAATAAAGCAAATTGCGGAGTGCCTCCTCTCCGTGGTGCTCCGAGTCTCAGCGCGGTGGGAATGGCGGGAGGTGGAACAGCTGACCGGAACGCAGTGAGTCAGCACGACTCCTCGCCACGCTACAGCGACTCCCGCTCACAAAGGATTCTGGGACGCATTGGGCCCCCGCGTCGGCCGTTCTAAAACGGGAGGCCATTAATATTCATGAGGAGGAGAATTTTCTCCTCTCCTCCACACCGGCCATGGTTAACTAAGTGAGTCAGGGCTGTCAGCGTGAAAAAACCTAATTACACAGAGAGAGAGATGGGCACAGGGTAACGCTTTGGGCAAAAGCACAGCTTGGGTTAAATATTGTTCCTGTACACATTTGATGCAGGCATATATACACACACACTGAGCACTTTATTAGGAAACACCTGTACACCTACTTACTCATCCATCCATCCATCCATTATCTTAACCCGCTTATCCTGAACAGGGTCGCAGGGGGGCTGGAGCCTATCCCAGCATACATTGGGCGAAAGGCAGGAATACACCCTGGACAGGTCGCCAGTCCATCGCAGGGCACACACACCATTCACTCACACACTCATACCTATGGGCAATTTAGACTCTCCAATCAGCCTAACCTGCATGTCTTTGGACTGTGGGAGGAAACCGGAGTACCCGGAGGAAACCCACGCAGACACGGGGAGAACATGCAAACTCCGCACAGAGAGGCCCCGGCCGACGGGGATTCGAACCCAGGACCTCCTTGCTGTGAGGCGGCAGTGCTACCCACTGCACCATCCGTGCCGCCCCCCTACTTACTCATGCGATTATCTAATCAGCCAATTGTGTGGCATCAGTGCAATGCATAAAAATCGTGCAGAAACAGGTCAGGAGCTTCAGTTAATATTCACATCAACCCTCAGAGTGGAGAAGAAATGTGATCTAAGTGACTTTGACTGTGAAATGATTGTTGGTGTCTGACAGGGTGGTTTGAGTACCTCAGAAACTACTGGAATTTCTCTAGTCAGTCTCTAGAGTTTGTACAGAATGGTGCGAAAAACTAAAAACGTCCATTGAGTAGCAGTTAACGCCTTGTTAATGAGAGAGGTCAGAGGAGAAGGGCCAGACTGGTCAAAGCTGACAGGAAGGTGACAATAACGTAAATAACCACACATTACAACAGTGGTGTGCAGAAGAGCATCTCTGAACACACGAGTCAAACTTTTAAGTGGATAGGCTACATCAGCAGAAGACCAATAAGTGTACAAAATAAGTCTAATAAATAAAGTGCTCACTGAGTGTATATACATATACAGTCATTAAAGAGCAAATGCTAGTGAGGGCTTGGCTTCTATTTGAATACTCAATGATATTTCTGATCCGTGGCATGACTGTATAAACGTTTTGATATTTATTTAATATTTTAATTAAATGTATCTGTGTGTGTCTGTGTGTTTTGTGTTCATATACAGTACATACGTATGTACACACACACACACAGACTAGTGTGCTCCATGGTGAACACTTCCCGACACAAATATCATGAATGATGATATGAGCTGATTGTGCGGATATCCATGTAGCGTAATGTTGGTTATGAAATACAGCTCACAGGACTCCTTTCTGACCTTTTCATAATGCGGTTGAAATAAAGCTTGCCCAGCACGGTTTAATACTACTCCAGGTCCAGGACTTGATGTCACTCAGTCTTCTATAAGCCACACCAAATTGATCAGGCACAACTGGAATATTAACCTGCCCTGCCCTGATTGATGGGATTGAGCCAGTTAATTCAGCAAAGCCTCTCTGAGCCTCTCAGGCTGAGCATTAAGGACTCTATTATGGGTCTACCGACCATATCAATGACACCGATCAAACAGTACAGTAGTACTTTTACAGTGGCTGCTAATGACACATTTCCTTGTCAACCGCTTCAACAGAATGGCGGCCGTTTGTTTGACGGTCACGTGGATGGAATCGTGGCAGGAGTTGGCCTTTTCCGGCTGGCCAGTCCACCCTCTCTGAATCCCAGCCCGCCTGACAGGCTTCCTGAGCGGCAGCTCGGAGCCCCCGGAGCGTATCGACAGGGAGGGTCGGCGTAGAGCGGGTGAGGCGAGTGCCAGGGTGCATGCTGGGAGCAAGGCTCCACCGCATCCTCCTAAAGAGCACGATAACAACGGCATGCAGATGCAACGTTCACCACAGTTGATAAGCGACAGAATTTATATGGCAGCTTTCGTACTGTACCATGATATCCAACCCCTTTATAGTAGAGGGATATGAAACTCAACCACTGCCAACGTGTAGCACCCAACCCAAGTGAAACTGCGAAGGCGTATACGTGTGTGTGTATACATACATACATACATACATACATACATACATACATGTCAAGTATAGTTTTATTATGAATGACAATGTGCCAGTCCCATTGCATTCTGGGAGAACATTGCAAAGATCTCCTGAGGGAACACAGAGAATCTGGAGACCAAGCCGCCAGAGACTCAAATCTCTTGCGCGAGAGAAGGAAATGGCATCAGCCTGGAGATGAAGGACCCTGTCGAAATCCGCAAGAGGGACCGGCGGGGGACCAGGAGTTCACCGCGGCGTCAGCCTCAGATCCCTACGCCTCTCCCGCTCTGAGGAGCTCAGCTGTCACTCAACCGACGGGCTGGTAAATATGCCCGACACGTTACTCTGATGGGTGACAACATGCCAGTTATGCCCGACCGGGCCCGTAAAAAAAAAAAACCCGGCACGCATCGCCGTGGTGATCTTCATCTCCATCCCGGGCCAGGCGGAGGGGAAGGGGCCCCGGAGCTTCACTGGGAAAACAACGGCGGTTATTCATTCCGGCTTCGCGTTCCCCTTTAATTAGAATGGAAATGAATACACGGCGCTTCACTCTCGTCCCTATCAGTTAATTAAATTTGAGGGGAGTCTAGCAGGAGGCGACACCTCCAGGCTTGGCTCCGCTCCCTACCCTTGGGCGTGTCCCCGAGGGGCGGAGGCAGGTTCGTACAGTACCCCGGGCGGGAGGAGCGCTTCTCCCGGGTGACCGAGGCGCGTGACTGTTCCGGGAGAGGCTGACAGCTGGGATTATCTCCTCCTGACAGGCGTGGAACGCCGCCGTCTGTCCGCGCAGGCGGCCAGAGAGACCCGGGCTGGAACCACAGCGGGAGCGCGACCCTCCTCTCTCTCCTCTCCGACGGGAGGAGCGCTCCTTACACTCTGCAGCTAACCGCTCAATAACTTCCTCAAAGTTTTATCGACCGGATTATGACCCCGCCCCAGCCCCAGATCCATAACTTCCTTCTCCACAAACAGAGAATCTGAATCCGCACTTTGTAAAGGGTAAAAGGTCACACTTAACAATAAGCTTCGTGAATTGGCATTAACTACTGTAGCTAACATGAATGATGACGGAACAGTACCTTAATTAAGCACAAAAAAACTTTTCATTAGTTAATGCCATTTGTTAACAACTAACATATTTGTACATGAATATTTATACATTATAAATGAATGCATTGGTTTGCTAATCTAATTTAACCATTAGCACATACATTAACTGACTTTTTTATTCCAATAGGAATTGGCAATAACTAATGTGGTTGAATCAATGATGTACAAATGCATTAACAGAGCTACAGATGAGCTTCTTACTAGCAGTTAGTTAACAACTACATTGTTTGTGCCAATTCAAGGAACCTTATTGTAAAGTGTGACCCAATAAAATGTTCAGTGTTAAATGAACTATCACAGAGTAAATATGAGTGAACTGGACTCATATGTGTTCTGTTAGAGTTGAATTAACACTGGACATTTTACTGTGTCTATTTACCTGACATAACTGCAGCGGGCTGTTTAAAATCTGCTGTCCTCCAGAGATCGGGGTGATTTAAAATGGTGATGGTATGCATGAGCTGCAGGGACTTACACAGTTCAAGGTGGAGTGGCAATAACTCCTGTCTTTTTCGCCCTTGCCTAGCAACCACTCATCTGTTCTTGACTGCTTATTATGATGTACTGTTTTATAACTTTGGAAACAGCCATTTGGTAGTGGGTGGGTAAAACTATACAGCATTTTCTTTTGCCAATTTCAGTGGTCGTGAGTGCATAATTATTACCCTGAAGCATTCTATATTCTTTGTATAAGGCAAAGAAATGCTGTCATTGCTTAATTATTATGCATAACTACCTCATTATTATTCAATAGGGCCAAACAGCTGGATGTATTTTGATAATGTTTAAATTCAGTCAGCCAAAAAATGAAAGAGGCATATACTTCTCAAAAACAACAGCTTATCTACCTGCTGTAGATTTTCTTTTTAAAGACTGCAGGGTCTTCAATACATCTTACAGGATATCATGAAATTTTAAAATGCAGGTCCCAGATTTGTAATATTTAAACATTAAAGATTTTTCGCTTCTGGTGTTACTTAAACAGACTAATGCCTTCCAACCATTGATATTATTAATCAGAGCATCAGCACGGACTACCATAGCAACAAAGACCAATCACAGATTCTAGGAAGGGAAGAAATTGGCTGATATCTTTCGATGGAAACGATCCGGCAGGTGCGCCGCGGTTTATTTGATGAGACACTCTGATGTCCTCCGCTGCATAGCAGCTACTCAGACCATAAAACTCTATACTGTCGCTTGCCACGGGTGACTGGAACAATCATTTCAAAGGCTTCTGTTCACGTCGAGGAAACAGCCACAAGTAACAGGACATCTGTTCTTTGTTGATGAAGGTAAACAGAGAGAGTGGCGCTTTCAGCTCGCATCTGCGGCAGAGCAGGGACGGCATGCCTATGGATGAGTCAAACCCCGGAGTGAATGGAAATGTTAATGGAACAATGCAGATGGTCCCGCCAAGGAGGGGTTTCTGCTTTATCGGTGGCAGCTAGTGTGTGTGTGCGTGTGTCTGTGTGTGTGTGAGTGTGTATATGTGTGTGTGTATGTGAGTGTGTGTGTTTGTACTTATCTGTGTGTGTATGTGTGAGTGTGTGTGCATGTGTGTGTGTGTGTATATGTGTGTGTGAGTGTGTGGTGTGTATGTGTGTGTGTGGATTATATGTGTGTGGGCAAGTGTGTGTGTGTACTTATCTGTGTGTGTATGTGTGAGTGTGTGTGCATGTGTGTGTATATGTGTGTGTGTAGTGTGTGTGTGCATGAGCATATGTGTGTGTGTAGTGTGTGTGTGTCTGTGAGTGTGTGTGTGTATGTGCATATTGTATGTGTGTGGGCAAGTGTGTGTGTATGTGTCTGCGCATGGGCAAGTGTGTGTATGTGTGCGTGCATGTGTGTGTGTTTGAGGGTGTGTGTGGGTGTGCATGTGAGTGTGTGTGTTTGCAGCTCCTTTGTCTTGCATGTCTTGCAGAAGGGACAGGCTGTCAGACTGTTATCTGCTGAGCACTTTAATGCCACACAATTCTAATTAAACTCTGTGCAGCTAAGGGGAACAGCCATTAATATCTGCCCTTACTTTAGTAATGACAGTTTAGTAATGGCAAATGTCCTGGCAGAGGAAGTAGCCTTGACAACAGAAGGATACCCAACACTCAAAATGCCTCCTCCTTTCTTCCACCAACACCCTGTCTTCTATCCAGAAGTGTGAGTGGAGGAAAGGAGGATACATTTTTTTCAGTATTTGGATGCACCACTGGTTCGACCATAGTCAATATCCAGCTATTCAGTACGTTTGGAGAATTAGATTGTCATGATAATCACCCCAGGTGCTTAAAGGTGTGCTCCTCTTTATGGTACGGGTCTGACCCCAGAGCACACACTGAGAGACTGTTTGTTCTTTACCGCACTAAATACAAAGAGAAACCAACATGGCTGAAAAGCTGAGGAGTTGGTCAGCTGAAAGGCTGTCCGGCTAGACAGCAGAGAACAGAATTCAGAGAACTCTGCTTTGTTTGGTTTGTTTTGGTCTTTGCTGTTTCGGTTTATTGTTTTTGCCCGGAACCCATGAGCAGGGAAGGTGTTCGATTATTTGTTTTTGTGTCCCTGTCGGTGTGCTCTCTCTCTCTCTCTCTCCAAGTCGTAAATTACGGTGAAAACCCGGAATCTTCCTCTCAGGGGTGCCACACGGCATTAGACAGCAGTTCAGGTGCTCCGTAGTGTAGGAACGTGATGGGTAATCTGAACCAAAGGCTCACTAGACCACTTCAGCCCGACCAGGAGCGCCATGGGACAATGCATAAATGGACATGGATTAGCCGGGGTAGGGAGGGATTCGTTCTGTTCAATTGATTCCTTCATTGTGCAATAGCACCTCATCAGGTCTGTCTGCAACAGCTGCACCAATCGGTCACTTCCCTGCCACAGGAAGTGAACAGCACGGCTGGGGGACTGCAGAGGGAACCGTCACCCACTGACTTCACGGGCTGGTTTTTGCGGACACAGACAAAGCTTGGCCCCGGACTAAATTGAGTTTTGCATGGAAATGATCCATTCTAAATTGATTTTAGTCGAGGACTAAGCTTAATCCGTGTCTGTGAACCTGGCCCCATGTGTTCCATACAGACCTGAGTCAAATACGTAATTGTCTGGGATTCAAATACTTTTCTGAGCTTGATTAATCTTGCCTCATTAATATAATCTCAGTGTAGAATTTGAATCCAAAACAATGAGATATTTCACCCAGGTCTGGTTCCATGTCTGCACCAGTGAAAAATTGACAGGGGTCAGCATTCATTTATAATTGGGGATTCTACGTTTGGGGAAAAATAGGCAATAAAAAATGTTTTTATTGGCCCTGGCACAGATTGTGGGAAAGGAATTGTATTTGGCTGCTGGGATAAGTTTGATGACACTGGATAAAAGTGGAGGGAGGAGAGAAGGGGAGGAGAAGGAGGGTAGCGGGGCATGAAGGAGAGAGAACCATAAGCATCCGCTCCACTACAGAACACAACGCGGGCCTTTTCCAGACGGGTGCCTCGCAGATCACCGAGATCAAAACTGCCTTCTGAAAATGGCATCAGCAGTTTATGAGCCTCTGCCAGGAACAAAGAAAAAAAAAAAAACCAGGAGCAATTATGCAGCTTCAGGGGAGAAATGCCATGATTAAAACCTGATTGAGAAATCAGGAATAGTGAGAATAGCACAACAGAGTACCTGAAGGGATCGGTTTTGACATATTAATCTCCCACACAGGGGTAAATGGGTTTGAATGCAGTTAGACCCCCGCTGTCTGGTGTACATTTCTTTCCCTTCCACTCAAACTGCCTCTACTAAGGATGTTCAGACCCCTATAGTGAAACGAAATGGGACATGGATCCATCCATCCATCCATTATCTGAACCCGCTTATCCTGATCAGGGTCGCAGGGGGCTGGAGCCTATCCCAGCATACATTGGGCGAAAGGCAGGAATACACCCTGGACAGGTCGCCAGTCTATCACAGGGCACACACACCATTCACTCACACACTCATACCTACGGACAATTTAGACTCTCCAATCAGCCTAACGTGCATGTCTTTGGACTGTGGGAGGAAACCGGAGTACCCAGAGGAAACCCACGCAGACACGGGGAGAACATGCAAACTCCGCACAGAGAGGCCCCGGCCGACGGGGATTCGAACCCAGGACCTCCTTGCTGTGAGGCGGCAGTGCTACCCACTGCACCATCCGTGCCGCCTGGGACATGGATGGATTTGTGAAATGGATAGTTCAGCCCATATCATGCATGGCCCAGTTTCCAGATGGACCCATATCTGAGCCTATACTTACCATTACGCCTTCAAATAATTATACCTGTCCTAATACTGGGTGTTAACTGAGTAATACCCTCTCTCAGGAAAGGGTTGCATTGTAAAATTAACAACTGCTTTTCATACTTTTCAATTTTCTGCTTTGTGTGCCTGTCGTTATTCGGCACATTATTCAGTGAGAGAATCTGTATGTGAGACTAATCCCCACCCTGAAACAAACACAGACACACTACACTCTCTCTCTCACACGCAAACTCTCAATCTTACTCTCTCTCTCTCATACTCTCACACTCTCTCTCTCCTACACACAAACTCACAGACACACTCTCTCTCACACACACACACACTCACTCTCTTTCTCTAACACACATACACCACTCAGAAACACACACATTCTCACACTCTCTCACACCCACACACTCAAACACACTCTCTCATGCACACACACATGCACCCACAAGCAAAACCTTGCACATACCTGTACACACACACACAAGCACACAGAAAAGTGATGGGCCCCGTTCACACAACTGCAATGGATCATCTTTATATCATGGCAGATGTCTACCACACCACAATGTGACAGCTTTACAATTTCCCCCGACCGCCATCTGGGCCTATTATTGCTGATGAAAAGCAACGAAGAGAAGGGAAATTACTCATCAACCCCGAACACCATTCATATTCCACGCTCGTCTATCCTGATGAAGTGCCAATGGAAGTGACTGAAATCAAAAAAATCATGTCGAGTCATTCACTCCGCGACAGGGTACGCTGCTTTTTGAGCCGACCCTCCTTGTACTAATTTTGACTGCTCATCTTCAGACAAGAAGAGGTGAAATTGCACTGAGATGCACAGTGAAATTGGACATAGGCCAGCAATGAGGCTCGAAGTACGGTACAACAGGCATGCTGTTCCAGTCAGCATATAAAGAGGAAATTAGGGAAGGACGCCACAGCATGTGATGTTAGCTCTGATGGATAAATAAATAAATAAATAAATAAATAAATAAATAAATATCCCAGTCTCCTTCAAGTTGAGCCTCCGGAGCACAGATACCAGAGGCACCACGTTAGCCCGCTAGCCCGCAAGCCCGCTGCTTTGACTGGCCCAGCAAAGCCGCGCTTAATAACGTTTGTCCAGGACACTTGCATAATTCAGAGTCTTGTCAGTGACGCTCGCTGGTTCCGGCTAAATAATGCCCCTGGAAAACTCCCGCCATTTATTTCCTCCTGGCGCTGGTCAGGGGAAACGACCAAAAAACTGTCCAGGCGCGTACCTAGGGGAAGTAGCGGAAACGCAGGTACGAATACGTCCATCGAGTGAGCGCCGTCGCCTAGCCCCGGCCACGCTAGTCAGAGGCAATCACGGAGCGTGTCGGGAACCGGCCGGTCGTGTTCGGGAGAAGGCTTTGTTCAAAGTCGCATGCAATTCTTCATCTACCTTGTCAGAGGTGCTGTATGTACGTAACCTCGCGGAACTCTTTGTGTGCATCGATCAGGATACCAGCAAAGAGGAAATGCAGATGGATAGTAGGCTACTCAGTTCAGTGTGTGTGCACACTGCACACACCAGGCAATGCATCAACCCTGCCGTGAAATCCACCTATGCCAATCCTGTCAAACTGGTCATAAACTGGGTATGACCTGGTCAACCAGCATGGCTAAGCTGGTCATAAAGCTGGTCTAGCTGGGTATGAGCTGGTCAACCAGCTAGAGCTGGGAGTCTGTCTGAATTGGTAGCAGTTCAACCGGCAACCGGCTGTTTAAAAACCTAGCTTGAGCTGGTCTAAACTGGTCACCCAGCTACCAGTTGTTTCAAAACCTAGCTTGAGCTGTTTTTTTCAGCAGGGTAGTGTACCTATGGGGCTCACAACCACTTACAGTAACATGACAGCTAATCTCTTGGCAGAATATATTGTAATGGGAACTCAGTTGTTCATAAGAACAGAAGTCTCCGGAACAGAACAGCCTGACACAGGGAAACACCTCAGGGTTTCGGTTAAAGTTAAGACTCTCATATCTGATAGCCCCAGGAACAGTTAAATGACATTAACTTAACACTGCTTAGGCAACACCTGACCAACACAACAATACTTGTGCCCTTGCTTAGTCTAATCAACTGCAATTTGCTTTGGATAAAAGTGTCAGCTAAATAACTCTAAGGGCATAGTATTTCATGGGAGTATGATCACACACAGTCCCCACATCTTGAGAACTCCATGCAATACAGCATCACATCGTCTCAGCATTATATGTTGTAGTCTGAGATTTTGGTCAAAGTGTAGTGCAGTAATCAATAAAGGGCACATATAGGCATTGCAACTGTGCTACTGGTCACAAAATATGTGAGGGGAAAAGGAGTGTTATAAAACTGAAATGCAGTAGCCCACGTTCTATTCAAAAGCAACTGTGAAAATGTTCTCCTTTTTCCTCACAGGCAATTCACACAACAGACTGCAAGGCTTCCCGGAATTAATGTCTTGAGATTAACCTAAAAAAAAAAGAAAAACTGGCTAATGTGAATGCTGAGCCACAAAGAATATCGATCTCAATGCCTGCTGACCCATTTTGGATTACATCGTATGATAGCGCTAAGATAGATGATTATGTGTTAAATGTAGCATGGAATGAGTCTATTGATAACAATAATGTGGAATGTAATTATGTACAAACGCTGACCAAAAGCAACTTGACGTTGCATGCCTGTAAATTCATTACGGCTGAGATGATCACAAATTGGTCAGATATATACGTTTCTCCCATTCTTTGACCGAATATTGTACAGCAATTCTTGTTTTGTTTTTTCTTCAATTATCAAAATAAAAATTATTTAAAATATGTAGTACTGACAGATCACTGTAGTACTTTTTAGAAAGACCATTTCTTTATCCCTTTTTCACACACATACACACGCACACACTTACATTTCCTGAATGTCATTAAACTAAGTTTTTCATCCTTACAAGTGGATGAGAACATTCCTTTTAATGCACTCCCTTTTGGAATGTAACCAACCCTTCTAGTCCATTCCAACAAGATCAATAATTGCAAGTGCATTTGAGACATTTAAAGACTTAAACATTAATAAAGATGATCCTGAATATCTACTCTCTCGATTTGATGTCCCTTTTAAATAACTCACATTGCGTGCAGTACATTTCCATGTTGAGTGACCCCCATTAGTAGGCCAATAATTTCAAACTTAATAGCCTTAATTTATCTGTCAGCAGAGAAAATATGGCATACTGTAAGTGAGGTTCTCTCGTTATCCAAAAATAAATGTGGTTTAATTTATGTAATGTTTTATTTGAGCTCTTGCCTCACCTGGTTTGTAATTACTGATGAATACCATTTTAAAATCAATGAGGCAAATAAACATGTAGCCAGAAAAATACTTTCCCCTAATCCTTAATTAGATTCACCCCCTGTGAAAAAGTTGCAAATGTAACACGGCTTTTCAGAAGAAAATGTCTTTTGGCACCCTCAATGCATATTAGTAATTGATTCAGTGGTTAAAGTCTCATTTCAAAAGGAGGGGCATTCTTTATTGATGGCTGGAGACTGGTGGACATATAATGTTCTTCTCTAAAAGATCTGCCCTGTTTAAATGGAAGAATTATGTTCCTTCAGAAGGTGACAGTGACATGCACTCCACCCCCCTCCTAACACTACACCTACTGCATGTATAGATGTATCTAAAGAACACCAGGTTGACTCAGGCAAACTCAGGCTCATTAACAGCAATGACACTGGAATGTTGAAGACTACCTCTGTAAGGGTAGACCAGCAGCAAAACCAGCTGCCACTATTTACAGAATACGGTTTACCTTTTTATGAAATTCATACAAACGATTATACCTGGCTGTCAAAATGAGATTTTCACTGTCGGTAGAATGTTTTGATTGAATCATGATCTTGAATAAGGCTAAAATAAGCTAGATATCAGATATGTAAAAAAAGCTATATCTGGTTATGCACCTTATAAACTTAACATCTCAAACCAACAACAATGAACAATGTAAAATGTGAAATATTGCTATCTCAAGCAAACAAGGAGGATAAAATAGAGTAGACTATTATGCAACAAACAGATTAACTATCATATGAATTATAAATGAACATACTGAATAAATCAGTCATTTTCAAACTCAGATCCACCTAGTTTCATGCGTTTGCCTAAAATGTGGTATTCCAGGCATATATCCACCTGCAAAGCACTGACATTGAAGCAAAGCGACATGCTTAGCTAAGGTGATTGATGATAATCAGGTGTTCTAATTTAAATATTCAAAAGTGGCTGATTCAATTGTAAGTGGTTAACTGATGGCACCATACCTCGTGACGTAGCTACTGTAGGTGATTAACTGTGACAAGGAAAACAATCTGGAAGGTAGCGCTCCATGTCTGGAATTGTTAATTATGAGTTCTTAAACCCTAAACATTGGGTCGCTTAAGAATGACCTTGAGCACGTAAATTGTTGTGCCACAAAAAAATATATCAGTAATCAAATGAAAATAGGCTAATACATTTTCAACGAAACCCCGCGCCTCGAAACAAGAGCATTCGTTTCCATGTCACAGGGACCAATCATTCTCTATTCTGGCGCTAAAATGTCTGTGCTTCCGTGCGTCCTTTTCACACAAGATTCCATAATTGTCCACAAAAAAAACCCACTATAAAGACATTCCAAGTCTGACCAACTGCATATTGACTGGTGCAATCGATAAAATACAGCCTAGTCTCATTTCAACACATTTTTCTCTGCGTCAATCACTCTTTATTTCTCTAAAAAACCGTGCGAAAACAATTTCAGGCGATAAGCAGAAGGTTTTGGTCGAATGATTCGCACCAGTTCTTTATATCAAAAGACTGGACCCTGAAAGCATTTTTTTTCTTTTTACTTTCCCACACCCTACACGTGCTTTCGGCTATTGTCACAGTTGAGCGTCGTAAACATTAGACGGTCATTCCAATCCTAAACAGGACGACGGTTTGAATGGGAAAGCATCGCCATACGCCGAGCAAGAGCGTTTCTACACCGTGAGAATACTCTCCGTTGATAGGCTACTGTAGAACGTTTAGTGGCTGCCGAGATTCGCGCAGAGGAGAGCTGCACTTGCTATCCTTAGCAACACAAAGTTGCATCCCCAACAGTATTTTCAGTCATGCCATTAGCCACTCGAGACGTCGACATGACTGAGGACAAAAAACAGCTATAGTTTAAGAATGAATTCCTGTACTTGTTCGTTATTTCACTTAGACATTTAAATACTCCGCTAATGTGCATCAAACATGGAGAATGATAGACGAGAACAAATTGCGAGACAATTGTTTTCATGCTCGTTTCTGTTCACGTTCATAAAACAAGTATTAGATGTTTTTCATTGTATCAGTAAAGTGCGCTTCACAATCGAGACAAAAAGATACAGTGACAGATAAAACGGTGATCTAAACGTCTTTAGAGTTTGGCTGTGACAAAAAAAGCGATGCTTCGTCAACTAACAGTTAGGCTCTCGGACGCCAATGAAAGAACGGATGCTTGGAGTCTCGCACAAAGGAACTTAGCGAGGCTTATATTGACACATTATCGAAATACTCACCGTAATAAGATGAAGGGATTTCTGTTCTTCTTGCCATTGCACCGCGGACAGAAGGATTCCGACGTGTGTCTTTGTTGTTATGATGGCATGTGAGACGAGTTCAGTGCGAACAGCCTTGTTCACCCAGTCTTCGTTTATAATAACCCTCTCCTTTTCTGAGCCACGCAGCAGAACGTCAGCGATGTTTACAGCAGAGCAAAGCGTCATCTAGTGTGAAGTGTGGGTGCTGAGACCCCGACAAATAGTCCCTTTAAATTTAAAGGAGACGTACCCTTTTCTTGTTGTGTTTTTATATTCAAATGCACGTTTTCATCACGCAGAGAAGTCAATCATCAATAATGCTCAGACATTGGTTGCTAGTCATGACATCGACATCAACAAAAACCGAAATTGAATAAAAAGAAACAGAGAATGTAAGAGATAGCAGTAGTGGCCGTCACATTGCCTGGGAGTTATCAATAATATCGCAGGGACTTTACTTGTTCTTGGAGACGTATAGGCAAACAGGCATCTTCCAAAACTAGCAACAGTAGGCCTATTACTGTACAGTATAATGTCCATACAAGCAACATGTCAGAACAACAAGAAAGGTGGTAGGCTCAATGAACACATCTGAGAACAGATAGAGAACTTTTACCTCATTGTGAAATACATTTAAATGAACTGAAATATTTCCACTAATGGAGACTAGATATGCAGAGTGCTTAAGACTAACATTATATTAGAAACACTTGGACACATGCAGTGAATTTGTTGTAAGTACAGCCTCTGATTCAGTTAATATCTCAATGTTATACTCGCTTTTTAAAGTTATTGGTAGATTTTTAAATGTGCTATTGTGGCCACTTGTACAGTAAATATAGAAAATTCCTTCTAACAGCAGCCTTGAACAGTAATATATTGACTGTTCCACAAAGCAGGATTACTCAGTTAGCTGGAAAAATGCACTGACTAAAACTCGAACATGGACTGAAGTAAAGAGGACCAGGTTTTACAGTGAGCAATTACCTGGCTAATTCAATAATCCTGCTTTGTGGAATATGCCCTGAAATTGCATAGCCAAACAAAATAAATAAATGTCATGATTTGTTTCATTTTTACCCGTGACAATTGCAACCTCTAGTGGAGAAAATGTGCTTTGTGGTTTCAATGGGTAATTCAATTCCGTAATTGTGGATGCGTTAACAATAATATATACAAAATGCATTAATTGGTGGTTACAAAATGCTATGGTAAATACAGAATACATTTTCTGACATGACTGACATGCCTTTGCAGCTTGGCCAATGGCATACTGGAGTAATCTACAAAGCTTTAATGACAACATGATGAAGAATACACAAAATCAGGCAAGAGTAGTATTTTTAGGACAGTGTTATATTCAAATTTCCCAAGGTATTTTCATTCCAGTTGAGTCCCTCTTCACTCCACAGCCTTATCTGTTGTGGCCTATATAGTTATTAATGTCTGCACTGGCAGAGTGTAGTCAACTGCATACCCAATTACATCCAAGGTTGATATTGTCCAGTAGAGCCACTGTCCAGGTCAGTGGTCAAGTAAGGTGTATGGAGTGAGGCTGTACTGCCACTGTCCATGGTCCTAAGAGTCTCCTGTCCTCACAGTCAGGTTAGGTGCCCAGTGGACACAGTGTTGCTGCGCCCTCTGCTGGCTCCACAGGACATGGCAGTGATCAGGTAATGCCGGCTACATGGGTAGGGCAAAGAGAGACTGCTGGGATCATCAAATCTGGTCCTCGGATCCAAATCCAGCCCAGGTTTGCTCTTCTCCCTGGTAATAAACTGGACAAATAGTGCTGTAGATTGGCCAGAATGTCTTCACACCTGATTCCCATGTAAAGGGAGGGTGGAAAACCCTCAGTTCTCAGCTGCTGAGGGCCGTGATTTGATGATCCCTGATGTACTGGAAAGCCTGGAGGTGCCGGAGACCTCTCACTCAGTTCCAGCTAAACCAGACAAACCAGGGATGGTTGCTTTCCCTTCCCTAATCACACAACAGGGAGAATCCCATCAGCACTCCCCTGAGTGCCTGGCTGCAGTCTGCAGGGCTTGACAGCTGATTTGACAGCTGATTTTCTTTCAAGACCTAGGAGGGTCTCCATGTAACAGTGGCATGAATAGTGGATATAATATTGGATGGAACTCAATGGCTCTTATAAAATTAAATATACTATACCTTTTTCCGGAATATATTATTTCTATACTTTGTGTAATCGGTCCAAGCAATTCATTGGCTCATTCATTTTAAAGTGGAAAAACTCCATGTCAGTGTGTGCATGTGTTTGTCTGTGTATGTGTGTCTTTGAGCATGTGCAATCTTTTTATTATAATTTTTTTTTTATTAGCATTTGAAATAGCATGTTCCAGTGGTGCAGAAAGAGCAGGTCAGTGCTGCATTGAGAGGTGAGGGTCAGAACCAGCGAGAGAAGAGAAAGAATGAGAGAGGAAAAACAGGTGTAATGGCATTTGATACTACAAGGAATTTACAGGTTAAATTAGGTTACTATTGTCAGTATGCATGTTCGTAATTAAGATTATGAAGGACAAGGATTAATGGATAATATTATTGGTTATGAGTAAAACAGGCATTGCTCAACTTTACATAACATTATAACTAGACCCGTAACTACCATTGAGGACACTGAGGTCATGACCTCGGTATTTTAATAATATATTTTAATCGAAACAAATCTTTCCATTTTGACTTCAGAGTTAATTTTATTACAGGGGAGCATGCCGGCGTTTCACCACTGACCACTTTTTCTTTTAAGTGTGTGTCTATGCGTCCTGATTATGACATAACTCTAATAACATTATTCGTCACTGACCACCAATCCAACCACTTTCATGAAACATGCACAATATTTTCCACATCTATGTTTATATTTATTGTTAATCAAAAGAAGTTAGGTAACGACTGTTATCGAGTAGCAACTTTCCGTGGACATCGCGCAGATTAGTATGAAAGTATACGTGTGTACGAATCCACATATTGAACAGATTGATGTACAACGTCTGCCTCACACTGACATCCGGGAATATATATAAAGTAGGGCAAAGGGAAAACCGATGACGTTTACATCACGTGATAAAATTGGCCGCCATAGTTGGTCAAACAACATCAATTTTATCCAGAGCAAAGGTTATTCGGGCATTCAAGGATTTGGATATCGTCAGGAGTGTTGTTTGGAAGAGCAGAAATGTTTATAAACAAGGTAAAAATGTGAAGCTATTTAACTTAACTAAATATTGCTGTCCTTGTGTTTAACTAACGATAATAAGGTAGCTGGCGAGCTAAACAGCTAAATTGCCACACGTCTTCGCTCATATAGGAGAACTAACTTGCAACAAGACAGCTTAGTTGCAATGGAGGGGCTAAAATAGGTGTTAAGATAGGCGTTTTCGCAAGTTGGTTACGTAGAGTGATAATTCCAGTGTCCCGAGTCGAGGTGTTTAGATTTGAGTTTTCGCTCGTTGGTTAGCTAACTTAGCTTGTTCGCTCAGAAGGGTACGGGCAACTAATACTTGGTCAGCGACTGGAACAGAAAATCAGGAAGCGTTTTCTGCAGAAACGAATGGATTCGCCATGTCACTATCATGCTGTCTTTTGGTGAGGGGTAATCACAACTAACGTAATTAACAGAAAATACAAGTAAATTAAAATAACGTATCAAAGAAGTACCAGTGACAATGATGTGACAGTGATATTTCGGGTTTTTGTAACGTTCCGTTTTGATCACTTGAGTTTTACGGATGATTCAAAGCCCGAGGCTGAATATTCGGAATGGTGACATTTTGTATTGAGTACCTTCAGGTCACAGTTCCCTGCATTCATTAAACCTGACTAATTGCAGAGGCTTGGGTAAATAAAAAGCCAGGACCATATCTGGAACTTGGGGACCAAGGTCGCCTACCCCTGGAGTGAGAATGACAGGAAAGAAATGTGAGACATGGCAAGTTTGTGCTGTAGCACAAAGGCCCCCCGGAGTTGAAATTGCACTAGTAAACCCCAGAACCCTCCCAAACCTGGAACACTGCTTGACGTAGAAAGTTCTGTCTTTTAGTGCAGTTATCCAGCTAACTTGGTAGTCTTGCTTCGTGACACAAGCGCCCTTTCTAAGCTTTTGGAAACGCGTTTTAGTTCTGTCATTTTTCCCTTCAAGGCATTGTTAAGTTTTTAGTGTTATTCTGTTTGAATGAGACATTTTTGGCATTTATGGGGGGACTAGAGTTGGATCATTTCTCTTGCCTGGTTAAACTCCTAAAGTCTGGCCACAACAAGACACGGTAATCATTAACTAAACGGCTATCGTTAACCAATGGATTATGCAATAAACAAGGCTTGTGCTGAATGCATAAATACAGTCTGCAGGCGCACATGACTGCTTTGACATATGCTGTTATGCTTTTGTGTATTTGCATAATGCTTTGTTAAATTAGTAATAAGCTAAACTGCATCCAGTAGGGGGCATTTTTACAACCAAAGTTTTAGAAAGTGCCACTCAGACATACGCATGAGATAATATATTATATAATCTTATTTTGCTGAATTAGGGCTGTAGGTTTGTACATAATGTATATATAATAATGTGTTATTTGTGTTGTATAAATAACAATTGTTGCTGGTATTCTGTTCTTTAACCAAGTGCATATGGTTTCATGAGTAATTGGACTAAATTCATTTGTTGCAATAAAAACCTGCTTACACACTGCCCTCTGGCAACGAGTTTGAGAGCACTGTTGTAGATACTGTGGTTTTGTTCCAACCGTAAATAACCACACTCCACCCGTTCCCGTAGGTGCTAAAGGCCAGTGTCCGGACTGGGCTCCGGTTGCAGGGCACCAGCACAAAGGTGGCTGCCAGTGCTGTCAGGGCCTCACCAGGAGGCTTTAGCTTTGGTGAGTAAAATCGCCCACCCAGTGGCGTTTCTGGAACTATAGAAATGGGGTGTCCATGGGGAGGCCAAGGCTACTTTAGAGGGTCCAAGATTCATAAACATTTAAAAAAAACCAGCAAAACAAGTTCCACGTACTCATTTTCTGAACTATTTAGCATTGTTATAACGTGCTTCAAGACTTGGCATAACCTGGAACAATTTGCGTACTTGTAATTTAGCGTAATGCTTAATGCAAATGAATGAGAGCTACCGTCTGACTGTAGTTAGTAAAGTTTGCTAAATTTAATTTATTCAAATTCCAGGGATAGCTAGTGGCACCCCTCTCGCCTGGTACTTTGCCGTCAACTGTCCTTTTGAGGCACTAATATCCTGTTCCCCCGCCAGAGGACATAGACTTTTGGGGTGCTGATATCCTGTTGCTCTCCAGAGTTCAGAGACTTTTGGGGTGCTAATATCCTGTTGTTCTCCAGAGCTCACTGAGCAGCAGAAGGAGTTCCAGCAGCTCGCCAGGAAGTTTGCTCGAGAGGAGATCGTGCCCGCGGCCCCGCTCTATGACCGATCCGGTGAAGTGAGTTTTGCTTATTTTGCACAATTGACTTGCTTTGTAAATAAGAAGCAGAGAGATTGAGCCGCAGACGGGTGTGGTGCATATTACTGTGCGAGTGAAGCGTGACTCTCAATACAAATCTCTGGTTTGTAAATGCTTGTTTTTTTGTAGTATCCTTTCCCGATCATCAAGATGGCGTGGGAGCTCGGTCTCATGAACGGCCACATTCCTGAGGACTGCGGTATGTGCTCGTTAAACAAGCTTTGTTTACTGCCTCCAGTCTTGCTCCTCAGTCATTGGTGCAGCTGCATATCTCTTATCATGTCTTATCATGTCTTTTGTGTTGCCTGGCTACAGGTGGGATGGGCCTCGGCATATTTGACTCCTGCCTCATCACGGAAGAGCTGGCCTTTGGCTGCACTGGGGTGCAGACTGCCATTGAGGCTAACTCGCTGGGTGTAAGGGCGCTTTAATTCCCCCTCTTCTTTAAAGGACACCGTTTTAAGGGAATGCCAAGCTCCAAAAAGTACATTTCCTGCAAAAAATGCTGAAAGTAGCAGAATGTGGCAAAGTGGCTATCCGAAAGCTCTTAAAATTCTCAAAGTTCACCTGAGAATACCTCCGAGGAGATGCCTCGAGGCTTTTTACTGCCAAGTGGTCATATCCTGTGACTTTCATGCTGGATTTAAAGTTTCATGTAGAACATTCCCATATTCAGCTACGCAAGCTAATAATGTGCACTAACAGGTAGTAATCTATCATGGAAATATTGGCAGCATCTTATACGTTGGCTTTTGTGTTTTGCTTTCATTTCATTTTTACAAAATATGTATATATGTATATATTTCAAATTGCAGCAAATGCCAGTGATCATTGCAGGCAACGATGCGCAGAGGAAAAAGTACCTGGGACGAATGACTGAGGAGCCTCTGATGTGTGTAAGTTTCCCTGATTGGACGAAACCCTCTGTGGCTTGTGTGTGTGTGTGTGTGTGTGTGTGTGTGTGTGTGTGTGTGTGTGTGTATGTATATGTGTGTATGTATGTATGCATGCATGCATGGTATAGAAAAAGGTGTCCTATCCTGTGGGTATGCTTTTTTTTTTTTTTTTTTAATATATGAATAACCTCAGGTTGTACACTTTCAGAAGCAAGCCTTTCACCTGCTTGTATGCTTTGATTATGGTTATGTTTTGTTACAAATGCTCAGGGATCTGACTCGCAAAGGGTTTTGCTTCAAATTCAATGTTTCCGAAATATTTCCACCATTGTGTACACACTTTTGGCGTCCAACCAAAACCCCATCCATTACCACTAACATTTAGCGGGAACAAGGAAGTTTAGTGTTTTGTTACTCAGAGAAAAGGAAATAAAATACGACCCCACAAAGGCCACAATTGTATGAGCTGCACCAACAAAAACCACGCAGGTACATGCATAATACATCCATGGCCTGACGTATTATGTTATACTGTATATTTGAGACCTATTTCTTTGTTTTTTTCTGAATTCAATGGAGAAAAGTAGGTTTTGTTTATAAGATAAAACCTTGGGGGGGGGTTTCAGTGATTTCTACCGTGGCATGATTGTTGGTGCCAGACTTTTAGTATTTAGGTTCAAGTATTTCTCTAACTGCTGATCTCCTGTAATTAATGAAAGGTAATGTGATTGGCAGGCGTACTGTGTGACAGAGCCCGGGGCGGGGTCCGATGTGGCCGGTATTAAAACCCGGGCGGAGAAGAAGGGAGACGAGTACGTTGTAAACGGTCAGAAGATGTGGATCACCAACGGCGGGAAGGCCAACTGGTAAGATGGCCGCCTCAGCTCCGTGCAGTAATGAAACCGCTCTGTACAAAATTACATTTCCGATGAGGTGCTGTGGATTGCTTGACTGCCATTTATACAGTGCCGTGAACAAATATTTGCCCTGTTCATTCCTAATATTCTTCTATACTGCTGAATGGTTTAATTTCAAGGAGCCTGAGCAAGCACAGAAAGCATATTTTCAATTTATTTCATTTAATGAAAAATATGACGCCAATATCACCCATGTGGAAAAGTAACTGCCCCCTTAAACTCAACTGGCTGCACCACCTTTAGTGGCAATAACTGCAAGCACCCACATTATCTGATATCAGTCTTTCACAAAAGGTATTATAATAATGTATTGGGATCCCAGCCTGCACCTGGGCCTCAGGCTGCTCTTGCAGTGCTCTTGCAGGCTGTAAATTGGGCCTTGTGGATTGAGCTCCAGGGCGGCACAGATGGTGCAGTGGGTAGCACTGCCCCCTCTCAGCAAGGAGGTCCTGGGTTCGAATCCCTGTTGGCCGGGGCCTCTCTGTGTGGAGTTTGCATGTTCTCCCCATGTTCGCGTGGGTTTCCTCCGGGTACTCCAGTTTTTCCTCCCACAGTCGAAAGACATGCAGGTTAGGCTGATTGGAGAGTCTAAATTGCCCGTAGGTATGAGTGTGTGAGTGAATGGTGTGTGAGCCCTGTGATGGACTGGCGACCTGTCCAGGGTGTATTCCTGCCTTTCGCCCAATGCATGCTGGGATAGGCTCCAGCCCCCCTGCGACCCTGTTCAGGATAAGCGAGTTAGGATAATGGATGGATGGATGGATTGAGCTCCACTGTGTGCTGCTGCAGGTATTTCCTCCTGGCCCGTACTGACCCTGACCCCAAGTGTCCAGCCAGCAAGGCCTTCACTGGCTTCATCCTGGACGCAGACTCCCCGGGAGTCCAAATCGGCAGAAAGGTGCGGACGTGCGGCCTCCAGGACCAGGCCGAGTCGCTTGGATCATTGGACACGCACACACTTTGTTTGGGTTGGGAGGCTGTGTGTAGATGGAAATGCCCTGTTTGTGGACGTTGGTGGTCCTATCTACGTGAAGCTTCATGCTCAGAAAAAGTAGACCGGGAGGTGGAAAGTGATTTGATTCGGGGGTTTTAACTGTATAAGTGAGTAACGGTTATGTAAGCCATTACAGAAATCAACATTACATTACATTAAATAAATTAATTAATTTGGCAGACGCTCTTACCCAGAGCCACGTACAGTTGATTAGAAGAAAATCCTCTCCTGGAGCAATGCATGGTTAAGGGCCTTGCTCAAAGGCCCAATGGCTGTGCGTTGTGTGTGGCTACACCGGGGATCGAACCACCGACCTTGTGGGTCCCAGTCATGTACCTTAACCACTACGCTACAGGCCGCCACATTTAAGACTTCTCCGCTTGTTTTCATTTTACATTTACATTTACATTTTAGTCATTTGGCAGACGCTTTTAATCCAAGGCGACTTACAAGTGCATAGGTTCTACCATAAGTCAGAGCATCACATCCAGAAACTAGCAAAATACACAGGAAATGCTGTTCTAAACATAGTTGTCATCAGAAGTGCATTTTTTATTTTTATTTTGGGGGGGGTTAGACAAGGATAGGGATATCAGAAAGGAGGGGCAGGGGAAATCAGGAGGGAGGACTAAGGTAGAGTTTGAAAAGGTGGGTTTTGAGTCTGCGTCGAAATAGGGGGAGGGATTCTGCTGTTCTGACAGTGGTAGGCAAGTCATTCCACCACTGAGGAACCAGAACGGAAAACAGGCGTGAACGTGCAGCTCGACCGCCAGGTGCACGTAGAGAGGGAACCGTAAGGCGACCAGAGCTGGCAGACCGGAATGGTCTAGCTGGGGAGTAGGGAGTGATCAGGGATTGTATGTAAGGTGGGGCAGTCCCCTTAGCAGCCTGAAATGCCAACACTAGGGCCTTGAAACGGATGCGTGCGGCAATGGGAAGCCAGTGGAGGCCAATGAGAAGCTGAACCAGTGTTCAGGGAAATTTAGTACGGTTAACCTTCACACAGATAATGGAGGTATTCTTCTCATACAGTGTTGTTGTTGGATGGAATAGGCAGGCAGTGTACTGTAGTGGACACAGAGAACTTTGTGATGTTCACAACTTTGCCTGATGCTCTGCTAGATACCCTCAGGCCAGGCATCTACAGACCTTGGTCCTGTAGAGGTTCCAGGTCTGCTGCTTTCCATAGCTCTCCAGGACTGAGGTTGCAGACCGCTGGTCAAGGAAGTAGGCACATTTTTGTGTAGGGTGAAAGTTTTTATTTTCGGATGTGTCTGTTTGTGTAGGAGATGAACATGGGGCAGAGGTGCTCGGACACCCGGGGCATCACGTTCGAGGATGTGAGAATACCAAAGGAGAACGTGCTGATTGGTGAAGGCGCGGGGTTCAAGATCGCTATGGGTGCCTTCGATAAGACCAGACCACCGGTGAGTCACGCAACTGTCCACCCGCCACAATGTTTAACTGCCAGTTCAATTCGTTACCGGCCATTGAGTATGGAGTTCTTGTGTCAAGTGTTGAATGTACAAGTTTTATTGTGTTGTGTAGGTGTTGAATGTATTGTTTTGTTGTGTTGTGTAGGTGTTGAATGTATTGTTTTGTTGTGTAGGTGTTGAATGTACAGTTTTATTGTGTTGTGTAGGTGTTGAATGTACAGTTTTATTGTGTTGTGTAGGTGTTGAGTGTATTGTTTTGTTTTGTTGTGTTGTGTAGGTGTTGAATGTATTGTTTTGTTGTGTAGGTGTTGAATGTACAGTTTTATTGTGTTGTGTAGGTGTTGAATGTACAGTTTTATTGTGTTGTGTAGGTGTTGAGTGTATTGTTTTGTTTTGTTGTGTTGTGTAGGTGTTGAATGTATTGTTTTGTTGTGTAGGTGTTGAATGTATTGTTTGTTGTGTTGTGTAGGTGTTGAATGTATTGTTTTGTTGTGTTGTGCAGGTGGCAGCAGGAGCCACAGGATTGGCTCAGAGGGCCCTGGAGGAGGCCACAAAGTATTCCTTGGAGAGGAAGACATTTGGACGGTTCATCGCTGAGGTAAGGGGTGGGGGTGTGTTAATATCCTAAATCTGTCCTATGAATGGTATTCTAGCAAAATGGATGTCTGTTTATTTCCAAGCTTCGGTTTGTTGAAGGTGTTCACTAAGTGCTGAATTCTCCAGATGGATAGAGTTGGCTGTGTAGTTGGGTTATTTTAGACTGAATAGGGTTTGTTTGTGTTCGCAGGTGCTTGTAACAAAAAACATTAAGGGAGCAGTGCAGTGTTTTATTGTCAGGCAGGGAGAATGCTTTGCCGCAATTTAAAATATAAGCTTTGGCAACCCTGGTCCTGGAATGGTGGAGTTGGTCCTGGTATCTGCTCCATCCAAACCTATAACGATATATTTGGATTCCTCTTCATTAGTTATAATTAATCAGGTTTAATAAATGCCGGGGGCTGTGTGCTGGAATCACTCAGCATTTCAGCATGCAGAATATTCAGCCTCAGACTTTTATTCATCCATCAAACTCCTGTGATCACGCTCTGATGGAACAAAACCCAGAAATGTCACTGGCGCTCCAGGGTGCCTAACCCTGCTTTAGAGGCATTGTGTTTCATGTCTATGAGCGAAGGCATGCAGGAATGATGAAACCTTTCAGGAAAAGGGAAATGAAATATGATATAATATAACCAGAAACCTATGCCTGAGGTACATCAAAAATAAAAAGTCATACGGGTGTGTGCACTTGATGGGTGACAAGAGGTTCTGTCAAACGTTTGAGACCTTTTTTTAAACATGAGCCTCAGAGATGTTGTTTTTCTTGTTTGCTAGCAAAGGCTGAATTTCCAGTATGTGTCCCCAGGTACACACCCTGGCCCTGGAATGGTGGAGTTGGTCCTGGTATTTGCTCCATCCAAACCTATAACGATATATTTGGATTCCTCTTCATTAGTCATAATTAATCAGGTTTAATAAATGCCGGGGGCTGTGTGCTGGAATCACTCAGCATTTCAGCATGCAGAATATTCAGCCTCAGACTTTTATTCATCCATCAAACTCCTGTGATCACGCTCTGATGGAACAAAACCCAGAAATGTCACTGGCGCTCCAGGGTGCCTAACCCTGCTTTAGAGGCATTGTGTTTCATGTCTATGAGCGAAGGCATGCAGGAATGATGAAACCTTTCAGGAAAAGGGAAATGAAATATGATATAATATAACCAGAAACCTATGCCTGAGGTACATCAAAAATAAAAAGTCATATGGGTGTGTGCACTTGATGGGTGACAAGAGGTTCTGTCAAACGTTTGAGACCTTTTTTTAAACATGAGCCTCAGAGATGTTGTTTTTCTTGTTTGCTAGCAAAGGCAGAATTTCCAGTATGTGTCCCCAGGTAGGTACCTGGGGACAAAGGCTGAATTTCCAGTATGTGTCCCCAGGTAGGTACCTGGGGACACATACTGGAAATTCTGCCTTTGCTAGCTAACAAGAAAAACAACATCTCTGAGGCTCATGTTTAAAAAAAGGTCTCAAACGTTTGACAGAACCTCTTGTCACCCATCAAGTGCACACACCCGTATGACTTTTTATTTTTGATGTACCTCAGGCATAGGTTTCTTTGAACAGGAAGTAGATTTTAAAAAATACAACAACATTTGTCTTTTCCCCCTTTTAAACCCGTTTAGTTAGCTCTGTTATACCAAATTACAGAAAGCTGTATTCCATAATGACACATATTGAAGTCGTATTGAATTTTGAGCGGGCTGTTGTGTTGGTCCTCAGCACCAGGCGGTGGCCTTCCTGCTGGCGGAGATGGCGATAAAGGTGGAGCTGGCCAGGATGGGGTACCAGCGCTCAGCCTGGGAGGTTGACGAGGGACGCAGGAACACCTACTACGCCTCCATCGCCAAGGCCTTCGCCGGCGACATCGCCAACCAGGTGGCCAGCGACGCCGTGCAGGTGTTCGGGGGAAACGGCTTCAACAGCGAGTACCCCGTGGAAAAGCTGATGAGGGACGCCAAAATCTACCAGGTGCGTGCCCCTTTACCCACGTGTGATCCGTGCGTGTTATCCGTGTGTGTGATCCGTGCGTGTGATCCGTGCGTGTGATCCGTGTGTGTGATCCGTGTGTGTGATCCGTGTGTGTGATCCGTGTGTTTCAGATCTACGAGGGCACCGCCCAGATTCAGCGGTTAATCATATCTCGAGAACTCCTTTCCCGGTTCAAGAACTGAGCTGAAATCCACTGGTCCGGGAAGAAATCTCGCTCTTCCCAGTTTTAATGTTTTCCTTATGTGACGCTTTGACGATTTGCTTGGTTGAAAGGAAGGAAAGAATGTGGCTGTACAGCAGATTCAAAGAAGAAAAGATGATTATGCTGCACAGTTCTAGTTCTCACTATTTATTCTCAACACAGCCGATATCGTGCCGGTGCCTTTATCAGGGCAATGCCAACGCAACACCACCTGTCTGACAGTCTTGACAGTGATTCATGTATATTTTCATACATTTTTAGTTAAACATCAGTGACCTGTTCTCTACTAATGACTAATCATACCCATAAAGAAGACTGGCCCTGGGGATGGTGTGTTGAATGTGGATCAGAAGCAGAGTAATGAGGTGTGTCGTAGGATTGTGTGACAGTTCCTTTCTCACTAGGCATGAGAGAATGGCTATGAACGTGACTGTGACCGTCTTGTGGAGGTTGTTGCTTGCCCTATACCTCTCACGCCCAGGATGCCTTGTAGTCTTGAGAAAAAGGCTTGAAGTTTATGTCCATGTTTTATCAGTGTAAATGAACAGCTGAACCAGATTCCCCACCTTCAAACGCAAGCTGAAGACACACCTCTTTAAGCAGCACCTCTCCCCATCCCTCCCTACCTGTGATTTTGTAATTTGCTATACTTTTTTGCCTACAGTACCTCAAGAAATAATATTGTTTTATGTTACCAAATAAAATATGCATTACAGACGGTGGTTGAGTTTTTATTGCGTGGTTCTGGATTATTTAAGTCAGGTATTCAAAAGTATTGTAATTGCCTTACATTGTTATTATTGCATTGTCTTCAAGTGAACAATTAATCAATTAGAGAGGTTGGAAGAAAGATGGGAAGAATGCTGTACTTTCGACGCCAGAGTTAATAAATAATAATGAAACATGGGAAACCCTAAATGAATTGCTTCAATTAGTCAACTAGGCTTGTTTGGTTGCATTTGTATTAATACAAGCCAGGTGTTGTGATTGATTTTTGAATAAAATTGTCCATGCAGCATTGAAAGGGAAACCTAAATCTTTGCATAGGTGCCAAAAATGTGAGCAGAATTTTAATCAGTACTACGGCTTTGCAGAGCTGCAGTGTCGTCTGCTGTAACGCCCTCTTCAGCCACAAGGTGTCACTGCTGAATCTGAGCATTTAAAGAGCTGGAGCCGTTAACAGTTTTTTTTTACAGCCCTTGTTTTTCCAAGGGCTTTACAAACCAACAGACCACTAATTTAATTATTGCATAGCTGTTTTGGCACACACAAAACATTTAGAAATTCAAAAAACACTAATTGGTGATTAAAGTGATTTTAAAAGTCAAAATAATTTGGCAAAGTGCTTCGGTTCAGATAATCAACCATACGTTATCACGGATCCTCTTGTCGGCGCCACCGATTATGCTCATTGGATGTCCTTCGGAGAACGGCCGCTTGTGTTAAAAGTGTTCTGCCACAGGGCCGTGTTGGTCCTGCCACTAAATATTTGTGCATTCCCTGCCCGATTCACCCTCCTAATGGAGACCACACGGACCAGATAGTAATGCCATCTACTACTATTACACAATCGGGCCATTTTATAAATGGCTCGATTGAGAGGTTTTATCATTTAGCTTTACCGTCACTCTCTGCAGCTTTGAGAACAAGACGGTAGCAACAATTTTATTCACTCAATTTGGATTACAGTAAGTGAATGGGTATTTTCACTAAAAATATGACCACATTTTCTGTTGAGCACCATAGATTCCTGACCTGATGAGACTGTGTGTGTGTGTGTGTGTGTGTGTGGATAAAACTGATGGGGTAGAGAAAGATTGAGAATTCACATACCCATTCTCCTATTAGTCTTCCTTTTCTCAGTATCTTAGCTGGGTCCAGAATGTAATTCATTGACTGTGTCTCAATTGGACCTTATCTCTTTGCAGTTAAATTTATGTTCCCTATTTCACTGCCAAGTACAATGTATTTTGCACTTTGGTGGCACCAAAAGGCCAAAGCCGGTTGTTACTCCTCTGGATGACCATCAAGACTGTTGTACTTACAAGCAAAAGGGTATATGTAATTTTGTTGGAGGAGGTGCACAATGAAAATGAACAGATGCTCAAAGCTATTTCTTAATGCGCAGTCATATGGCTGGTCTTCAAAGTCTGCCAGCCTATTTACTTGACACTTTAGAGAAATGTAGAAGGGGGGGGGTTTGAGCAGCTCGGGTGACTCAATGCCCCGGTAGCGTGTAAACCGGAGAATTCCCAGGCACAAAGATTCAATTTGATTTCACTCCGGGAGGGATGAACAGTTTAGAACGGTTTTGCATATCTGCCTTGTCCGTCCATGTGATGCTAGAGTGCTGCATCCCCCGTCTGTTTGATAGACCCTCCGTGGAGAATTCGTCCTGCTCCCTCGTTATGAAAACGGCACCATGCTCGTCAAATGTTCCTGCAGGGGCTGTGCCATGTGGCGTGCAGCCTCTCCCAAGTGTGACACCCCAGTGAATTCACACAGGGTGGCGTCCCGAAACTCCTAAAAATGTATCCTCCTTTCCTCCACTTGTCAGCGCAGTGCCCGAGCGTGGTCTAAAAACGTGTCTCCCAGGACTTTACATCTGCCCTCATAGCTGTAGTGCAGTGCAGCTATCAGCCATCAGTGTTCTCAAAGCTCCTACGATTCACTGATTTAATAACAACCCTTCAAATTAATTGTACAGCATCCTGTTTCGCGGTCTCTGATGCAAATCCATATTTCCCTGCTGTCTATCTACTTGTTAGTTTCTGAGCATATTTCCCTCAATCATCCAGTCAAATTTAAAGGCTCAAATATTAGCTTTCTCACTATGTACTTTTGCCTATATCTACCCGTTCTACAATTTATAATCCATTTAGACTTACATAGCAAATATGTAAGTAATTTGCATACATACATTTTCTGTGTCAGAGTGGCACCCCAACCGTGTTCCTCTCCTATACAATTGCCCCAAGAGAGTGGAAGGGGTAGAATGGGGTATTATTACCGCTGTAACACTCCAGGCTACGTGCCTTCTGTCCCTGTGTCTGCTTTACCCAGTCTTCCCCTTAACTTAAGACAGAAATGTTTTGCAGTGCATCTCCCTCCTCTTCCTCTTCTCCCTTTCCCACCAGCGCTCAAAGTACGTGACTTAGAAGAGGAGGAGAACTTCAGGCTACATTTTAATAAAGGGTGAGTCTGAGTAACTGCATTACCTCGGTAACTGGGCCATGGGAATATTTTGGAAGCCGAGCGCTTTGCAAATATGTAATAAAATGCTGAGTCCCCAGAGAAGGGCAGGTAACCTGACAGGGCTGTTCCCAGGCTGATCCAGTGACGAGCTCACTCAGGCTGCTGTACTGGAGGAAAATCCGGCTATATCATCTTGACCTTCTGGACATTTTATCTGGCATAGCTGGACATAAGCTTATCTAGCTGGGTATGAGTTGGTCAACCAGCATGGCCAACCTGGTCATAGAGCTGGTCTAGCAGCTTATGAGCTGGTCAACCAGCTGCCAGCTGTTTCAAAACATATCTTGAGCTGGTCAAACCATGTCAAGCTGGGAGCTGGTTTGAACTGGTAAACCAGATACCAACTGTTTTATCAGCAGGGGGGGGGCTGTTCCCAGGCTGCTCGAGGGTAGAGCTCACTCAGGCTGCTGTAGCTGCAGTCAGGGCTGCTGGAGTTGATTTTTCGGGATTTGTTTTTGGAGTTTGACTGACAGCCTCATTTCCATCCTCTCCCCGGCCAGGCCCCAGGAGAGCGGTTCGCTCTGAGGTGCACAGGGGTAATGCAGTGCTGCAGATCCTCCCTCACTTCCACAGAACCGCTTGCACATCGCCTTTGTGAATGCCAGTCAATCTCACTTCTGAGGACGAGGTCTTTCTCCATTGCGTGTAAACAGTGAACAGATTTGTAATGAGAATGCCTTAACCATTTGAAAAGTTTTTTTCTAAATTCCAAGTCAGTGTTCTAGAACTCAGCATTAGAATGTTCAGTTAAGAACATTCTAACCACATACAGTATTAGAACTTCTGGACCAGGGCCGGTCAAACCTTGCATGAAAAGGTGTCCCATGATTTTGGGCAGATGTGCACAAATTTGTGAAAGCCTGCGGCCTGTATCACAAATCAGGATTACTGAAAAACAGCTCTTTTTACTTCAGTCCATGTTCCAGATTTGGGGTGGTTCTGGGTTTTACTCAGTACAGTTATCTGGCTATCCTGCTTCCTGATACAGCCCCCTGGGAGAACTTGTGCAAAGTCCAGGGGTCAGAAAGTAAAAGCCCTGCCATGGTTTATTCCACCCATCAACTCGGCCACCTGATTTCACTCATTAGTTCCACCTCCTGGCTGAAGAGTTGTGCTAATTAGCAAATCCAGGTGGTTGGAACAAAATAGCGAGGAGGGACTTTAGGATTTTACACCAAACTTTAAGGATGGTTCGTTTCCCCAGATTGACAGCTCATCCCCTGGTGAGATGCGGGCGGGGCTCCGGGACGCTCTGCTCCAGAAAGCGGCGTTCCCGCATTTTCACACGGCTCTGCAGAGCTGCAGTGTAGAAGCACGCGGCAGGGAGCGCGGGATCCTGTGAAGTGGGAGTTTTTTAGGTCATCTTTTGTAGAAGCGTTGGGTTCTGCGGCTCTCTCGCCTAACGCTCTGTGGAATGGTTATATAATCACTGCGTTTGTCTCTTAAACCCCCCCCCCCCCACGCACACACACGCCGTGACAGAGAAGGCAAAGAAAATCTTCTAAATGGGCTTTATTCATATATTTCAACAGATTACATCAGATAATTCCATAATGCGCAGATGATTTATCCTGAGCTGTAAAAGCAAGACCAAAAGCAACATCGGCCTTTTAGCTGGATCACGACTAAGATTCTGCCTCAGCGGGGGGTGCCTCTCTATCTCTCTCCCTCACACACTCAGCTCACCAACACAAACATCCACACGAGTACATACACACATAACCAAGGGCACACACTCTCACAATATACTCACACAGCTCACCAACACAGACATCCACACGAGTACATACACACATAACCAAGCACTCACACTCACAATATACTCACACAGCTCACCAACACAAACATACACACGAGTACATACACACATAACCAAGCACACACACTCTCACAATATACTCACTCAGTACACTGACACAAACATCCACACATTCACGCGCAAGCCCACACACAGGTGCATACACACACACACACACCCACACACACCAGCAGCCCAGGACTCAAAGTGCAGCATTGCGTGTTGTATGCTCCCAGCAATGCGGTACTCCAATACTGCACCTCAGCTTGGAAATGTCTTTAATCATGATTATCAGTGCAGCAGTTCAGCGTGCTGTTATTGCTTTTTAACTGTCTGTGAGACCTTCAAATTATTTTTAAATGGAGCCAATTACTGCATGTAATAATTGCTTTATAGTAAAAAGAAGTTAGAAGGCCAATACACAACTGATTTATAAAGATTTGGTGCAAGTTTTCAAGCTCCCTTATTTTTTAGTTTTATCATCACTTATATATACTAAATATTTTAGACTATATACTATATCATTTTATGGGTCTCTTTCGCAAGTACAAATCCAGAAAACATTTAAGATCAAGTTTTACTGGCATGAGTGAGATAAGAATTACAGGTTAAACTAGTGATCATTCAAAAGGAAAAAACATCAATAGCTCCAGGTGGAATTTAATGGCGTCCTCAGCTCCAGGTACTATTTAATGGCCTTGGCAGAGTGATAAAATAAAGTATAATGTCCGTTTGGTGCCCGTCGGGACTAACAGCCCTGGAGATTTATTTTACTGAGTGATGAGTGAAATGGACCTGGCAGCAGGGAGGGCATTCAAAGCCCCGTCCACAGGCAAGGACAACGTCCATGTTCACTTCGAATTACAGCTGCTCTCCTCTGACCTGTGACCTGTGACCTTGCCACTCATTAACAACTCCCTCACCCAGTACTGAGCATGAGAGCATGAGAGCTCACCCAATACCTGTGACGAGTTACAGATCTGCCTGAGTCCGACTACACGTTAACCAGCTACCAGCTCAGATAAGCTACCAGCACTAGCTGGTTGAGCGGCTCATACCCAGCTAGACCAGCTTTATGACCAGCTTGGCCATGCTGATTGGCCAGCTCATACCCAGCTAGACCAGCTTTATGACCAGATTGACCAGCTCAATTTTCAAGCTGGTAAAACTGGCATAGCAGCGCAGGCTCTCACTCGTCCAAAGATTTCTTTAGACAAAGGCGTTACCAGTCAGCCAAAGGCTGGGCACTGCTGTTATTTAGAATTTGAGGGTTATGTCTTCAGGGAGCATTGTTGCAGTAACTTGCTACCAGCCATTGCTTTCCTGCGCATCACTGTGCTTTTACTAGCGAACTAGCCAAGCTAACCCTGCGACATGAGCAGGAGAACTCATTATTAACAAAAGTTATAAGCCTGAGGCTGTGTGTAGGATAATGTTCAATTCAATAATTTTTATTGTTATAGACAATTGCAATGTCTTCTGGCACCGTGCCAAAGTGCTAAAAGTGAGTAGTGGTTATTGCCGCTTTACAGTTTTGTTTTTTAAATTAGACATGTTTAACTGATTTTGAGTATGAGGCAGAACTTTGAGACTGTAGCCTCCAAGGGGGAGGCATTGTACATATTGATGTAATGATCAACAACCAGGCAGATCATAACTGACCTACAGCAGAGTGTTATGTCAGGACAGGAATCATTGTAATTTACACTAGAAACCTTGAAAACTGTATGGCCTAGGATTTGTCCCTGTATCTCTTTTTTTTCTAATTAAGACTCAAGTTCTTTTCAGTAAATAATTTCTGCACAGATCCAGCCTAGAATCAGTGTATATCTGGGCAGTAATCACTGCTGTATGTTTACCACCCTCCGTTTTGTGAATAGGTACCCACAATGCCCCCCTCAGGGGCTGAATTAATGAGGCACCCGGTCATGCTGTTGCCGATGACAACTGGACGTAACAGGGGCTGACATCCACTGTGACTGATGAGGAGAGTGCCGTCACAGCCCAGCCTGTGAAAGTCCCCACTGGCAACAAGCTATGAGGCGAACCACCAAAATAGACTAACTAGAATGTGTCTGTAAACAACAGTCAATGGCAATCAATATCTGGGTGGCATGGTAAAACCTCACGTAATACATTGTGTGTATATAGACGTATTTATTTTTTGGCAATTATTCATCCACTGTTATCCACCGTCCTTGATTTCCCCATCTGCAGTATCCAATCACATTTGTAGGCCTGTCCCACTGCTGTAACCCTTGCCATTAATTCAGGGTACTGGCTCTTGTGTGTGTGGTGGGGGCGGTTGTGTAATTGCATTGTGAAATCCCCCTCCTGAGGCGTGCAGTCAATGTGTCTGAGTTCTGCTGGTGCTCGATCAACCAGAGGGGGCGCTATTGTACGCTCTGTGTGGCCGCTCTCTTCCTATACCCAATTATGAGTCACCCGCAGCAATTCAGGGCTGCATCCATTTTGGTCAACAAAAAATAAAACACTGCATTCCCTTAAATCCTGACACACTTTCCCACTGTCAGGAGGGAATAAAAACTCCATATTCCATTCTCAAATAGGGCTGGCAGCGTATTTCTGCCTCGATAGCTTATCCCGCTGATGGCGTATCCAGATGGTGACCTGTGGAATTAATGTAGGAGGCCAAAGCCTGCCTCCATTTCATAAATAAAAATCAGTGCTTTCGGCTGAGCCCCAGAGGAGATGGAGATTGTGTAATGGTTCTCGAGCAGGGCCGATAAGGCTCTTCCCCCAAGAGCTGGCCCCTGTTACACAGCCGGCCGCCGCTGAAGCAGGCGAGTCAGGGGGTCAGGTCCGCGTCGGAAAAAGATCAGCCCCCCCTCGTAATCCCCGGAGCCGCGGCTTGAAAGACGAACGGCGGCAATAACGCGAGCGCCGACACTCTCTCTCTCCCGCGAACAAACGCGCCGAGGTCGCAGCCGAGAGGAAATTGAGCTGCTCGGTCTCTCCGTCAATTCTGCGGGGAGGGAAATCCTCCGTGAGCGCGCCGCGTACTGTAATGAAAGAATGGCCCCGGGGCTTTATTGGACGTGGTGTTTATGAGCTCCACGGGGCGGATAAGGAAAAGGGAGGAAGGATCCTCGTCTCGTTGTGCGTCGGACGAGGCGCCGCTAATGCAGAATCACTGGAAATACATCGTGAGCGATCGCGTCCTTACAATTCCTTGCCAATCGTAGGCTGTCCATCAAAGCCACCTGTCTCAGGGGCGACATTGGCTCAGGCAGTAAGAGCAGTCGTCTGGCAGTCGGAGGGTTGCCGGTTCGATCCCCCGCCCGGGCTGTGTCGAAGTGTCCCTGAGCAAGACACCTAACCCCCAAATGCTCCTGACGAGCTGGTCGGCGCCTTGCATGGCAGCCAATCGCTGTTGGTGTGTGTATGAATGGGTGAATGAGAAGCATCAATTGTACAGCACTTTGGATAAAGGCGCTATATAAATGCCAACCATTTACCATCTGGCAGTGAGATACACCCTGAGACTATAGCCCCTAGGTCCTCCTGAGAAGCATATAATTTCCCATCATGCATTATTCACCCCACAGCTGTTGATGATGAAGTAGTGTGTTGTTCTCCTCTTAAATATGTAATGATGGCAAACATACTATACGCTGTATGGGTGCCATGGTGATGCATTCGTGGTCCTGCGTTGTGTCAGGGGCGATTTATGGTAATGCGTGTGAGTATGAATGGGTGTGTGCTCTGCACTCTGAATTCCCACAGCTGAGGGATGTCGTCAGGGCAACCAAGCCCAGGTGAATGCTCCGGGGATACTTTGTGAGAAACCCAGTACAAATGCGTCTAACCATACAAATACTTACTGATATTAAAACTTCACCAAGGTATTAGCCTGTATTATCTTTAGCATGGATGCATATTTGTTTCACATTGAAGATGAAGGTAGAGATGCTGAAAAAGAAAATAGTTTCTCTGTACAGTTTTGTCATTTGTCACTCTGTATTACTGTGTGTGTGTGTGTGTGAGTGTACACGTGTGTGTGTGTGTGTGTGTGTGTGTGGGTGTGTGTGAATGTGTGCATACCGTACGTCACTTGATCACTTTATCAGTGCTGACTGAGCATTTACTTGGGGTCATACTGCTTCTAACTTGCTGCAAGATGCCTGGTCTCTCGATGCATTCGGCGCGTTGCGCAGAAGTCAGCGGACCTTGAATGCCATTTCCCTCTGAGAGCCCTGACATTCTCCAGCTCCAAGTGTGGGAAGCGGGCGAGGCGAGGCGAGGCGGTGCAAGGCACAGAGACAGACGCCTGCAACGGCGCGTCTAAATCACAGAGAGCTGCCGTCTTGCTTCTGATCATTTCGCGTTTCATCCTCCGCCTCCATCGCGCCGCTCGGGGAAGATTTGTGAGCCCGTCCGTACGAGTGCACACACTGGGAGCTGGCGCTGCAGATCTTCAGATATGCCCCCGCGGGATCCTGCCAAAGGCTCTCGCCAGGGGAAACCTGTCTTCATGAAGAGGATGATCTTCTTAGAGCTACATAAACTGAATAAAGATAAATTGTGTGGAAAATGAGTCTTGTAAATGTGGTGTATCTAAGTACACTACCGATATGTGCACGATGTGTTATCACCAACATAGAAATGTATAAAGTAAAGGTACAACTTGCCTGTGGATAAAAATAATTTTCATAGATATTAGATACACACATACAGTATATTATTGCTGAATGATAATTGAATATATTGTTGGAACATGACTTTGTTCTACTTTGTGTCTCTGGCCTCAGGACATGGGGATTATTTTGAAATATGTAAAAAACCAATTTCTTTGAACATTAGATGTATGTATTAGAGAGGAGTTAAATTAGTCTCTGTGTAGAATTGCATCTTTTTAAGGGCTCACAAAGAGAATTAATGTAAAAAATAAATTGATGCAGAAAAATAGGTCAGTGCTCGTAATTTTCTGCTACTTTATTTTTGCTGAATTTATATTGAAAGAGTAGGGGATATGGTTATACCATCCTTCTATTGAGACACAGAATATCCATAGCACTGAATTTCAAAGTTACTCAGTGGTGGAATGACCACTGTCAGGACAGCAGAATCCCCATATTTCGACGCAGACTAAAAACACACCTTTTCAGACTATATCTTAGTCCTCCCTCCTCATTTCCTCCCCCGCTTCTGATATCCCTATAACCCTTACAATGACTATTTGTCTTTTTGTTTAGAACAGCTCTTCATGTGTGCCACATTACATTATTGGCATTTGGCAGACGCTCTTATCCAGAGTGACGTACAGTTGATTTGACAAAGCAGGAGACACTCCTCCCCTGGAGCAATGTGGGCAAAGGGCCTTGCTCAAGGGCCCAATGGCTGTGCAGATCTTATTGTGGCTATAACGGTATTAGAACTACCGACCTTACGGGTCCCAGTCATGTACCTTAACCGCTATGCAACAGGCTGTCCCTGTTTTGCTAGCTATGCACTTGTAAGTCGCTTTTGATTAAAAGCTTCTGCCAAATGACATAAAATGTAAAAATGTCTGAAAGACTGCATGAAGAAGGGTTAAAAGTGGTTGTGGCAGGTCCTAAGGAAACAGTGGTGCCAGGGGTGGTATTTCGGAAATCGAATAGCCTTTGTCAAAGGCAGCGAGGCGCTCAATCTTGGGACAAACTGAATCATTATGGGAGAACATCACGCCGCCTGGTTCACTTCCCCTAGCCACTGAACACCTACTCCAGTCGGACTCTGGCCAGATCATTATTTCCATTGACTTCACATCTTTCTAGGTCATCCTGCTGATTGATTGGACAATGCCTGTTTTTTTTATTTTTGCTGAGTGGACAATAGGGACTCGAAGCTGAGCGCCGGCCAGTAGACACAGAGGATACGGAGCCGTGCCCCCTGGAGTGGGTGGATGCAGGCCCGCTCGACGGGGCGTGAGCTGGGTGTGGGCGTGACAGTTTGGTGAGTCACGCATGGTCGCCCGGGTGGGCGGCCAAGCAAAGCAAACTGTGACACGGCTCTTACCACCCCCACTGTCTTCCAGAGAAAGAGAGTGAGGGTGTGAGAGAGAGAGAGAGAGCGAGAGAGTGAGAGAGAGAGAGAGAGAGAGAAAGGGAGAGAGAGAGCGAGAGAAATCTGGGCCTAACTGCCACGGCAGTTAAATATCTGTTAGAACTAAATATTAGTTAGCACTGCAGGTTCCCCTGAATAATAACTGCCTGCTCAGCAAGTTGCTCATATAATGTAGAGCAAGGCGCTGAGGTGAAGACCAGAGTGCCAACATCAGGAGTACTTGAACAAGAGAGGTGAGATTTCTCCAAAAAGTAAAAAATAAATAAAATAAAAAGAAAGAAGGGGCTGATGTGATTTGTTACGTACGGGTGTCTTCCTTTCACAGTGCAGAATGTCGTGAGCTATTGGCCCTGGTAAAAATGATCTCCATGGGACTGCAGGTTTTAGAGTTATACCTGGGAAAACCAATATTGGCCTGATTTAGTCATTGCCGAAATGAGGAAACACTGAAGTGGATAAACGGAGAGGATGGGGGAGAGAATTGGGACAGTAAACAGGGGACATCGCTCTAACTCTAGAGCTCTAACTCCCATTGCAGAGCGAATAAAACCACCAATAAATAAAAATAACTACAATAACTACTTTGTTATTGGTTAAATAATCCACAAACACAACAAACGTTTATAAAAAACCATAGCTGCAGGCGAAATGTAAGTGATGCAGCTATTACCCGTGACTAGCGTAGCTGTGTCACATCTCCTTTGTTCAGGTTTTATGTTCGATCCCAGATGGGTGATAAGGCTTTTAATGCGACGCTGGTCTGGGGGGAACCCACACTTTTACTCTCCATTTCTGCGGCCCAGAGGGACTGTCACCCCATTAATTAAAGCCAGCATACAGATGGCTTTGTCTTGGAGGTCACATGACCGCCACCATGCCCACCACCGTCCAATCACCTCCTCTGGTCCCCCCCCCCCCCCTCTTAGAACATTCTAGATCAATTTTACCAGGGCCAAAAGCTCACAACATTCTGCACTGTGAAAGTGCAGACACCCGTATGTAGCAAATCACATCAGCCCCTTCTGGGTTAATTTGCGGGCTTCAGTAGCTCATCCATTTAAAAGAATAACGAGGGCAGTGACAGTTTTGATTTAG